>NW_028327569.1:0-367343 GCF_031878675.1 Megascapheus bottae | reverse complement strand
CGCCCCGGCCCCGCCCCAGCCCCCGGCCAGCCCCCGGCCAGCCCCCGGCCCCGGCCCATCCGGCCCCAGCCCCGCCCCCGGCCCCGGCCGGCCCCGCCCCCGGCCCCGCCCCTCTCCCTCCCGGGGCAGCGAGTGTGACTGTCGCCGTCGGGCCGGTAGGCGTCCTGCCCCAGGCTCCCCGTCCAGGGTCTTGGGTTTTAGCGGCGTTTCCACGCTCACCAGAGCTAGGCGTCTCGGCTTCCTCGCGGCTCCGGGAGAGCCGGGGTCCCGGGGAGCGGGCGGGCGGGCGGAGCGGACGAGGGCTCGCTGGACGCGGCGTGCCCGGGTCTGCAGCTCGGAGAGTCGGGCGGGCATGTTCCGGGCCGGCAGGGCCCGCACCCGCGAGGACGCGGGCGCGAAGACGAGGCCGAGGCTCAGGTCAGTGTCCGCCGGCGGGCGCCTGGCGACCGGAGGGGCAGGGCTGGGAGCCCGGCGGGGCCGGGGACGGATGGGGACGGGGACGCGGACGGACGGGGACGGAGTCGGGGACGGGGAGGGACAGGGACGGGGACTGGGACGGGGACGGGGACGGGGACGGGGACTGGGCCGGGGCCGGGGACGGGGACGGGGACGGGGCCGGGGACGGGGACGGGGACGGGGACGGGGACGGGGGCGGGGCCGCGGCCGGGGTCGGGGCCGGGGCCGGGGACGGGGACGGGGACGGGGCCGGGGACGGGGACGGGGACGGGGCCGGGGACGGGGACGGGGACGGGGACGGGGGCGGGGACGGGGACGGGGCCGGGGACGGGGCCGGGGACGGGGCCGGGGACGGGGACGGGGACGGGGCCGGGGCCGGGGACGGGGACGGGGACGGGGACGGGGTCGGGGACGGGGACGGGGTCGGGGACGGGGCCGGGGCCGGGGCCGGGGACGGGGCCGGGGACGGGGACGGGGACGGGGCCGGGGACGGGGACGGGGACGGGGCCGGGGCCGGGGACGGGGACGGGGACGGGGACGGGGGCGGGGACGGGGACGGGGACGGGGACGGGGCCGGGGACGGGGCCGGGGACGGGGTCGGGGCCGGGGACGGGGACGGGGACGGGGACGGGGACGGGGGCGGGGACGGGGACGGGGACGGGGACGGGGACGGGGTCGGGGCCGGGGACGGGGCCGGGGACGGGGACGGACGGGGACGGGGACGGGGACGGGGACGGGGACTGGGCCGGGGCCGGGGACGGGGACGGGGACGGGGCCGGGGACGGGGACGGGGACGGGGACGGGGACGGGGGCGGGGCCGCGGCCGGGGTCGGGGCCGGGGCCGGGGACGGGGACGGGGACGGGGCCGGGGACGGGGACGGGGACGGGGCCGGGGACGGGGACGGGGACGGGGACGGGGACGGGGACGGGGACGGGGACGGGGACGGGGACGGGGCCGGGGACGGGGACGGGGACGGGGACGGGGACGGGGACGGGGACGGGGGCGGGGCCGGGGACGGGGGCGGGGACGGGGACGGGGACGGGGACGGGGACGGGGACGGGGACGGGGTCGGGGCCGGGGACGGGGCCGGGGACGGGGACGGACGGGGACGGGGACGGGGACGGGGACGGGGCCGGGGACGGGGACGGGGACGGGGCCGGGGACGGGGACGGGGACGGGGGCGGGGACGGGGACGGGGACGGGGACGGGGACGGGGTCGGGGCCGGGGACGGGGCCGGGGACGGGGACGGACGGGGACGGGGACGGGGTCGGGGCCGGGGACGGGGTCGGGGACGGGGACGGGGACGGGGACGGGGCCGGGGACGGGGTCGGGGACGGGGACGGGGACGGGGACGGGGCCGGGGACGGGGTCGGGGACGGGGACGGACGGGGACGGGGTCGGGGACGGGGACGGGGACGGGGACGGGGACGGGGCCGGGGACGGGGTCGGGGTCGGGGACGGGGACGGACGGGGACGGGGACGGGGGCGGGGACCGGGACGGGGACGGGGTCGGGGACGGGGACCGGGACGGGGACGGGGTCGGGGATGGGGACCGGGACGGGGACGGGGTCGGGGACGGGGACCGGGACGGGGGCGGGGACGGGGACGGGGACGGGGACGGGGTCAGGGACGGGGATGGGGTCGGGGACGGGGAAGGGGACTGGGAAGGGGCCGGGGACGGGGCCGGGGTCGGGGCCGGGGCCGGGGCCGGGGCCGGGGGCCTCCCCTCGGCCTCCCCCCCTCGTAGGCCTCAGGACATGGTGGTGAGAAGCTCCGTCTGTAAATGGTTTCAGGGGTTCCTTCAAAATTCTCGACCAAACCATCCGAGCCGTGGAAATCCTTTCTTGTTGGAAACAAGCGTAAAGAGAGAAAGACACCGTGGCCAGCAGCGGGGGGAGTGCCCGCCTAGCGCGCGGGAGACCCGGGTTCGATTCCTGGGCTCCACACACACACACAGAAAAGAGCCGGAAGTGGGGCTGAGGCTCGAGTGCTGGAGCTCGGCCTTGAGAAAGTCCAAGGACGGGGCTCGAGCCCAGGACGGGGGAAAAAGACCTTATGCAAGGTACAATTCGGTGGCTTCTGCTTGAGAACTGCCTTCTGAACCTTGCAGCTTCGACAGTTTTCCGTTTTGTTTTGTTGCTTTTTGGCAGCCGGGGGACTTGAACTCTGGGCCTGGTTGCTGTCCCCGAGCTCTTCAGCTCGATGGCACCGCCCTACCGCGTGAGCCACAGCCCCAGCTGGGATTTTCTGGTGGTTGACTGAAGATACGAGTCTCACAGACTTTAGTCCCGGGCTGGCTTTGAGCTGTGATCTTCGGATTTCAGTCTTCTGAGTAGCTAGGATTACAGGCGTGAGCCTCCGCGCCCAGCTTCGTGATTTCTTTTTGTGTCAGCATTGCATCGTTTTGTGTTATTGACTTTGGTGTTTTCAAAAACACTTGTTTAAAACTTAAAACATCCATAGAAGTTTCTTGCATTTGATGAGGCTGTATATACATTCATATTCAAGAATATATCTTTTGCCTGCATACCTAAGGACTTAAATAGAAATTTGAGAACTTAACCTTAAATTTATACTCATCTATTAATACATTTTCATAAACAATATCGGTTCGTGGCATGTTGTTTAAAATGTTATCATTAAGTAGCTGTACAAAGAGCATATAATTCTGTAAGTCATATTATAAGTAAAAGGCATCTTGGCAGGTGACAGTCTTTCCATTGTTCTCTGCCATTATTCCCACTCCTATCTATACCCTCAAGTTACATAGTTCACGTTTTACATAAGGTTCATTGACTATGGCTCTACTTGTTCACCCTCCCTTCCTTGATTTGTGTGGCCCTCCTTTGCTGTCCTCTCCAACATGTTTCAGTTTCCTCATATTCATTCTGATAAATAGTTCATTAGATAGTTGCTCGGGAGAATTACATTTTTGGACTCTTCCACCTAGATATACCATCCTTTAGTCAGTTTGTGTGTATACACATAAAACATATGCCTATATGCATATGCTATCATGTATGTTTGTATTTTAGAACTACTTTTTATGTGAGCAAGCATATGTGATGTGCCAGGTGCTGGTGGTTCATGCCTCTAATCCTAGCTACTCAGGAGACTGAGATCTGAGGATCATGGTTATTTGCATGACTCAATCATCCCTTGTAGGGCATCTGTGCTAGTTCTACACCTTGGCTATCTGTCATGAATAGTGACATAATGAACATGGATGTGCAAGTGCCTTTACTATATCCTGACTTGCAATGTTTAAGGTAGATGCCCAAAAGTGGTATTGTTAAGTCATAGAAAAGTTCTATATTTAGTTTGTTGAGGAATCTGCAAGCTGCCTTCCAGAGTGGATACACTAGTTTATATCTCCTACAAAAGTGCATCAGCATTCCTTTTTGCCACAGAATCACCATTAAGATTCTTACTATTTGTTTTCTCTATGCTGCCCAATCTGAGGTGAGATGAAATCGAAATATAGTTTTTTATTAATTTTATTTTGTTGTAAAGGTGATGTACACATGGGTTACAGTTGTTATAACTATACAAGTAAAGAGTTCATTTCTTTTTTTCTTTTTTTTTGCCAGTCCTGGACCTTAAACCCAGGGCACTGTCTGTCCTTGGACACTTTTTGCTCAAGACTAGCACTCTGCCACTTGAGCTACAATGCCACTTCAGACTTTTTCTGTGCATATGGGACTAAGGAGTTGAACCTAGGGCTTTGTGCATGCTAGTTGAGCTCTCGGCTACTAGAGCACACTTCTAGCCATGAGTACATTTCTTATGGAAGAATGTTATTCCCTCCCTTGTTTTCTCCCAATAAACATATTTTTGATGGATAGGAGTGGTGTGCATTTCCTCCTGTGTTAAGATGCCGGAGTCAGCCGGCAGCAAACCGGGATTCTTGAAATAGGGGGCAGGGACTTGGAAAAGAAATAGACAAGAGACAAACAGATGGGGTTTGGGAGGACTACAGCCCAACTCAGCAGCCCAAGAAGGCTGTGAGCTTAAGACTGTAGAACCCTTTATTTCCAAATCAAGGCCTATATACTTTCTTGAAACCAGGGAACTGCCAGGGGTTACATTCTTACAAAGCAGTAAATCTCAGATCAGTTAAGCAGGACAAGGCCATAAAACAATAGAGTAATAAAGCAATAAATCGATAAGATCAGGGAGCTCACAATACAGACACTGTAGCTCAAAATTCCTAGGCATGGTGCCATACATGACAGCTCATATCTTTGTGTGGTTATCTTACTGAGTTATGCAGATTCAGGGTCAGTCTGACTCCACACTCCGGCTCCCAACATTAAGAGGCCATTTTTTTCCCAGAAAAGTCTCTATTGATCCCCCTTTCCCATTTATTTTTGGGTTATTATGGGAGGGGGGTTAGTTTCTTTACCTAACTGCAAATTCTGGATATTAGGCCCTGTCAAAGAGTAAAGATCTCCTATGCTTTAGGCTGTCATTGTAGTTTAGTAACTACATTCTTTGCTGTGCAGAAACTTTTTTTTCATTGGTCATCAGTTGTGGGACTTGAACTCTGAGCCTGGGTGTTGTCCCTGAGCTCTTCAGCTCAAGGCTACCCCCCTACCCTTGAGCCACAGGGCTACTTCCAGCTTTTCTGGTGATTAATTGGAGATGAGTCTCACAGACATGGTAGTGCCCAGGATAGCTTTGAATCACAATCTTTGATCTCAGCCTCTTGAGTAGCTAGGATTACAGCTGTGAGCCACCACTCCCTGCTTGCAGAAACTTTTTTGATGCAATCCCATTTTTATATTTCATTGCCAAGTTGTTGGTCCCCTGGAAATCTGCTCAGAAAGTTCCTGTCACGGGTGTGTGTGTGTGTTTGTGTGTGTGTGTGTGTGTGTGTGTGTGTGTGTGTGTGTTGTGTACCAGTCCTAGGGCTTACATTTAAGTCCTAGGCACTGTCTCTGAGCTTTTCTGCCCAAGGCTAGCACTCTATCACTTGAACCACAGCTTCCCTTCCACCTTTTAAGTAGTTAATTGGACATGAGTCTCATGGACTTTCCTGTAGGGACTGGATTTGAACCCCAATCCTCAGACCCCAGTTTCCCAAGTAGCTAGGATTAAAGATGTGAGCCCCAGCATCCAGCTTTGTCATGACTTATTTTTTAAAAAATTAGCTTTCCAGGGCTAGAAATGTGGCTCAATGGTAGAGTGCTTGGCTAGCATTCATGAAGCCCTGGTTCAATTCCTCAATACTACATAAACAGAAAAGCCCAGAAGTGGCACTGTGGCTCAAGTAGTAGAGTGCTATCCTTGAGCAAAGGAAGCTCAGAGATGTACCAACGCCCTGAATTCAAGCCTCAGGACTGTCAATAAGATTAGTTTGCCAAAACTTTATGCTTTCCTTGTAAAACACACATTATAACTTGTCCACAAAATGTTTGCAAATGCATTAAAGAGACAAGTGGGCTAGAGAAAATAAATAGGAAAAAACATTAATGAGCATTCTATTTTGTTTTTACATTTTATTTATTTCTCTATTTATTTATTGCCAGTCCTGGCTTGAACTCAGGGTCTGAGCACTGTCCTTGGGATTTCTCAAGGCTAAATAGAGCTCTACCACTTGAGCCACAGCACCACTTCTGGCTTTTTCTATGTATGTGGTACTGAGTGTGGTACTCCTGGCCTCCGGTTCACATTTATAGTTTTAACTTTCTGAGTATTCATTTTTAAATACTTATATATTCTCCCTTGCAAATGTTTTTAAAATTATAAGGCATTAAATTACCATGCTTTTGAAAAAGATAAGCTGAATGAGGTTGATGCACAATTGCTAACTTTTCTGGACATACATTTTAACTTTAAAATTTCAGTCCTGTTGAGTGAGACAAGTCGAGACCTAAGGAACAAAAGGTGCATGGTATCCCTAATATGTGGCTATTAAATCCAAAGAGTACAAGAGCGAGGACTCAATAACTGCATACCCAAAGCTATGAAAATGGTAATGGAAATATAAACATAACTATATAGACATAAAAACCTATGACTCTATAGACATAATGTTTTATTTCTTAAATTAATATGTTTCTATGACATACAAACCTTTAGCCTAATTTGGATTAAGTTCTAAAAACTAAGTCCCAGTGATTGTAAATAGAGATTCCCTCCTTGAACACTTGTTTGTTAAACTTGTCATTTAAAATATGATGTAAAAATCAACATGAATAAATTCTTGAAAAAAATTTCAATCCTGAAATGATTCTGTATCAGAAAAAAAAAGCCCTAAACAAAAATTTGCTGAAGTTTGTTTCAGGCCAAAATTTCAGTATTGCATTTCTCAGTTACTTTTACTTATGTACATTAACCATTTGTGTCCTTTTAATTATAAAAAGTTTTCAACTAATCATTGTAGCAAAAATATCTTTAAAGTTATACACAAAGTTAATGTAATCTTCCTTCTGAATCTTGTCTATGTAGCATATGACCCATATGACTTGGCACCATTTTTTTTCCAGTGCTAGGGCTTGAACTCAGGGCATGGGCACTGTACTTGAGCTTTCTCAAGGCTAGTGCTCTACCACTTGAGCCACAGCACCACCTCAGTCTTTTTCTTTATATGTGGTACTAAGGAATGGAACCCAGGGCTTTGTGCATGCTAGGCAAGCACTCTACTACTTGGGCACATTCCCAACCTCATTATTTTTAACTTCTGTACATTTACTTATTTTTTAAAAAATATAATATATACCTCATATGGTAGGAATTCCAGTAATGGATGATATAGAAGTGTTTTCTATAAAACTATAGTTTAATTATAAGAGGGTTTTTTTTAACTATCCTGGATTGGAAGACTAAAACAAAATACACTAGGATAGTGATATTAAGAAATGCTGATAAGACTCAGTTGAGTGACTTTGTTGAAGGCCTAGTTGCTAATAAATAGCCCTAGTCCGGGACAAAGTGATAATTACAATTTTATTTTAGTTCTTTATTTTTGGTTGTGGGGCTTGAACTTGGGCCTGGGTGCTGTCCTTGAGCTTCAGCTCAAGACTAGCACTCTACCATTTGAGCCACAGTGCCACTACCAGTTTTCTGGTGGTTAATTGGACATAAGAGTCTCACAGACTTTTCTTATTCGGGCTGGCATTGAACCATGGTCCTCGGATCTCAGCCACCTGAATAGCTAGGATTACAGTTGTGAACCACAGGCACCAGGCCATAATTATTTCTGACACCTAAATTTAATTCCTGTTTACTAGAAATAATTTGCTGAAAATGTATGATGATCTAAATTTCATTCTCTTGGGTCCAGGAGTGTGGCCTAGTGGTATAATGCTCCACCTAGCATGCACAAAGCCCTGAGATGGATTCCTCAGTCCCACAAACTCAGAAAAAGCCAGAAGTGGTGCTGTGGTTCAAGTGACAATGTGCTAGCCTTGAGCAAAAAGTGTACAAGGACAGTGCCCAAGGCCCTGAGTTCAAGCCCCAGGACTGGTAAAAAATTAAAAAATAATAATAAATTTAATTGTCTTGCCCACAGGACAATTAAACATCTTCTAATACCTTATCTAGAAATTTCAATAGCAAAAGTATTCCTGATTAGTAACATTATAGTTAATAGGAATAAACTCTAAAAGTAAAAGCAAAGATAAAAACAAAAACCTTTTGAAAATATAGCATCAAGTATGCATTGCCTTTATTTGGGGGGGGTGGGGTCAGTCCTGAGGCTTTGGGTTTTTTGTTTGTTGTTGTTCTATTTTTAGTTGGAGCTGTAGGGCTCCAACTCAGGGCCTGGGGGCTTCTACTGCCTAAAGTGTAAGGTAGTAGATTCAAGAGTAATTGTATTTGCATTTTAGCAGCTCTATGTGGTGAGCAGAGAGGTTATTTCTTCTGCTTACAGCTGAGGAAAGTATGTGATTAGACATTGGTGCCCAAATTAGAGCACTCTGACCCTCTTGCTGGGGAATTTATTGTTCTTATGGATTATCAAGCATTATAACTATTATTATATGGTTTTACTGTGCTCAATTCTTGTGTTTGCATATTCTTCCTCACTTTCTTCTTTTTCTTATTTTGGTGCCTTATCCTGGGGCTTACCTCTGGGATAGGGTGCTGTCTCTGACCTTCTTTTGATCAAGGCTGATGGGTTGCCAATTGAGCCACAGCTCCACTTCATGCTTAGAGCAGTTTATTGGAGAAAAGAGTGTCAGGGACTTTCCTGCCCAAGGTGGCTTCAAACCACAATCTTTAGATCTCAGCCACCTTAGTAACTAGGATTAAAGATATGAGCCACCAGCACCCCGCCTTGCTTTCATCTTTTTTTTTTTTTGCCAGTCCTGGGCTTGGGCTCAGAGCCTGAGCACTGTCCTTGGACTTTCTCAAGGCTAGAGCTCTACCACTTGAGCCTCAGCACCAATTCCGGCTTTTTTCTATGTATGTGGTACCGAGGAATCGAACCCGGGTCTTCATGCATGCTAGGCAAGCACTTTAACCACTAGGCCAAACTCCCGGCCCCCTTGCTTTCATCTTTATCAGCACGGTAAGAGTCACCGGCAACAGTCTTAGGCTGTTATCTCTTGCTTTGAGGGAACATCTTTCCTCAGAACAACTAGTGGCGGTAGAATAAGTCACCAAATTTGTTATAAATTGAAAATGAAGAAATAGTACTAAATGAATTGAATTTAAGACGAGCTTTGAGCAATCTACTTATGTACATACACTTTACAGAAGTGTATGCCCACTTAAGTATCTTCATCCATATTCTATTACTATTCAAATGTAAACTTTGTGGTTTTATAATAGTTAAGTTTCTTACATTTTAACCAATGATTCAATATTTATACATAAAAATTGGAATTTTAGGGCACTAATTGTATAAATTTATGACTATCATAAATTAGAAAAAGTATAAAGTTTCAGGTTGTGTGTGTGTGTGTGTGTGTGTGTGTGTGTGTGTGTGTGTGTGTGTTTCCTATTCTGGGACTTGATCCCAGGGTGTGATCACTGTCCCTGACCTTTTGTGCTCAAGGCTAGCACTTGAGCAACAGCTCTATATTCAGCTTTTTTGGTAGTGTATTGAAGATAAAGGCTGTCACACACTTTTCTGTTCTGGCTAATTTTGAACCAGGATGCTTTGATCTTAGCTTCCTGAGTATCTGGGATCACAGGCATGAGACACTGGCAGCTGGCTTAAAATGTACTTTTAAAATTGTTTACAAAGATTTATTCACAATTTTTAAAAATTGTGGTTGCCATTATACTACATAGTTTATAAGGTATTGGTTCTGTGCTAAAACATTGTAAACTAGAGTCTAATGAACCTGCATTTTATGAAGTTCTTTCCCTTGTGGTTTAAAACTTTAAAGGAATGCAACCTCCTGTGGCCCAGTTTTCATTTATTGCTTACCCCTGGCTTCTGTTACTACTAGAGGAAAGAGCTCTTGAACTTGCTACAGATGGTAAATATTTTATTATGTCTTATCTCTGGTATATTTTATGTCAGAATTCTATTGTTTCACTGAGATTATAGTCTATGGAAATAAGGACCTCACATCTCTTCTGAGCTAAAGGGAAAAAAAAATATATGGGCTGCAGAGGAAGGTGGGTCATTTGTGTAGTGAAAAATAGAAAATAAGAATATATCCAAAGGCTGGGAGTGTAGCCTAGGGGTAGAGTGCTTGCCTCGAATGCACACACGAAGCCCTGGGTTTGATTCCTAGCTACTACATACACATAAAAAGCCTGAAGTGGCACTGCGGCTCTGGTCGAGCCCTCCGCCACTGGCCCGGGCTCGGGTCAGGATGAGGACCGCGATTCTGAGGGTCGGGACAGTGACTGGGGTTCGGACGACTCCGCCTGCAGCGACTCCGCGTAAGGTTCTGGGGCAGAAGGCCTGGCCTGTCCCCGCTCCGTGAGGCGGCGTGGGCCTCTCCTCCCCCCTCGTGGGCCTCTCCTCCCTCCTCGTGGGCCTCTCCTCCCTCCTCGTGGGCCTCTCCTCCCCCCTCGTGGGCCTCTCCTCTCCTCTCCTCCCTCCTCGTGGGCCTCTCTCGTCCTCCTGTTTTAAATTTGAGAGGAATGTCAATAATCACATTATTCTTTGATTAAAAAAATCATCTCAGGGCTGGGAGTTTGGCCTGGTGGTACAGTGCTTGCCTAGTAAGCATGAAGACCTGGGTTTGATTCCTTGGTACCACATATGTAGAAAAAAAAAGCTGGGAGTGGTGCTAAGGCTCAAGTGGTAGAGCTCTATCCTTGAGAAAGTCCAAGGACAGTGCTCAGGCCCTGAGCTCAAATCCAGGACTGTCAAAAAAAAAATCATCTCAATAAAATACAACAGGTGCACATTATCTCAGCTATATGTGAGGCAGAGGTAGGAGAATCACACTGAAGCAGGCCTAAGCAAAGCATCAAACCCACTCTGAAAACTATATAGCAAAAAAGTCTTTGGGGGGGTGTATTGTGGGGGGATGGCTCAAGCAGCAGAGCAGGCCTATCAAGAGTGAGGTCCTAAGTTCTGACAGCTCAGTCTTGTGTTAGCTTTCTAGCACCCTAACAAAATACCTCAGGATAATATCAAAAGAGGGAAGGTTTATTTTGGTCTATAATTTTGAAGGTTTCAGTACAGTTGAGAGGTCCTGTGCCATGCTGCAGGGGTGCATGATGAAGCAAAGCTGCTTACCTCAGGGTGCTAGGAAGCAAAAGAAAGGCCAGGTGTCACACCTCCTTCAGGGCACACCTCTTTAGGCCCTACCACTTCCCATAGTTCCACTTGGGGGGACTTCATGGGCTTTGGTTGAGTAGGGGGAGGAGGGGAGGAGCAAACATTCTATCCAAGCCATATAGAACAGTGAGCTGCTGGGTTTATCTCTCATGAATTATAGTTTGGTGGCCTCTGATATACAGCTCCTAAGTTGATGACTTTTTTAAAACTCTAAATAGAGTTTAACAAAGAAATCACATAGAAATTTGGAAATACTTTTAATGAAAATTAAAAGCCACATTAACATTTGCTGCACTCTAGTCACTGAGCTGCCCCAAGGACTCCATGGCCTCCTCACTGTGCCATCTTGCTTGCCCACGCTCTGTGTGCCCCCCATTCCTTCTCCACAGCTGCCTCCACCACAGAAAAGGAATCCTGTCATGTCTGCTATCCAGATCCTCCACTCCTCTGACTCCCCCTCCTTTGTTGATGCAAGTTAGGGTGCTGACCTGCTTCCTGCTGGCACTGAAGATGATATCCATGTAAGAATTCAACAAGGAAATATCAGGAAGACCCTTATTACTGTCCAAGGGACTACTGATGGTAAATAATAAGAAGAAATTAGTAGCTGGGTGCTGGTAGCTCACGCCTGTAATCCTAGCTACTCGGGAGGCTGAGATCTGAGGATCATGCTTTAAAGCCAACCTGGGCACGAAAGTCTTATCTCCAATTAACCGTCATAAAACAGGAAGTGGTGCAGTGGTTCAAGTGGTGTAGTGTTAGCCTTGAGCTGAAGACCTCAGGGATAGCACTCAGGACCAGAGTTTAAGACTGACCAAAAAAAAAAAGAAAAAAAAATGAGTGAAGTTGTTTAAGAAGAAATTTACCTGCAATGGTGCTTGTTTTTGAGCATCTGAATATAGAGAAATATTATGCTACAAGATAACCAGCACAAGAACACATGCCAGTTCCTGGTAGAGAATGAAGCTTCATGGGTTTAAGTGCTTGTGGAGCAACTAAAGCTTAAGTAAGAATTTCATTGCAATGAAGAGAGCTTCTCTTCTGTTACCAGTGTAAAAATCTCACAGCTTGTGTAAAAGTAATCCACTTTTTTGGGATCCATTTTTAACTTGAAGTAGTGTAACTCCATTCAATAAACTGAAGGGCCAATATACAAAGCAAAAAATAAAAACAAACAAAAACCAAATTCTTGCTTGAAACAGTTAAGCCTAACCTTAAGTTTCTGCCATAACATAATATTGTTAACACTAAGTATACTTTAATTTTGTAGTTGAGAGTTTAGATAAAGTTACTACGTGATTTAGTCCAATGATTTTTAAAAAAGTAAATCTTAATTAAAAAAAAAACAAACACATCTAGCGCCGGGACAGTGGCTCATGCTTGTAAACCTAGCTACTCAGGAGGCTGAGATCTTAGGATCAAGGTTCAAAGCTAGCTCAGGAACAAAAGGACCTGAGCCGCTTATATCCCATTAACCTACAGAAAATGGGAATGGGGCTTGGCTCAAGGGTAGGGGGATACTTTGAGCTGAAGAGCTAAGGGACAATGCTCAGGTCCAGAGTTACAGCCCCAGGATCCACAAACAAACAAACAAACAAAAAACAAGAAAACAAAAAAACCCCATCATCACTTCTTAAAAATTGATGCTTTAGCACCAACTTGTAAAAAGAGTATCATTTATGGCATGTAAAGTGAAATGCTCGTGTGCATAGTTTTTATTTTTTTGCCTATTTGTTGAGAAATTTATTATATATTATATTCGTTTGCCCATTACCATAGAAATAATCATTTAAAACGAGTTGATGTTTTTCTCTGCAAAAATAAGTCAACAATTGAAGACAGAAATATAAATGTTTAATATTTTAAAGTATTTTCTGCATAGTTTTCCTAAACATTTATCCATCAAGCTGGGGAAATACACTAGGGCAGAAAATCTGTCTTGCATATACAAGCCCCTGGATTCCATCCCTGTAATGGAAAAGCAAACCCACTCCTTCGGGCTCTACAAGAATATCCACTGCATTGTGGCACCAATCAATTTTACAGAACGAATGGATGACGATTAAATTGTGCTGACCACAATGTCATTTTAACTCTTTCAAATGTCATCTTTTCAAAACTGTTAATAACTAATATCCTCTTCCCAACTTTCCCCCCAATTTTTAGTCTTATAAGGCAAATAGAAGATTAGTCTAATTTAAAAAATATAAATAAGACATGGGATCAAGGTTCAATTATCTTTAATTCTTTTATTTCTTTTTCCACTATGCCAAGCTAGTCTAAAATCCATGACAACAGACTACAAAAGTTTAAAAAGATGTTTTTCAAGTTTCTTCCTAATCTTTACTCATGAAAATAAATAAATTAGCTACTAGCCTTAATTACATTTTCTAAGATGGTATAAAATCAATTGCAGGTTAAGACTTCAGCATTTAAGGTATTAAACTTTTTATGAGTTTAATTATTAAAATAAAATCACATCTTTATGTTGGTCTTAATACTTTGTAGAGCTGTAATATTTGAAAAGCACACAGTCATACCTATCACAACCACATTTTAAAAGATGTCTAGCTACTCTGGGCACTGAATAACACTGTATAACACTACATTTATAACTGAACCAGAAAACTTTATTTGGAACAGTAGCTAAGAAAGCAGTTTATTTTTTTGTTAAAAAAATGGACACTGAAAAAGGAATAGAGCAAGTATGAGATATTAGCTATCCCTTAATTTTAATAGTTTAAAATCTTCCACAGAAACTATTATAAGAGAGGCAACATTAGTTTAACATCTGACAGAGTAGGGATCAAGCCAAATAACTAGACCTCAGACTGGTACACTGTCTAGTTACACACGTGAATCTTCAAAGGATACACATATTAAACAAATACAAAACAGTGCTATATCTTTTCTTTTTTTCTGTTCTTGAGAGTAACCTACTTAGGATTCTTTTATTGAGAGTACTTTATAAGCCATAACTACTACTTCAAAGTACCTTGAGTTACATCAGAAAAGAACCCATTTTCAACTCCTGTCCATCTATTCTATTTATATTTATATACATATATAATCTACTATGAGAGCAATATTGTAAATTCTGCTTAAGAGATCACTGTTCTTCCCAATTTTTACTTCTAGCTGAATGCCTGTTAATACCTAAAGGCAAACTTCTCCTTTCAAGATAGTAAACACTAAATTAGCATGTAAAATCAAAGTACAGTTTTATTTATGAAATTATATATTTTGTATCCTGGCACTTGGCAGTACAGAACATGTACTCAAAGACTAATGCCATTATGAACACACGGATTTTATGTGTGAATTTTTTTGCCTCAACCAAGTCCACTTAAAAGCACTATTGTGCAAATGTGTAAAGGCTGAGTTCTCAATTCAGCATTACCTTATCGTTCCTTAAAGAGAAGTTGCCATACAAACAGTAAAAAATGCAATAAGTTAAAAAACAAAAGAAAATAAAACCTTGGTTTTTATTATAGTTCAAGTTTATATGTAAAGCAGGTATAAAAAATTGTAGAACAATGTATCAAATAGTGTTGAAGACTGCTGTAGCTCAAATAAAGCAGCAGAAAATTCTCACAGAAAGAACTATTCTCACCAATTTTTAACTCCACTGCCATAAGCAAACTATGAACACAAACTAAGAGCAAGAAGTTTTGAATTGATGCTTTTAAAGTGCAGTTTGCCTCAAAGCTAAAGGTGCTAAGAAAAGCAAGTGTAGCACACATCTACAGAGCTTGAGTACTGGAAAAACAAAATCTTACTGTGACTAATAAGAAGGCCAGTAGGAAGTAGCAGTGATAACAATCACTGATTGACTGATGGAAAAACATTCTGATTTCAAAAGTCAACTCTTCTCCACCTTATCTATCATTAAGAATCACATCTAGATCAAGGAGCCTTTAAATGGTAAAACTGGTAAAAACTAGATTCTCGGGATTCAACCAAATCAAACTAAAATATAAAATTCATTGGTATTTAAAGCAGCAGTCTCAATCAATGTGTAGTTTATTTCTTCTACTGGTCATGGTTTTCCTTTCTAGACCCTTATAAACACCAGCATTTCTTTCTTGTTCTAACTTTCTCCCAACACAGTAAACACTAAATTACAGCACAACATGATAATGGTATCATTTAAAACACTGTTCTGACATATCTCAGGATCTGCTTGTCTCTTTGGACTGGTTTGTGGTGCTAGTCACTGATTTAACAAATATTTGCTTTCACGTATGATGCAACGGCTAAGTTCTGTGGATAAACTCATCATGGGTAGTACCCTGTAGCTCTAAAGCCATCCTCCTTTCTCTGAATCATTAAGAGCACTTCACTTGAGTGTATGCAAACATAAAAGAGGAGCTTGGAAGTTAACCTTTTTATTATTCAAAGTGTGAAATAGCCTAGAATGGCTCATCAAAATTTTAAGAGCCAACTTTTATATAGTACTAGACATCTCTGGTGGAATAGTAAGGATTTTCCCCGTACAAACTGCCCTCAACCTGCTTATCAAATCTAAGTCAGCTCCATTCTTGCAAACACATTTTAAGATTTGTTTCATAATAAATATAATGCTCATACATTCAAGCTGTGTCCCTCACCAAGCTCTAAAGCAAACAGGAGTAAGTAAGTCAAATTAAGGAGGTAGGCTCACAGTTTAAAGGTAACAGAAAAACCAAACTAATACAAAGTGAGAATTATATGGTGAACATCTTGGGTTCAGCATTCAGTGACACTACTGCTACTGTTTTGTCAGCATGACACCTGACCAATTTCTGTACTAAGGAAACACACATGCATATTACCAAATATGTATCTCATATAAATACATCATCATAAGAAATACTGATTTCACATTAAATTTTTAGATGACAATTGTGTACTTAATAACTTACTACTGTTATACAAGTTCCTGAAAAACATTATGAATGTTTTTACAGAGACAGTAATATACATGAGCCCATCAGTAAAATGTGGATGAACAATGTATAAACTAAAAAAAGGTTTTATAACCACGCAGTATGAACATTATGGGGTTTAGGTCTTAGCAACAGGCTACTGGGTGTGTCAAAAAGTGATCGTTCAGTCTTATAGCTGAGACCACTGGTAACACTGGATATCCTGGAAGCACCTCCTAAAAACACAAAGAAGAAATTATTTCAGCTATTTAAACACATAAATCATCTGATAAACTTCCTCTCCTAACTTTAAAAAAATTGTTATTATTAAGGTGATAAACAGAGGTGTTACACTTTCGTAGGTCAGAAAATGAGTACATTTCTTTTTGGGCTACTTCTCCTAATTTTAAGTCCAGATTAGTTTTATTTCTGAATCCTGTATATGTGTAACACTCAAATATATTTATACATTTTCACATTAGGATTACCTGTAAAACTTTAAATGATTTGCTAAAGTGATTCAAGTGAAACAAAAATACTTTTGGTAGCCATTTTATAATAATGGTTTCTAATATCAGTATACTCCTTTAAGACACAGTGCCAAGTATGTGTTACTAGAGTAGTAACTATCTAATCACTATAGTAAGGAAGCAATATTTGTGAAATGAATAAAAGGAATTGTCAGTCAATGAGTTAAGTTTAAGATTCACACAAATACCAGGAAGTGTGACTCTCTTTAAGTGGCTCCACTTTGTTTAATACTGGCTTCTTCTCTTTCTTCTTTCTTCCTTTCTTTTTTTTTTTGTTCTTGGGGCTTGAACTCTGGACCAGGGAGCCATCCCTGAGCTCTTCAGCTCAAGGCTAGCAGTCTACCACTTGAGCCACATCAACACTTTCAGTTTCTGGTCTCAGGGACTTTTGTGCCTGGGCTAGCTTTGAACTGCGATCCTCAGATCTCAGTCTCCTGAAGTAGCTAGGATCATTACAGGCGTGACCCACTGGCATCCAGCTGGCTTCTATTTTTATATAGTTTAGAATGCATATATGCAGTAACAGCATCAACATTTATAAAGGAATATGTCTAGCCCTTTCTATATAGTTACTCCCTTCCTATATTTTCTGAGGTACAAAACTGATCACATATCAAACATTAAAAAGCATTATATCTGATGACACTAGTGTTCCCTAATATTTAGTTTTCCAATTTTGTAAAAGAGCACACACAAAGAGCAGAAGATATTAGAAATAATTCATAAGCTGGGGGCAATGTTTCAGCAACTTTCAAACAGTATTAATTTCTCCCTTTAACAAACATACTGAAATTAAAAGACTCTCCTCTATTTTATAAAAAGACTGAGGGCTGCGAGTGTGGCCTAGTAGTAGAGTGATTGCCTAGCATGAACAAAGACCCGGGTTCGATTCCTCAGTACCACATACATAGAAAAGCCAGAAATGGTGCTATGGCTCAAGTGGTAGAATGCTCGCCTTGAGGAAAGCCCAAGGACAGTGTTTATGCCCCGAGATAAAGCCCAGGACTGGCCAAAAAAAAAGAAAGAAAGAAAGAAAGAAAGAAAGAAAGAAAGAAAAGACTGATACTTTCAGTTGTTTTATCTCTTTACAAACCTAAAATTAAGTGAATACAACATAAGAACGGCCAGTAAAAAGGAATAAAACACACTCCAAACGTTAGCATTTTAAAACTCTATCATGATGAACATTTTTTTTACCAAAAGGATAAAAGATAAAGATCAAAAGAGTCTCGCATATTATTCTTACTTAATGAGCTGTATTGGCTAAGAGTAGATCTCACTCGTCTTGAGGATGTAACTGGGTTGAGATAAGGCATATTGCGATGGTAGTCCATTAGCTGATCTGAGCGCTTCATACCAACTGTTGCTTTCACAGCTTCAAGCCTTTTTAATAAAGCCTTCATTAAAAGTGATATGAAAGTCAGTATTAGGTAAAATATAAAGTTTTTTTTAAAAAATAAATACTTTCATGGTATTGGAGATAAACACAACTACATAGACATAATAACCTATGACTCTATAGACATAATGTTTTATTACATAGTTTAATATGTGTCTATGATATACAAACCCTTACCCTAATTTTGATTGTGTTCTAAAAATTAAGTACCAGTGACTGTATATAGAGATTCCCTTTTTGAATATTTGTTTGTTAAACATATCATTTGAAAAAAAAGTAAGTATTTTCTAGAACCTGAATTTTACTAAAATAGAAAATATTAAATCATTCCTGGTATGCCATTTCAAAGAAACATTTCATACAATATGCATCAGAAAAACCTAAGGGTTGTTATTTTTTGCTTTTATTTATTTTTTGTTTTGCCTAATTTACAGGTAAGAAAACCATTATGCTTAAATAACATGATAGTTTTGGATATGAAGTATCCCTCCAGAATGTATGTGTTGAAGGCTTGTTACTCAGCTGCAGCACTTTTGGAGAGTGACTGTATCCAAACGCACTGGTGGGTTATAATTGCATTATTAGGATTGGTGGAAAAATGGGAGGAAGTAGGTGCTGGCTGCATGTCTCTGAAGGGCGTATGCTGTCTCTAACTCCTCCCTCTATCTCTGCTCCATGGCTTCTGTGAGGGGAGCAGGTTTCCTCTGCCATGGCCTTAGGACATGATGTTTCTGTTTTGCCAAAGGCCATGAAGCCAGAAAAAATCTTTCTCTCCTAGTTTATCTCAGGTTCAGGTATTTTGTCATAGCAACATAAAACAAACTAACATACAACTCAGTTCTCAAGGGAATCTCTCATGTCAGATTATAACCTTAACAAAGGTGTATGTTGAAATATAGTAAACACAGAAATAGTATAGTAAGCTTTATAATACTAAGGACTCAAGTGTTTAAAACCTTCAAAATTATCACAAACATATCTAAGCTAATACTATTAATTCTATCTGTATACAATGGAGAGCAATGGCTTTTAAACTGCTTCCTGCAATAATATCTCAGGGCTCCTAGGATCTTTAAATGAATAGGATCTTTATATATTCTGATGTTTACATGTAACATTTTAAATAAAATTTACTTTTGAAAAGAATGGTGCGGGCTGGGAGTTTGGCCTAGTGGTTAAAGTGCTTGCCTAGCATACATGAAGACCCGGGTTCGATTCCTCGGTACCACACATACATAGAAAAAAGCCAGAAGTGGTGCTGAGGCTCAAGTGGCAGAGCTCTAGCCTTGAGAAAGTCCAAGGACAGTGCTCAGGCCCTGAGCTCAAGCCCAGGACTGGCAAAAAAAAGGTGCTTCTTTTCTTTCTGGTTAAAATACAAAAAAAAAAGAAGTGGATATGAGAACTAAGTAGTAGAGCACCAACTGTGAAGAAAAAAACGAGAGCGTGAGGCCTTGTTTAAGCACTAGCACGCTAAAGAAAGAATTCGGTTAACAAGAAAACCAATTAATAAAGAACAGAATGCTTCAAAAGAGTGTATGAACTAACAGGTCAATGCAATTTAGTACCCAACAGCATGGTGTTTTCTTTTACTAAAAAAGTCTAACATAACATTCCAAATTCTAATTCTTCCTTAAATCAAAAAGTGAAAGTGTTTTTTTAATTTTACACGTACTTTTGGGAAAGGAATATGAAGACCAAATGGCTTAGAAGATTGATCCATGGTTCTATTTACTTTCTCTACTGCCTTAAAATTTCTCTGAAGCAAGCTGATCTTTACTGCAAGAATGTATTGGTAAGTACTAAGATTCACATTTTAAACAATCAGCCTCATAAACTCATGAAACCAACTTTTCTCCATATAATAATTTTCTTTTTCTGTGATAAAACACTTGGAACACTTACCAATTTGAACATTTAAAAAATGTATAATTTATTGGGTGCTGGAAGCCCATGCTTATAATCCTAGCTATTTAAGAGGCTGAGATGTGAGACTGCAGTTCAAAGCCAGCCAGAGAGAAAAGCCCACAACACCATTATCTCCAATTAACCACCAGAAAACTGGAAGTAGTTCTGTGGATAAGGTGGTAGAGTGCTGGCCTTGAGCAAAAACACTCAAGGACAGTGCCCAGGCCCTGAGTTTAGGCTACATGATCAACAACAATAACAACAACAACAAAAAAAAAGAAAGGAAATAAAAATGTATAATTCATCAGCATTTAGTACATTGGCATTGTTGTGAACTATCTGTACCATTTCCAAAACTTTCTCAGCTTAGTGCTTTGCTCTTCAATTACCCTTCAATTCTGAGGTTCTTTGGTCAGCATTGTGGGTATTTCTGAGCAATTCCACAGAAGGGACAGATAGTGGTAGACTAAGAGCTGTTTAGAAAAGAGAGAGAAAGAAATTGTAGAACCATCCCCAGACTTTGAGACAAATAGCAGAGATGCAAAACAAATGAAGCAGCTAGACCAAGTAAGGTAGCTTCACTGTTGTCTGTCTGCCATGTCATTTCTCAGCTTTCCCCAAACAAGGTCATTCTTAGTGAAGCCTTTTCCAACTTTAGTGATTGTATTGAGCTAAGTTATGATTTGAACATAGATCTACCTGATTATAAAGTATATGTCTTTCATCATAATATGGCACCTTCTTTGTAAAAGAGGGGTTGTCTAATGTAGGTGCCAAAAGTCCTAAACAATGATCTTCCCCACCTATAATTTAAATTGTACAAATTTACCCCGTAACTTTACTTTACTGAGAGGAGCTACATTTACTGTTTTACAGAATTATTAACTACTCACTGAGCTGTGTAGAATAGAAATTTTACTATTGTCAGTTATCTACTTTTTTTCTGGTATAATGTTTATTAAACTTTTTTTTTTGCCAGTCCTGGGCTTGAGCTCAGGGCCTGAGCACTGCCCTTGGACTTTCTCAAGGCTAGAGCTCTACCACTTGAGCCTCAGCACCACTTCCGGCTTTTTTCCATGTATGTGGTACCAAGGAATCAAACCCGGGTCTATGTGCATGCTAGGCAAGCACTTTAACCACTAGGCCAAACTTCCGGCCCCATGTTTATTAAACTCTTAATTTACTAAATTTATTAATTTGGTTGAGTGTATATTTTTTAATTTTAAGAAAACTGTAATGCTTATTCACTAGGAAAGAAATACTATAAAGTAATATAATAAAAATCAAATTTGAAATAATTTTCCAATAGGCAAAAAAAGTAAACTAACTGTGTAGTCTGGTATGTTTAATTATGCAGAAAGTTAGGAAAGGAACAAGAAACTGCCCAAATCTGAAAGAACATGAGAAATAGGTAGAAATAGTTCTTGATTATAGGAATATTAAAATATGAAATACTGGTTACACTGTAAAATCACACAAGTTACATGTTTCAATTTAGCAAGACTTACAATTAGTCCAAAATACTGTAATAACAAGTACATTAAATTCATTAAAAAAAATCCATAAGCTATCTAGTCAGAAAGACTTGGAAAGCTGGCAGTGGGGGTAAAGAGAGGCTTGTTACTATGTACTAAAATAAGCAGGAGTACAGTTTTAGTAGCAATATAGTGATTTATCATTTATAAAACTTTATTACATATTTCATAAGGAACAAGGAGAGATAAATTACATTTAAGGAGGTAGAAATGTTAAGTACACTGTACATTGTATATATTGAAGTACCTTACATCAAGCTCCATAAATATCTACAATCATGCCATATTAAGTTTTTAAAAGACTAGCAGTGCCACTGACTGCATTTCTTAGTCATACTACTTGATAAGATGAAGGCCAGAAGCAGAAATATGGACTCAAGTGGTAGGGTACTAGCCTGAGAGTAAAAGCCAAAAGAGAGCAAGAGACCCTACGTTCAAGCCCCAGTACATATGTACATACATGTACACACATATACACACACAGAACCTGATAAGGATAAGGATACCAGTAACAAAATAACCACATTTTTTATAATACGCAAGAGAACACAGAATACTCACAAGAGTGCCTGACGTTTAGTAACAATTTGTATATGTGTATGAGCACACGTATGCATGCTGACCCAGAGGCTTGAACTTAGGCCGGGGCATTGTCCCTGAGCTTCTGTGCTTAAGGGAAGCACTCTACAACTTGAGACACAGCTCCAACTTTTGTGCTGGTTAACTGGAGATAAGAATCTCATGAATGTTCCTTCTCAGGTTGGCTCTGAATCATTATCCTTACATGTCGGCCACCTGAGCTAACATTACAGGCATAAGCCACTGTTGCCCAGCTACCTAGTAGGATTTTGACATCATTAATATTGCTTTACATTACCTTCTAGTTGCGGCGCCCGACACCCCTGACCGGCAGGGAAGAACGGACACCACCCGAGGATCCTTCTTGTATCACGCTTTATTGAAGAGCCACTTGATTGAAGGGAGAGCTGAAGCGGAGGGGCCCTGGGCCGGGAAATGCAACTGCTTATATAAGCCCAAGGAACAAGGGGCTCTCTACCATTGGCTGCTCTGTTGCTAAGGCCGTTTTGAGACTCAGGATTGGTCACGCCCTTTATCGTCATGCGCAGACTGAAGAGCACCTTGATACTTAGTAACGAGCAAAGGCCCCCGCACTCACATACCAAATAAGTTACAAGGAGGGAGGCAGGAAACAGGCGCCATCCGGCTCCCCACATCTCCCCCTTTTTGTTTTGTAGCAGCAAGCCAACATGCCTGTTGTGAAGAGAGTAGAGGTGCTGTCCTCCAAAGTAAAATTCGAGGTCCTATTCTAGAGGAGTGACCCAGGAGGCCAACCCTGGATCCCTCCCCTCCAGGTCCTCTATCCCCTTTGTGGAGATGGGCTAGGGGCGCGAGCCCATATGCTGACGCGCATGCTCTCCCTGACCCGTTAGGGTCAGGAGTGGTACTTTGTCCAGCATTTCACAACTCTTGACTGTCCGTACTCCTATTCCTCGTGCAATAGACCAGGGTCTCGAGGGTGCAAAGGCAGTACAGGGCACTTTTAGTTGGCCTTTAAAGCCGCAAGCCAAATCTGGGGGGAGTGTCCCTGCTCCAAGGCAGTGAGTGCATGAACAAGCATTGCTCTCTATGGCGAGACCTCATTCGGCAGAGCAACCAAAGGCTAAAGACACAAAATCCAAAGCAAACTGCAACAAACATTCACAGGAACTGGAACTAATGTAGGCATTCTCATAACAACGGCAGAATCATTTTCAGAAACATTCCAGCATTGACTCAATTTACACTCTATGGCAGAACAATTTAAAATACTATCATTACTTGAAGCTTTAAAGAGTAAAAACATAAAGGGGGGCCACACACTAACAGGAAGGTCCGCCTCTGGAACAAGTGCAGAAAACCCCACAACCCTTCCCTTGCCAGAACTATACATTAATCAAAGCGACCCAATTTTTGAGAAACCAGCCTAACACAGGAGGACAGATTTTTTGACAGGGTAAGGCATAGGGAACCTTGCAGTCCTACAACTAATGAAAAATTACCCTTTTCTTCAGAATACGGCATATAGGGAAGTTGCAAAGAAGAATTGGTGGTACAAAGGGGAAAACGGAAGATGCATTAGTCACAGGCATTGGTAATGGAAAGGTCTTCATCACTGCCCACATTGGTTTTTTCTTCTGGTGCTTCTTCTGGTCCATTGTCCAACATTGTGGCAGCAGAAGAGATGTCAGAAGGGTTCTCCCCAGGATTTTGCTTAGCCTCATCCTCTTTGGGTTTCTGGCTTTCTTCAGCGGCCATGAGATCCTTTAAAGCTCTGTAAGAAACTGGCTCAAAAACTCTCTGTAATGGGATTTTCAAAAACAAGAAAAGCAGAGGCCAACCGAGACCAGGTGCGGGCCTTGATAAAGGAACTTCCCTTTTTCAGGGCGTAGGGAGGCGGGGCAGAGGGGGCAGGGCGGGAAACGTCCTGACCACTCCCTGCGCCTAATTCCCCCCAGGGGCCATATCTGTCTGCCTCATCTTCCTCTTCATCTGAGCTTAGTTCCTCCGGGGATCCTTCCTCCTCATTTCCTGTACTTTGGTCTGCCTCCTCTGCATCCTGTTCATGCAAAGTCAGGGCTGAGAATTGGTTATTATCCTGAAACTCTTTTAAAGATGGATAGAGGGAACTCTTTAGTTCCTTTTGTTTTCTCTTTCCTCTTCCTTCCTCCTGCACCATACTTTGTGAGGGCTGCAGTCCCTCAGTTTTTTCCCTTTTCCTTTCGGGCTTCTTTTGTTTATTTTCCTTTTTATTTTTTACTTTACCTTTGGGCCCTACTACCTCTCCCTCCTTGTATGAAGATTCTGAAGGACTATCCTGATGCTCAATTAATGCCTTCCTCCCTTCCCTAAACACAAACCACAGAAGAAGAACAATGGGAAGCACCCAGATAGGGACTTGACAGAACCACATACCTAGGAGAGAGCCCTCTTCACGTGTCAAGTTCTGGATCCTCTTCGGCCCCTCCGCAGGTCCCGGGTTTCGGCACCAGTTGCGGCGCCCGACACCCCTGACCGGCAGGGAAGAACGGACACCACCCGAGGATCCTTCTTGTATCACGCTTTATTGAAGAGCCACTTGATTGAAGGGAGAGCTGAAGCGGAGGGGCCCTGGGCCGGGAAATGCAACTGCTTATATAAGCCCAAGGAACAAGGGGCTCTCTACCATTGGCTGCTCTGTTGCTAAGGCCGTTTTGAGACTCGGGATTGGTCACGCCCTTTTTCGTCATGCGCAGACTGAAGAGCAACTTGATACTTAGTAACAAGCAAAGGCCCCGCACTCACATACCAAATAAGTTACAAGGAGCGAGGCAGGAAACAGGCGCCATCCGGCTCCCCACATCTAGTTATCTGACATGCAACAATATTATCTTTCTGGCTAAGTTATAAAGTTGTGTGGTAAGTATTGTTTATCTTGTTCCAACTGTGTTTTTTAGCTCACGACACATTAAATACTTGTTTAATGGAATGAAAAATGGTAAGAATGATATCTTATAATCCAATTTTGGCTTGCAGAATCTTAGGAGTACTATTCAAATCAAGTTCTACTAATGAATTTCAAAAGTTTGTCCAAAATATTTTCAGAAAATGGTATTTTTCCTGAAATTATATATATATATGGATATACTTAAAGCAAACAACTATGTTTTGATAAATATATACACTCTGAACCCATCCAGAGATCTGATGTCCAGCATAATGATTAAAGTTATTTCATTTATATCCAGGAAATAATATTTTTTTGAAAGAAAATTAACCTATCCTGAATCTGGTCCATCTTCTGAGGGAAAAATATCAAAACAACTCAATGAATAATGTGTATGTAATTTCTATACCTATTATCAGAAATGATTTTTTCTATATTTTTTCTATTGTTTCTAAAGGTCATTAAGAAATAACAAATGGGCTAGAATGTAGCTTAGTGGTAGCTTGCCCAGCATGCACAAAGTCCTGGGTTTGATTCCTTGGTACCATATAAAACAAAACAAAACAAAAAACATAGAAGCCAGGATCAGTGGCTCATGCCTATAATCCTAGCTACTCAGAAGGCTAAGATCTGAGGATAGCAGTTCAAAGCCAGCCCAGGCACTAAAGTCCTAGAGACTCCTATTTTCAATTAACCACCAGAAAATCTGAAGTAGCGCTGTGGCTCAAGGGGTAGGGCGGTAGCCTTGAACTGAAAGACTCAGGGACAACACCCAGGCCCCTAGTTCAATTCCCACAACAGATCAAAAAAGAAACAAACAAAAAATCCAAAAAACAAGCATCCCAACCTCACAGAAAATCAAGATAATTGCTCTTTACATTTTTTCCACAGCTAGAGTCTAACTTACATATCAGGTTTTGTTTTTTTTTTTTCTGTTACAGAAAGATCTATTATTTGAAAAATAGACAAGAAAGGAAATAAGCTAAGTAAGCTTTAAGTTAACACATTAAAAACAAATTCCAATGTAAATTTTAATACAGTTCTACTATAATTCCAATGGAAATTTTACAGTAATTGACTATATGGATCAAGTACTCCCTCTACTGGACAAAATTACTTTTTTTCTTTTTTGGCTTTCTCAAGGCTAGAGCTCTACCACTTGAGCCACAGCATCAGTTTCAGCTTTTTTCTATGTGTATGGCACTGAGGAATTGAACCCAGGTCTTCATGCATGCTAGGCAAGCACTCTACCACTAAGCCGAATTACCAGCCACTTTTTCTTTTCTTTTTCGGTGCTGGGGAATTGAAGCCAGGTCCTTCTGCAAGTTAAGCATATGCTCTATATTCCCTTAGTATCTGTTTGGATGCAATGTCTAACAAGAGGAATGTAGTGCCTTTCTTACTGAAACAAATGAGGGATCTTTAAATTTACTAGGACAGATTAACAGTATGGGGTTTTTGTTTGCTTGCTTTTGTTTTGCTAGTCCTGGGGATGGAACTCTGGGCCTGAGCACTGTCCTTGGGCTTTCCTCAAGGCTAGTGCTCAACCACTTGAGCCACAGAACCAGTTTCGCTTTTCTATGTATGTGGCACTGAGGAATGGAGCCCAGGTCTTTGTGTATGGTAGGCAAGCACTCTACCACTAGGTCTCACTCCTGGCCTCCAAACAGTATGTTCTGAACTTAGGAAAGACCATTTTATTCATTTGCCCTCCTCTCTGCTCTGTGTACAGTGCTACTTTATCCTCATGATTCTATCCACTTAAACCTCTCAAAGGCTAATGTAAAAGTCCTAAAATGTAAGTACTAAAAATGTCACATCTTTTAGTTACTGACAATTTTCGGTGGCATTGGTGACTGGCTAAAAAAAGGAGAAACAAATAGTAAAGTCTACAAAATAATGGATGCTTATACACTTATCCAACACAGAAACAACTACAGAAGTGTGTGCGCACACATGTACATGCATTTAGAATATAAATAGCCTAGAAAACAGATTGAAAGGCATATCAGATCACATGGAAGAACTAGTAAAGCCAATATGGCTCTATCAAATAGAATTTGGTAGGTGATTGGTTATATAACAAATATGCCAAAATAAATTTACCAAAGTAACATTATTAGGAAATATAATGAAAGTTTCATGTACCATAGCATAAAAAAGTTATGAAGAAAACTACAAAGATCTAGTAAGGCTGCTTAGAGTTTATATAAATGGAAAAAAATGCCACAGCACTGTCTGGTCTCTGATAATATATAATACTCTCTGATAATACTGTGTCATAAGGTAGCTATGAGAAACAATGACAGGAGGGGGAAAACTGGGAGAGAAAATGAGGGAGTATGTGACACTATTCAAAAGGGAATGTACCCATTACTTGATTTATGTAACTAACTCCTGTGTACATCACCTTTATAATAAAAAAACATTTTTAAAAGAATTAAATGACCTCACATTTGTAAAATAGGCATTATCTGCTTTTTAAAAAAAACTTCAAAGTCAAGTGGGAGACTAAAAACAAAAAGACTTGCATTTAATTTCACAAAATATGAACAAATCAAATATTGCTAACAGTAAGTACAGAAAACTATCAAATAGTATCTTATCACCTGCCAACCTAAATTAAGTTGGTTTAATGTTATCTACTCTCTGCTAAGTGCACGGTAAACTTCTAAAAGGGGTTAATATACTACTTTAGCTAGAGTTGTTAACAAGTTGAGGGACTGACATGGCACAACAGGACCTTAATGATGATGAAATCTAATGAGGATTAATATTGGAGAGTGTCTTAGAAATTTTAAAAGCTTCAAAAACAATTTTTAGGTACCAGGTTTTTTTGTGCTATTAAAGGTCTAACTTTAAATTGCTTAAAGACACTAGGTTTAAGATCTTGGCTCAACCATGCCTTGAATTATTTTAACACTCGAGGCCTCAATTTTTTCATCTGTAAGATATATATTTAAAAGTGCCTACCTCAAAGATTTTTCAAAATTCAGTAAGATAATATTTGAAAGATATTTAGAATACTGCCTAGTTTTCAATAAAAGCTCACTAATATCAGCAATTACTATGAACTGAATTTCATAAAGATGATATGCTATAATAAAGGTTTTCAGCATGTGTGTATATACATCATATATATATATATGTATTTATGTGATATACAGAAAGTTATCAACCAACTCATGTCAACCTCATATCAACTAGTTTTTATATGTATGTACATACACACAAACATCTTAACCTAGAACCATGCTGTTCCCTGGGCCTGCTGAGAGTGATATAACCTAGGGAGATGGCCAAGTGATCTTCCGGGAATACTTTTCTTCCTGGCTTTTCAGCCTGATTTGAGAATTCTCTTAATTGCTTAAATGTGTTTTGTGTTGCTTTTTTTAAAACAATGTTTAATTAGTACATTATCAAATTTATTCTGGATATATTTATTTGTTAAAATAAATGATGTATAATGTATTATCTTCTTAGGATATTATGAAGTAGAACAGACTAAACCAGTGACTGAACAATACTTAACAAAAAGAGATGCATCTGACCCTGACTAATATTTCTTGTATTACTGCAGTGATTGAACTAGACAAGTTTTTAGTATTTTCCTTTAATTGTCCCTTTAATATACACTTTATCACACAGATCTTCTAACTCACAGCTCATCACACAATTCATGCTACACATATCTATGATTGAAAATGTGGCTGCTTGAGTTTCCTGTAAGTTGTACTTTCAATTGGCACAAGTCATTTTTTTTAGAAATTAGAAGATTTCAGTTACTTACCAAATTTTCTCTTTCAATCCTTTGTTGTTCCCTCTGCCTGTTGAGAGCACTGTGATACAACTTAGGGGGATGACCAAGTGATCTTCCGGGAATACTTTTGCTTCCTGGTTTTTCCGCCTGTCTTGAGAGTTCTCTCAAAAGCCTCTGATTTTCCCGGTCAATTTGTCTCACCTCCTCTCTTGTAAAGGAGTAGTTTTTCCTAGGTAGTACTGAAGGTTGTTCAAAGTGCTGCTTTTGTGATCCCTTTTTATCTAATTGTAGAAAAGCTACAGAAGTGAATGAAAAAGTGAGGATGGCTAAACAAAGTAGCTCTGATGGTACATACTTTAACCCTCAAAATATAATAAATGAATCTGGTTTTATTTAGAAGGCAAGAGATCGTTAGGCAAAAAAGCCGATGAAAATGTCTGAAAAATAATTTTTTTTGGGGGGAATGATATTCAAGGCCTTGTACTTGTTAGGTGCTCTATCACTTTAGCCATGCCTCTACCCCAAAAAATGTCTTAACTTGAATAAACTTTCAGATATATATTTATATAAATAAATTGATTTAAACCTACATACTCAGAAATACTGCTTTCTATTTTTCTGAGTGAAACATTCTATTCAAACGCTTCAAATATATTTAGATCTAGCTTCTCTACAGATGCTTCCGAAGTCATCTAATTCCAGATTTATTTCACTTAAGCTATTTGAGTTAGCATTTATAAATTTATGTGTGATGGACATATATGGGTTACTGAAAAATTTATCCTATAGGCCTGTTCATGATCCATACACACACACACACATATGCTACTGATGGCATTTATAGTGTGTGTGTGTGTGTGTGCAGTACTGGGCCTTGAGCTCAGGTCCTGGGCACTGTCCTTGTGCTTTCTCAAGGCTTGAGCCACAACACAACTTCCAGCTTTTTCTGTGTATGTGGCACCAAGGAATTGATCCCAGGGCTTCATGTATGCCAGGCAAGCACTCTACCACTAGGCCATACTTCCAGCTAGGGCTTTAACTCGGGACTTTACACTCTTACTCATACTTTTTAAGTGATGTCTGGCATTCTACCACTTGAGTCATGCCTCCAGTCCTGGCTTTCTGTTAGTTAAATGGAGGTAGGAGTCTCAGAATTGTCTGTCCAGGCTGGCTTCTTATCTCTTTTCTCAGATGGCACCCTCCTGAATAGCCAGGATTAGAGGTGTTAAGCCACTAGCATCCAGCTGGCATTTACTCTTTAAGATTTTAAAAGGGATATGCATGTGGCTCAGATAACTAATCCCAGACATGGGGGATGTAAGCAGGAGGATCAGGTAGGCTGGTCATAAAGTGCACGAGGGCTGAAAACATAGTGAGATGGTTGAGTACTTCCTACCAAATGCCAAGTCTAAATCCCAGTATTATTAATAGTGATTTAAAAAAAAACTTCAATCCTTATAACAGAAGTCCTAAGGAATCACCACATTCACTAAACAAATCATATCTTTATTAATAAGTTACTAGATAAGAAATTTTGTGACATTCTTTCTATTCCCTTTCTTTGAAGGTAGGCGGGCTTGTAACTGCCTTGACCCAATATGGTATATTCAAAATGATGAAACAACTTCCAAGGTTAGGTAATAAAAGTACCCCACACTTTTTGTTTGCTGGAATACATGTGCTGAGAATCCTATGTTACTATACATGTCTGATTATCTTGAGGCTTCATGCAGTGAGGAAACCAAATCACATAAAGTGGCATGTACAGGCATGATGACTCACTCAAGTACTATTAGAAAATGTAAAATAAAAAGTCCTAAAATACATGGCACTAGCTTTAAGACCTGATGGCAAATAGGGCTGGAGAAGCCTAATGAAGACTGCTGATGAAATCTGAGGAGAAACAGGCTTAGCACTACAGCTGTTGCCTATGGTAACAAGGAAAAACGAGGGAAAATATCCCATGCACTGATGGATTTGGCTAAGATTTCCAAATGAAGTATTGGAAGTACAATGGCTTATTCTGTCTATAAAAAGAGAGACTAGAAATGAGCTAGGAAGAAAAAGCAAACAACTGAAACAGATATGGTCAGTTTTCAAGTAAAACTGAGGAAATAAAAACATGCAGCAGTTACAGGATTCAGAATAAAACTACCATTCATCCCTCATTTTTCCCAACAGAAAATTCTCTTAGTACTTAAAAAAAAATTCTACTTTTTGCTGTACCTGAAGAACAATACCCCAAAAATCTCAGCTGTACCTGGACATGATCTAGGTCCTGGATCTTGAGGTTTTGGGCGTCTTTGGAAAGGGGAAATAATATATGTTTGCATATGGGAGGAACAAAAATAAATGTGTGGCCAAAAATATGATTGAAGAGATTTCAAGCTATGCCTATGAGCTATTTGACATTCCTCCTACTAAATGGTAAGGTCTTTGCCTCTCCACTTTAAATCTGAGAGGGTTTATGATGATTTGCACTAATAGAAGAAAAAATGCTATGTGACCTCAAGTGCTAGGTCACAGAAGGCAAGGAGATGTCTGTACTGTTTCCTGGAACAATTCTGCTACCCTCAGCCAATTATCCTGAGGCTCCCATATGAAAAAGTCAGGCCATCTGTGAAGAAGCCATAAGGAGACCCTGTGTTTGGCCTTCTGGGGAGCAGCCCAAGTTTGTAGCTGCCCAAGGGCAAGTACCTGACATGTAAGTGGGTACTCATCCTCAGCCACTGGGTCATCCCTACTTTGGAGTCTCTGTTTTTTTTTTGCCAGTCCTGGGCTTGAGCTCAGGGCTTGAGCACTGTCCTTGGACTTTCTCAACGCTAGAGCTCTGCCATTTGAGCCTCAGCACTATTTCCGGCTTTTTTCTATGTATGTGGTATGGAGGAATTGAACCCGGGTCTTCATGCATGCTAGGCAAGCACTAGGCCAAACTCTCGGCCCCGAGTCTCTGTTTCTTAAGTGACTGGGGAACTGCTTATGCAGTAATAGTAACTCATTTATCTTTTTGTTTTTTAAAGCCAAAACTTCGAATGACAGTGCAGTCTACAAACAAATGCCTAATTTTTTTTCCGGGTAAGTTAGTGTAATCTTCCCTCATAATTGTGCCTTCCTCAATTTTGCCACCTAGTTCTGGTTTTTTGTTTTGTTTTGATTTTTTTGTTGTTTGTACTGAGTCCTGGGCTTGAACTCAGAGCATGAGTGCTGGGTCTGAGCAATTTAGATTTAAGGCTAGCACTCTACCATTTGAGCCACAGTTTCATTCCCAGCTTTTTGCTGGCTCACTGAAGATTCTCATAGACTTTCTGCCTAAACTGGCTTTGAATTCAGATCTTCAAATCTTCAGTGGCTAAGAACACAGATGTGATCTACCAGCATCCACTTTCTTGTCTTGCTTTAAGTATACATTCTAAAAGTCTTTTGGGTATATGTGGCTCATTTACTAACCTAAACTTGGTTTAAACCTTCTTGGTTTCTTTTGCTACTTTTTACATTTCGGTTTTTTTTTTTTTTTGCCAGTCCTGGGGACTGAACTCAGGACCTGAGCATTGTCCTTGGGCTTTCTTCAAGGTTACGCTCGACCACTTGAGCCACAGCACCAGTTCCGGCTTTTGTAGTACTGAGGAATTGAATCGAACCCAGGTCTTCGTGCATGCTAGGCAAGCACTCTACCAGTAGGCCAAACTCCCGGCCCCTTACATTTCGATTTTTATCTTGTATGTTAATGGGATGATTTCCTTTTTTAAAAGAAATATAACTTGTCTCTTTTTAAAGTCTTTATCATCCTTCCTGTGCTATTTCAAACATTTTTTAGGTTATCATCCCACCTTCAATTAAACTTGTACTTAATGAACACGACAGGAACGTACCAAAACGCTGATTTCTCATCTTTTTATTGTAATAAAAAATACATGACAAGTTTTACCATCTTAACTATTTTTCATATATTACATACATTGTGTTGTGTTAGCCATCAACATGATCTATAACTCTTTATCTTGGAAAACTGAAAACTACACTAGATACCCTTCATTCTCCTCTCCCCAGCTCATGGCAATCACAGTTCTACTTTCTATCTCCATGATTTTTATTACCTCAACTACCTTTATGTAAGTGGAATTCCACAGTATTTTTCTTCTTCAGACTTGCTAATTTCACATAATGTACTATAAGTTCATCCCTACTGTAGCAGATGTCAGAATTTCCTTCTCTTTTAAGGCTGAACAGTTATTGCTGTTAAAAAAAAAACAAACTCTAAATTTTCTCTATATTTAGAACACTATAAACACGGCAACCATATATTAAAGTTCTGTTCTTCTAGAGGTTGGTTTTTTTTTTTGCCAGTCTTGGGCTTAAGCTCAGGGCCTGAGGATTTTTCTCAAGGCTAGAACTCTACCACTTGAGCCTCAGCCCCACTTCTAGCTTTTTCTAAGTATGTGGTACCAAGGAATCGAACCCGGGCCTCCGTGCATGCCAGGCAAGCACTCTACCACTAGGCCAAACTCCCGGCCCCTTCTAGAGGTTCTTAAACTTTGATCTCAGGACTCCATACTACTAAAAGCTGGTATCTAAATGTTTATATGAGTTATACCTATCACTATCACATAAGTAAAGGGGCTCTAAGCGTGAAGGACTTGCTTGACAAGTGCAAGGTCCTGAGTTCAAACCCCAGCACTAAAAAAGAAAAAAAATGAAAAGAGAAAAACTATATAGAGATGTTTATTTGCTCCTGAAAGTAACTAAACCAATTATGCATTACTATAGTAACACTTTTATAGAAAAACAATAAAAGTGTCTAATTATTCTGCAAGTTTTAAATGTATTTGGTGTAATGAAAGCTTGATTCTCATAGCTGCTCTGTATGTTGTGCTGGTGGTGCAGCACATTAGACTTCACGATACACAGAAAAGCAGAATGTAAAAGGCAAGTTAAGCATAGTTTTATTGGTGAAACGTTTTGTTCCTGCAGAGCCTCTTAGAAAAAAAAATTTTTTTTTGTCAGTCATGGGGCTTGAACTCTGGGCCTGGGTGTTGTTCTGAGCTCTTCAGCTTAAGGCTACCACCCTACCCCTTAAGCCACAGCACCACTTCCAGTTTTCTAGTGGTTAATTGGAGATAAGAGCCCACAGATTTTAGTGCCCGGGCTGGCTTTGAACTACGATGCTCAGACCTCAGCCTCCTGAGTAGCTAGTATTACAGGCATGAGCCACTGAGCCCAGATTATTTATTTATGTATGCCAGTCCTGGGGCTTGAACTCAGGGGCCTGAGTACTGTCCTTAGGCTTTCTCAAGGCTAAAGCTCTACTTGAATTACAGCACCACTTCCGGCTTTTTCTATATATGTGGCATTAAGGAATCGAACCCAGGTCTTCATGCATGCTAGATAAGCACTCTACCACTAAGACGAATTCCCAGCTCTCTCTTTGAAATCTTGGATCTCTTTGAAATATTTTCAACGATTTCAAGTATTATGTACTCATAAGAATTAGAACTGGGTCTTCTCTGTTGCTTGTAGCAAACATTTCAAACATGTTTGCTAACACTTGGCCGTGTGTTCAGGATATTAATTTTTCTGCAGTTTATCAGGAATGGATCAAATGTGCTGCCAGTTAGGGTATGCTGATCTCATCACAGGCACCTCTTCCTCACTGAGGATAACAAGGTCTGTGTCTTTTCCCTTACACAAAGTACTTCACTTCATTCCTCCCATGCAGGAAGGTGATATATTTAAAAAAAAAAAAGAATCATTAAGGTAGCCAGTTAGTTAATCAGTTTCTTTCCTCATCCATGCTAGCTTTTTCTCATTTCTCTTACATTCATTTGCCTTATCAGAATACATCCCAGTTATTTCATTCTTAGTCAAAGTGATAAAATTTGAGACTGTACATTCCTAAAATTTAGTTTGCCCTTTCAGATTCTTCCTAAACTGACTTTGTTTTACATACATAAAAAATGAAACATACCTTGGGACTGGGAGTTTGGCCTAGTGGTAGAGTGCTTGCCTAGCATGCACGAAGACCCGGGTTTAATTCCTCAGTACCACATACACAGAAAAAAAAAGCCAGAAGTGGTGCTGAGGCTCAAGTGGTAGAGCTCTAGCCTTGAGAAAGTCCAAGGACAGTACTCAGGCCCTGAGCTCAAGCCCAGGACTGGCAAAAAAAAAAAAAGAAAAGAAAAGAAACATACTTCAACTTTAGTCTTATCAACTTCTTCAGAGCTTTACCAATATGAGACTCATGTCATAACCTGACATTAAAATTCTGTTACTACTCCATTTTATAAAGCCTTCAAAGCTCATTCAATGATTTTATGACTCAAAGACCTAATTCCAATTACATTTTTTCAACATTTATACAGCAAAGGCACTTTAGGGATGGGGGTGGAAAAATCTCCAAGTCAACCTCCTTACTAAGTCTTTAAGATGCTGGACACTGAAAATTTCTACTACTCTTTCAAAGTTTATTTTAAAACCACATATCTAACAGCCAGTCTACATTGATTTTCCCTGATCCTAATATTTCTTAGAGAAGCACCTAGAATTTTGAATTTTGAATGGATTCTAACAACCTAAAACTACTACCTGGTCCTACAAATGAAGAATCAGGGTCTCAGGAGCCACTGGCCTGTATTAGTATTTTGATAACTAGATTATGGTCCTTGGATCAGCATGAGTTCTACTTGAACCAGCATGTAAACTTTAACAAGAGTGACCTGTGTGCATATTAAAGTTTGAGGAGCTACGGTGGAAAAGGCCAACTAGGGGAGCTACGGTGGAAAAACTCAACTGTCCAATTAGTATGTATTCTTACTTGTGGGTTTTGTATGTGTGTCTGTTTCAGTGGTATGGAGTTTGAACTCAGAGCCTCACACTTGCTAGGTTGGTCCAGCTTACCAACTTGGGCCATAAATTCAGCCCTGCTTCTTGCAGTTTTGGAGATGGTCTTGAGCCATAAGTTTTCAAATATCAGCCTCTTGAGTAGCTATGAGCAACCCAAACCTGGCTTCCCATTCTACTTTTAAACAAATCTCTCTTTTCCCAATTCCTACTATTCAATATGGGGTGATTCTGACTGGCTTAGATAATCTCATTTCTTTTGCCAATGACTGGATTAGAAATGGCAGTTGGCATGAGACTAAGTGGAAGTGAGCTAGAAGTGCTTCCCTACAAAGGTTTAAGAGTCAGAGGAACAGACAGTATTTCACTGGACATTGTAGTGTCTTAAGATGAACACTGGTCAGATGCAGAGATAGTCTAAAAATAAAGACAGAATAGTACCAGGCAGGAAAAAGACAGTGGTAAGCATTTTGAGTCTACAAGGCCATAAAATAAAATTAGTTTGAATTTTATATTCCTAGTTAATTGACTTTGTGATATATCTTATATGGTAATGGAAATGACATTCCAGATATTTTATAAAAGGATAAAACTGATATATTGGATAAAACTGCTAAATCATCAATCATCTAAAATAAAAATCTTATTAGTAAAATCAGTGATTTTTAAAAGACTTAAACTCAATAGTTTTTAATATAGAAATTTTGAAAAATTACCTTTCAAAAGATGATTCAGGTCCATTGTGTCATGTAAGACTTTTTGTTTGTGTCTTTGGTCTAAGTTAGAATCTAACACTGGTGACTTTGGGGAAAGATGGGGCACATGTTTTTCTTTTCCTTTTTTGATTGCTTTCAAATATTTGGAATCCTTTTTTAAAATCTCAGCATCTTCATGAACTTCTTGGTTCACATTTTCTTGTTTTTTAACTTTTACTTTTTGGTGATTTGACTGAACAGGGCTGATGTCTGGAGTTGACAGAGGCGTTACATCTGTCACAGTATCTTCAGATTCTTCAGTGTCTCCCATTTTTGGCTTACTACTTGAAGGTTGCATTCCTGTTAATTTTATTCTTGGCTTACTTTTTTGTTTTGGAGATAAGACAGTTGCCCTAGGCATTTGTTTTTTTGATGAAGATTTATGAATATTAGCTTCAGTATCTGAACAGTCTAAACCTGAACCTGAAGATGAGGAAGACAACGATGAAGAGGAACTGACTTTAGAATACTTTTTACTTACATGTTTTTTAAAGTTATTAGATGGTTTTGCTGACTTTAATCTCACATGATGTTTTTTTCCATCATCACTGCTTTCTTCTCCATCTGTATAGTAATCATCCTCACCTTCTTTTACAATTTTAGGAATTCTATTTGGCATGGGCAAATGTATTTTATGTCCTGTGGTAGTATCACGTAATTTTTTTGATCTCTTAGAAGTGGTCAATGATGAGCTTCTGATCTGTATATCATTTGCTACAGGGCGTTCATTTGAAATAAGTTTTGCTTTTCTTTCATTTCCTTTTTCAGTAAGGTAATTTTCCTTTGTTTGTATTCCAAATGTCAAATGTACATGTTCTGTATCTTTATCTATCCTCTCTTTAAGACCATCATTCTGTCTGTCAAAAACTAAGTTATTTTCACATTTATTTGCTTCTTCAAAGTCACTGTCAAAGAAAGAATGGTCCACTTCCCCTTCTGATATATCGCCAAACCGATCCATGATGGCAAAAATATATCTGAAAAGGAGTAAAGTCTAACTATTAGACTAGAAAGCAATTTCCAAATATTTCTCATTTTTATATTGTAAGTACAAAATTTTACTAAATTGAGAAATTTGGTTAGTACCTAAAGAGAAACATTACAAAAACACAGTGAAGTGATGATGCAGCTTTAGTGGTAATATAAAATTGTACTGATTACTGGAGACAAATAAGTCTGTTAAATTTACATAAAAAATCAAGATAGGCACATTACAAACTTGCAAATTTATATGAACCCTAAGAAAAATCTTTTATAGTTTAAATTCAGTTTACAGTTTAGAAGTATGGATTACATGTTAGCCAGTTTTTCATTGTGGTGTCAAAAATCTCATCAAAAGAACTTGAGAAAGGACTTATTAAAATTATTTTTTTGTGTTTATGGATCATGGAAAGTGACCCAAGCTTGAACTCAGCCTGGGCGCTGTCCTTGAGCTCTTCAGCTCAAGGCTACCACATTACCCTTGAGCCAAGCCCCATTTGCCATTTTCTAGAGGTTAACTGGAGATAGGAGTCTCAGGTCCTTTTGCTCCTGGGCTGGCTTTGAACCTCAATCCTCAGATCTCAGCCTCCTGAGTAGCTAGGATTACAGGCGTGAGCCACCCCACTGGCTCTATTCAAAATTTTAATCCATGAATTTTAATTCAATTTTAATTCATGAATGACAATTTCAGATATCTAGAAACATCTCTCATAGGCACATGTAGAGGTGTCTTCTACAAATTTCTACACTCTTGACAGTCAAGATTAATAATTATAGCTCCTATGACAATTTCACAAGATGCTATTCTAATGACAGAAGTATAAAGGAGACTGATAACATTTCATGTTTTAGTACTTGCTTTGTTCTAGTAAAAAGTCCCCCATCCTTTCTCACTGAACAAAAACTAATGCTTACATACAGACTGTATACATAGCTTAAGAGTCAAATTTTTGATTATTTAATCATAATCTTTCATATAAATACTTGGAGAAGATTATAGGGGAAGAATATATATTTCTCACTGCCTTAAAGGGAGACTGTTATGAGATATTTTCTAGCAGACAGCCAATAACCATCAAAAATAGAAAAACTAAGGTATGTTATTTAAACATTAAGTTAAACAGTAGAATAAATAGATTATATGTTTAAAGTACCCACCTCCAGCAAGGGGCAGGTACCACTGTTTTGGTCATAAACCTTACTTGTTGACCTATAAATTTTTATGGTACTATAATTATTTAAATAAAAATACCTCAATGCCTGATACAATTTAAACTACAGAGATTTTAAAAAGTTTTTTAAATTACTAGAATGGCCTAAGAAGCAGTGTCCAATTATCTACTACTAATCTTGAGTTCAGAGATTTATTCCTAAAGCTATTCTTCACTATAAAAGCTCAGGGTTCTCTGGAAACCAGGAAAGAAACACAAGCATCTTACTATTGCCAGAAAGCAAATATTCACATATGCTTGGAGTAATGGTAATTATATAAAGGATTCAATTGTTAGCTTTTTATCATTGTGACAAAAATACCTGGTAAAAGCAATTTAAAGGGAGGAGTTATTTTGGCTCATGATTTTAGAGCAGAGTAGTTCACACAAAGCAAATGAAGCAATGTGGTAGAGGCCACTCATCTCATGGCTGATAAGAAAGATGGCCTATAGGATAGTTCTGCTCACATTAAAGATAGGTCTCACTCCCTTATTTCTCTGAAAATGTTCTCACAGATATACCCCAAAATGTGTCTTAGTAATCTTCTAGGTGTTTGACAGTCAAGATTAAGCATCATGTCATTTAAAGTGATATCACTACACAGGTAGGCAATTTAACAATACCCTCATGAATCAGAACACATACATATGTAGAATGTCTTTCAAAGGGAATAATAAGCCCTATGTGAAGAAAAGACACGTAAATACCTCCAAGAATAATACAGCCAACAATACAACTTTGTATTAATTGTATCCAAATTAGGATCAACTTTTTAGCAAAGCAAATCGGGCAGACAGTAACAAAGCAGAGTGGCACCTTAATCTAAGTGAAGATCAACTTGTATTAACCATGTAACAGTTAAATTTTATTACATTTTATCACCATTTAAAAGTAATTCTGTAGGCCTTCAAGGCTTTAAAAGATTCTTATATACTTGCTTTATAGATTTTATTTATTTTTGTAGTGCTACAGATCAAACCAAAGCCTTTAAAGCATGCTAGACACTCTATTACTTAAAGTTAACTTGGACCTTAGATTTATAAAAATCAAAGTATAATCTAACTTTTAAATGCTTAAGGGATTTTGAAGAATTAAATAAGTATGGACTTTAGGTTTATAAGCAATGTCTAAATGCTTAGGAACATTTCCTTTGTTAGATGTATAAGTAAATCTTGTTAGGAATTTGAGATTCATATAACAAAGACTTTCATGATAAAAAAAGGTTTGCAAATGTTGTACAATGTTCAGGGAAATGTTTATATATATATATATATATACAAATATAGTCTATGAACAAATTCTTATATATAATACACACACATATGTATAATTGGAGGGGTCAGTTGTGGGGCTTGAAGTCGGGGTCTGGGTGCTGCCTCTGAGCTCTTTCTGTTTAAGTCTAACACTACTCTTTGAGCCACAGTGTCATTTCTGGTTTTCTGGTGGTTAATCGGAAATAAAGTGTCTCATGGACTTTTGCCTGGGCTGGCTTTGAACCACGATTCTCAGATCTCAGCCTCCTGAGTAGCTAGGATTGCAAGTGAGAGCCACTAGAGCCCTACAGAAAATTTAATATATTTTATAAGCTAAGCAAAATGCAACTTGGGTTTTTAAATTTTATCATAAAATTTAAAAAGAAAAATAATGTGTACCAGTAGGCCTTAACATTTAAGAAATTTTAGCTTATAAAATTTATGTCTAGTACTAAGATCCAAGATGTTTAGCACAGATAAATGCTCTCTTTACATTACAAAATTAAACCGTAAGAAGGAACCTGGGAATGTAGCTTAGTAATAAGTCTGTCTAGCTAGTCATCGGCAACACCATAAAAAAGAAAAACATAAAAATCAGCTTTTAAAGCCAGGTGCTGGTGGCTCACTCCTACAATCCTAGTTATTCAGGAGGCTGAGATCTGAGGAGTGCAGTACAAAGCCAGCCAGGGCACAAAATTCTTCAACTCTTATCTTCAATTAACCTCAGGAAACCGGAAGTGGCACTATAGTTCCAAGAGATAGAGCACTAGTCTTGAGCTAAAGAGCTCAGGGACAGTGCCGAGGCCCTAAGTTCAAGCCCCATAACCAACAAAACTGACAGAACACTATAATCGGAGTTGAGCAGGTGAAAGAGATCTTTTGTCCAGGAAGACCAAAATGTTCATCATATGATCTTAAACTAAAAAAATTCCTAAATTTGACTAGGTAATAAACTAGCATGGAAAAAAAAACAGAAAATAAAGTTGCTTTTCTATAATACAGTGTATATTTAAGCAAAAATTTGAATGAAGGGACTAGATACCAAGAATTAACCTATTGGAAAACTTAACAATAGAGCCAGGTGGGGCAGCTCATGCCTGTAATCTTAGCTACTCAGGAAGCTGATATCTGAGGATTGCGGTTCTAAGTCAGCCGGGGCACTAAAGCCCGTGAGAAAACAGGAAGTGGCGCTGTGGCTCAAGGGATATGTATGTGTGTGTATATGTATGTATGTGTGTGTGTGTGTGTGTGTGTGTGTGCGTGTTTAAGTAACAAATGACGGGAGTCTATCTGGTGTCTGAAAAGATTGCTACACATATTTAAAATTGGATTCTGTTACTTTCTGGCTATGTGACTAGATATTATATAAGAAAGTATCATAGAGCAATGTTTGTAAGAGCAATGAGTTAGAAACAACTTCAGTTTCTATAATATGGATAAATCAAATGTATATATACATGTCATTGGTTAAAAAGAATAATCCAGGGCTAGGAGTTTGGCTAAGTGGTAGAGTGCTTGCCTAGCATGCACGAAGACCTGGGTTTGATTTCTCAGTACCACATATACGGAAAAGCTGGAAGTGGTACGGTAGCTCCAGTGGTAGGGTGCTAGCCTTGAGGAAAGCTACTTAGGAAGCTGAGATCTGAGGATTGTGGTTGGAAGAAAGTTTAGGCAGGATAGTCCATGAGATTCTTATCTTCAATTAATCATCAAAAAGCTAGAAATGGAGCTGTGCCTCAAGTAGCAGAGTGCTAGCCTTGACCACATAGCTTTGGGATAATACCCAGGCTCCACACCATAATTCATAGAATTATGAATAATTGTGCAAACCTTAAAACAGACACAAAACATGAACACACATAAGTTATAGTTACAGATGGAAAGGATACATATTAAAGATCTAAAACAATAGTTTCAAACTAGGATAGAATGCTTGCTTAGTAAGCACAAGGCCCAGAGTTCAAAATCTAGTATTGCTATAAAAACTTTTTTTTAATAAAAAACCCTAAGAATATAAATTTATGAGCAAAAGAATGATTCAGGAAAAATAGCTAAGCAGGACTTTGTGATTATCAATTATCACAAATGAAAAGAGAATTATTACTACGCTGTCCATCAGAGTTCACAAACAATAGCCACTAAATGAAGGTTTTGGACAGTTTTTGTCTTTCAAAATGCCAAAAGTTACTTTTTTGCAAAATAATTTATCTCTGGAAACAAAAATAGAAAGGATTAGAATAAGAGTTATGATTATACCCCTTTTAACTTTGCTTCATGGTTATGAATATTTCTGCAATTATATTTTTAATGTATTTTCATTGGTAGACAGGACAAAAGCAAAATCATTTCAGTACACCACACTAATTGTTAAAAGAAAAATAGAATATCATGTAAAAATCAGAGCACGTTACTGTATATAAAACAATGATTTATTTGGTGGCTGAGTAGTATTTTTACAAGGAAAATGAGACCTTGTTGATGGGCACTGGTGGCTCAGGCCTATAATTGTACTCAGGAGGCTGATATCTGAGGATCGTAGTTTGAAGTTAGCCCAGGCAGTGAGACTGGTGAGACTCTTATCTCTAATTAATCACCAAAAAGCTGGAAATGGAGCTGTGGCTTAAGTGGTAGAGCATTAGCTCTGAGTACAAAAGTTCAGGATCAGTAAGGCCATAAGTTCAAGCCTCAGAACAACACTCACGTGCTTGTGTGCACACGTGCATGCACGCGCACGCACACCCACACACACACATGCACACACAGATGGAACCTATTTAGTCATACTGCTAAAAAAATCATAGTTATGATTAGACACATATGCAGTTTGTCATAAATATGACTGGACAGATTGCCACATAGCAGTTCTCCTTTACTAAACAAATTATACTTTAGCCACAAATTAAATAAACCAATAGGTAAGACTTTTGAATTCCAAACTAAGCATTGTCTGAGCTTGTGATTAAAACCCTTTTCCAAAGACAGTAAGTGTTACATTAAGACCTTTTTGTCGGGACAGTGGTAATTTTGGAAATCATTGACCTTGAAATGTTTCCAGCATGCCTATTTTTTTTGTGTGAATATGATATAACAAGAATTTGTTAGCAATCCTTGATAATTTTACACAAGATTGACATAAAACTGTCTATAATGATATATGGCATATAGTATTAGTTCTGACACTTTTCCTAATCCCTACCCTCACAGTTCCCCAATAGATCTGAAAAAGTTTTACTGTTTAAACTCTGTGATGGCTAGTTTCTACAACTTGACTGGACTAATGCAGGCTTAGAAGAATAGTAAAACTCAAGAATAATGCGTTGGAGCAATGAGCTGTATTATACTCCTGTAGTTCCATCACTTGGGAATCTGACGATGATGGTGAGAGCCAGGGCAACCACGGATATGTAGTAAGACCTTCTCTTAAAAGAAAAGGGAGCTGGGAGCGTAGCCTAGTGGTCGGGTGCTTGCCTTAGCATGCATGAAGCCCTGAGTTCAATTCCTTGGCATCACATACTCAGAAAAAGCAGGAAGTAGCACTGTGGCTGAAGTTGCAGACCACTTGCCTTGAGCAAAAAATGTCCACAGACCCTGAGTCCAAGCCCCAGGACTGGGGGGGGGGGGAGAGTTCTTTTGAACTATGAGCTGGAGCTCACTAAAGGGCAAACTAAGTTAGAAACCAAAAAATTATGAAATTATGTTCTTAAATCATACTGAGATAGCAGTATACAGCCCCAACTGGTTGCACTATATTTTGTTTGGTCAAACAACTTAATGATCCATTTCAGAATCATATGGTAACATGTCTAGAATCTACATCATGAATTAACAGGCTACAAATCACAATGGCTTACAAATCACAAGGGGATCATAAAAAAGGGAAAGGAAATGGGCAAAGGTTTTCATTATAGGACTGTAATATCAAAGGATTCTAGATGGGTTACCAGGGGTAAAAACTTGAATCAAAAGATGGTGTACACATGAAAACTATTTTAACAAAGGAACTCCTTAAAATAGAATGGGCTACTTTGTGAGACCTATTTCTAGGTCTAAATTCTAAATTTTATCCACAAACTAAATAACTACAGAATCATTTCTGAAATACCTCATTTCATATGTCTCCCATCTTGCTGTGTGTGTGTGGGGGGGTGTATCAGAATACACCACCCTCAAATATGTTATTTAACATAAAGATCATTTTTAGCTAAATTGGGAATAGATGTAAAAGGAAGGCCTCTCATAGCAGGTGTGAAAAATGAAGACTTTCCTAGTCTTTAGGCCATGAATAACAAAGGTGACCCTGAGATGGAGCTGTAGGAATAAGGCTTGCTAAAATGGACTTTATTATTTGTTTCTCTTATTTAACTTCTGACAGTTGAAAGTCCCTAGAGGACTAAACCCCTCTTTCCTTCCTCTTGCTTTCCTAACTTTGTCAGTCTTTGTTTACATGAACTCTTGGGACTGATTCCTTTTCCGGGAAGACCCCATGCCACTATAAAAATTAACATGAAATAAAAGTGTGTAGTCTTTTTTCCCACTGTCTTTTAATGAGTCCTATCTATCAGGAAGGTTGAGAGATAAAGAGGATTATTTGAATCTAGAGCTGGAGATCAGCCTCTATAAACCTAGCAAGGCCTGGCTCAAAAAAAAAAAGAAAAAAGAAACAAACTGAACATTTACACACACACACACAAACACACACACACCCCTCTCACAACAACCTTTCCCTTATTGGATTGAAAAAAGAAACAAACTGAACATTAACACACACACACCTCTCACAACAACCTTTCCCTTATTGGATTGAAAAAAGAAACAAACTGAACATGAACACACACACACACACACACCTCTCACAACAACCTTTCCCTTATTGGATTGAGAGCTGCTGATGCCTAGCTCATTTCACATTCCTTAGGCCATTTAATTAGGATTCAACAAATAGTCATTTAAAGAATGTTTGTCCTACACAGGAGTTTGGAGGCTTAAGACAGATAAGCTTTCATTCAGGTCTTTGACAGCTATTACTTAGACAGAAAAATAAGTTTCCAACTTAATATCCTTTATTGTTTTCTACACTTTCCCTACAACCCCTCCACAAAAACACATCCCAGAACTACCTTGCACATTTCATGTACAAAAGCCATCTGCAGCCCAAAGTGGCCATAGTTCATGAGAGGTGGCATGCTGTTTGGTGTCCAGGAAACTTTTCAGGTATAAATTAACATTCACAATATCTAAGAAGACAAGGCTTATTGTAAGGACTTTAAGACTCAGTTGATTTCACCTTATTCCCAGGAAAATATATCAGACAATACTATCCATTAAGCAACTCCTTGACGCATACTAACTTCAAAGTTAGGCTTGACTCACTTCAGGGTAACAGTATCAGCTTTTCTTTTTTTAAACTGTATATATATATATATATATATATATATATATATATAGTCTTTTCTTTTTAACTGTATATATATTTTTGTCTTTTCTTTTTTGGCACTGGGGATCGAACCCAGGACGTTGCACTTGCTAGGCAAGTGCTTTGCCACTGAGCTACATCCCAGCCCACGTATCATCAGCTTTTCAAAACAAGACCGGTGATTCTCCATAGAACACATAGAAAAAGGGTAAAAAAATCAAAGGCATAGTTCGTCAACCTATAATAACCCCTCTCAGAGGCTGGATCGTAGGAGGTTTTTGACAAAGCTGCCTGGGACTCACTTTGGACCACCCTCTGGAACTCATGTAGAGAAATCAAAAGAAAAGATTAGTGCTTTCATGACACATCAAGAAAAAAGGCCGGGAGTGTGGCCTCTACTAGTCTAGTGCTTGCCTACCATGCATGAAGCCCTGGGATCGTCTCCTTGGTGCCACAGACACAGAAAAAGCCAGAAGTGGTTCTGTGGCTCAAATGGCAGAGCGCTGATAGTGCTCCCTGCGTTTATGCTCCAGGACTGGAGGGGGGAAAATATATATATATATGACTGGAATTTAAAAAATAACATTCTTGTCCAGCTGACATCACTTTCTTTTTGGGAAAAAGAAGAGCCCTTCCCCTCCGCCCAATTGGAAAACTGGTGTTAAGTCGTCACCTCCTCCAATCCCGGAAGGTAGGATAGGACAACTAGCAACCCCTCAGGTCTCCGGGTTCGAGTACCTGCAGGCAGGCACACAGGCAGACGTGTGATGAGCCCGGATGGCCGTTCTCCAGCCCCCACCCCGCTCCTCGCTCCTCCGGCGAGTAGGGGTGCGGCCGGCTTTGTTTTGGTTACCCCCACCTCCGAGCTGGGGGGGCCAGGCCGGGCAAACAGCGGGGATCCACGGCGTGCCCGCCTCCCGAGCTTCCGCTCCGGGCTTCTCCCCCCCACCCCGCACCGCATACCCACCCTGACGGCTCGCAGCCGCTCCTGAGCTCCGGACCCGGGAAACGGATCCCGAACGGAGAAGAAGGCTGGCGGGCGCCCCGCGGGCAGGGAGGAAGGAGAGGCTCGCGCAGCGCTCACCTGGGAGCCGTGGCGGCTGCGCTCGCGCTTTCGCGCGTACCCTCTCACGCAGGCACGCAGGCACGCAGGCACGCAGGCACGCAGGCACGCAGGCACGCAGGCACGCAGGCACGCAGGCACGTACGCACGCACGCGCCTGCGCGCTCCCCAGACCCGGCACGCTGCTCCCAGCGGCGCGCGCGCCCCCGAGCTTCCCTAAGCCAGGCCGCGGCTTCCGGAAACGGAAGGATGCCGAAGGGGAAAGGAGGGAAAGCCTGAGAGTGGCGGACTTAGCGGGAGGGTGCGGGAGCGTGCGGCGGCGCGTGTCGCCACGGCCTGCGGCGTCAGGTCAGCTGTGGCTTGTCTGCCTCGTGTTACAGTCTCTCTCGGATCTCCGACCTCGAGCGGTAGGTTACCAGCGAGGGTCAATGAAAGGGGGAAAGCTGTTTGGATCATGTTATCATTACATTATCACACTGCTCTTAGTCAAAATGACACAACGTGGACAACGGTGTTCTTCCTGGTATGTTAGAGCGGCAGGTTTGCGTCCACGCTAGTTCCTTGCACCAGTGAAAGCAGAGGAGATATGGCTAAGACGGATCTAAGGTAGAAATGATGCCAGCTGGTGGCTCACCAGGCTGAGGGCTCAAAGCCAGCAGGAAAATCTAAGACTTGTCTCTCCAGTTAACCACAGCAAGTTCAGGCCTAGGGTGCTGGGCCTGGAGCAGCAGCTTCAGTTGAAGCCCCCAGGGACTGGCACTCCAACCCTTCCAGGTGCCCAGGACCTGGGTTCAAGCTCCAGGACCGGTGTACACATTCTTCACCGTACATTGAATGCTCTCCTTTATTGCTTTTGAACGCTTGGGCATATCCTTGACATGTTGGAAGAACTGCACTTGTGTAATGTCTGAAGAGCTGAAGTACCCCCATTTCACACAGTAGCCATCTTGTTTAAACTATGAGTGATCCGAAGTGCACATAAATTCCAGGAACAGAATTGCTTACTAAGTCATAAACTACCCCCACTTTGCAGATAGTTAATCAGGACCCAACCAGCTTGGGAACTTCCGGTTAGCTCTAACTGCCCTGGAATGACCATACCCCCCCCACCTTACCTTGTTCAAACACCTGGTTGCTGTAATTCTGTGGTCTTTGCCTTTATAAGCCCTGTAAAATTTCAGCTTGGGGCCCTCCGCATCCTAAGCTCCGCTGTGTCCGTGTATAGGACGAGGCCCAAGCTGCAGCCTGCCTGAATAAAGCCTTGTTTTGCATTTCGGAATGTCTGGCTCTCAGTGGTCTTCTTGGTGGTAGTCCTGTGGCTTAGGCATTACAATTGGGAGCTCATCTGGGATACCCCCAGAGACCCCCGAGACCCCAGACCCCGAAGGTAAGAAAACAGCGCTGTTGATTTGCCTTGTCCTGTCATTTGTTTCGCTTTCATTTTGAGGGCAGCCGTTCCAACTCGTATTTCTTGAAGGGGTTATTGAAGAGGACCTGCTTGCAAGACAATCCTGGAGGAACTGGGAGACATCCCAGACCCTCCACCCTTGAAGGGGGACCCCTGGAACCCTGCCTTGATACTCGTAGGGCTCAAGTCGGTTTGGTTTTGGGCTGGAACCGACTGGGAGGGCCTCCTGAGGCTCAACCTGCCCACCTTGATCTTGGGTCTGCTCCTTCTGTTTCTTCACAGGAGTCAGAAGATCAACTTGGGAGATCTCCATGTTTTAAGTCTTTTAAATATCAGGCCTGTGTGTATTGTTTTTTCTGTTTTGTTGGAATTTTCTTATCCCTTGTTATTTTGTGGACTGAACGACTGACCAGACTGATAGCCATGGGCAATGTCCCATCCAGCCCCCTAGACTTGACCCTAGCTCACTGGAAGGAGGTTAAGGAGCTAGCTCAGAACCAGAGTGTGGCCATTAAGAAAGAAAAGTGGATCACCTTGTGCAAGTCAGAATGGCCCACCTTTGAGGGAGCTAATTGGCCACCCGAGGGAAGCTTTGACATAGGTAAGATCAGAATTTTATAACACCTGATCTACACCCCTCGTTTGGGCCCTCCAGACCAGGTTCCCTACATAGTCACCTGGAGGGAACTCATAGAGACGCCCTGGCTTGGGTTAGGCCTTTCTTACCACCAACTCCCTCCCCAGCTCTTTCCTCTACCCCAATATTCGTTCAAAAGACACAGGGTGAAGAAAAAGAAGAGAGAAACTAAGAAAAAAGAGAAGTTACACACACACGCACACACACACACACATACACACACACACACACACACACACACACACACACACACACACACACACACACACACACACCGTCCTCCAGGGAGGAAGCACGGAGGAAGAAATGTTTCCCCTTCCATACTCCCCACCCCAGTTAACTCTAATACACAGGAGAAGGACTTTGAGGAAAATGAAAAGGTTCCAGCTGTGCCCTCTGCTCCAGAGGGTCCTGCCCAGTCAACTCGCAGGCACCAAGGAGTTACACCTCCTCATAATTCTGTTGCCCTTCCCATTCGCCCTATAGGTTCTAAGGATGCAGATGGTCGACAACAGTTCCAATACTGGCTGTTTGCTACTAGTGATCTCTACAATTGGCATACTACTCAAAACGCCCCCTTTTCTGAGAAACCCCAGGATTTAATTTGCTTGCTTGAAACTATTCTTTTCACATACCAGCCCACTTGGGATGATTGTAGCCAGCTTTTACAGGTCCTTTTCACCACTGAGGAGAGAGATCGTATCCGGGAAGCAGCCTGGAGACTTGTCCCTGGCTAGCCTAGGCTACATTGTGTATTCCAGCCCAAACTGGAATATATACTGAAACCATAACTCTAAAAACCAGAAAGACACATGCCTTCCCCCCACCATGAAGAGATCTGTGGCTTTTGTTCTGGTCTGAGATCTCACCATCCACCTCTTGCTGCCTCCAACCCAGGTACAGTGGGAAGGAGGAGGGCCTGGTCCCAGCCCTCAGCAAGTAGACTAGTTGTCTGGGCAACCATTGTATCACCAGCAGCTAGGTCTGTGGAAGAGCTTTGTCAAGGTGTCCCTGCCATTATCTCTGGATGGTAGTTGTTAAATTCTGCTCATTATCTATAATTATGGACAAACCTACTGTTTAGAAGCTCTATTTGTATATTTTAGAAAACAATAAAAGTTTAGAAAGACACAATTATTAAAAAAAACCAGAAAGACATAAAAAAGGAACTCTGCATTTTTTAGTCTAGGATTTTTGTTTTCTATTTTTTTTAAATTTCCACTGTGTTAAAGAACTTTATTTATCTATGTAGAGACAGGGTCTCACTGTGTAGTCAAGTTAAACTTGACCTCATGATTAAGATCTTTCTGTCTGAGCCTCCCAATTGCTAGGATTAGTCTTGTACTACACACAGTTCCTGGTTTTTGTTTTTGTTTTGATTTTTTTTTGCCAATCCTGGGGCTTGAACTCAGGGCCTGGGCACTGTCCTTGGACACTTTTGCTCAAGGCTAGTGCTCTGCCACTTGAGCTGTAGCACCACTTCTGGCTTCTTCTGAGTATGTGGTACTGAGGAATCAAACCTAGGGCTTCCTGCATGCTACTCTACCCTTAGGCTATGCTCCTGACCCCCCCCCCCCGATTTTTTTTTAATGTCTAGTGTAACTATCTTGCCTAAATGGATTTCAGATTTGTGGCTCCAGTAACCTCATTAGACCTCAATCCCTGCTTGTTCCATTATGTCCTAATCATTGCTCTTCTTTTCAATTATTGATTATCTGTCAGGCTTTGGTGTTGTGATAAGAATCTGAACTTCTTTTGTTTCTGATAGTGACTCCTAAAGGGTATATGTATGCATGGGAAATTTAGAACCAGATTGGAAAATCAAATTGGCAGAATAACAGGACCTTAAATGAGTTAAAATAAAAAATGTTACTTGTGACTAGCCTCTTTATTGTGACAAAATACTGATAGAATTTACCATCTTAAATATTAATTGTACAGCTCACTGGTATAAAATGCATCCATAAAGCTGTGTTACTGTCACCTCTATCCATCTCAATAAGTCTTAATCTTATAAAACTGAAACTCTGTACTCATTAAAGAATTACTTTCTGTGTCCTGGCAACCACCATTCTAATTTCCTTATTACCCTTTTAAAATTAAAGATACTAGAGTCCTTATTTAGATTCACTCAGTAGTGACAACCATATGTTTATATATTAGTTTTTAAGTTTTTCAAATAAAGAGCTGAAAGAAATCTGCAGACATATGGCAAGAGGTAGAAAGAGAGAAAAAATGTAGAACTAATTTTCAAATTAAATGTTTTGGAGGAAGTTGTAATGTGTTTTAAATAGGCAGCTATGTTTTGTTTTCTGCCATACTTGGGCTTAGACTCAGGGCCTAAGCACTATCCTCGGGTTTTTCTCAAGGCTAGAGCTCTAGCTCTAGAGCTCTACCACTTGAGCCTCAGCACCACTTCTGGCTTTTTTCTATGTATGTGGTACCAAGGAATCGAACCTGGATCTTCGTGCATGCTAGGCAAGCACTCTTACCACTAAGCCAAACTCCTGGCCCCAGGCATGCTGTTTTAAGAAAGTATTCTGCTGCTGTAACAGATCCTTGAGATAAATCAAGCAAAGGAGAAAAGGTTTTGTCTCACAGTCTTTGTCAGTTGTTCTGTTGCCTTTGGGCCTGTGAGCAATCATGATGGGTAGCTTGTGGTCAGGAAGCAGAGAGAGACAAGAGGAGTGGGGAGGTCATGCTCCCAATAGCCTGATGGTTTTTCACCTCCCACTCTACCTCCTAAAAATTCTACCACTTCCCACAGGATGGGAACCAAGCCTTTAAGCCCATAGTCTTTGGGTAACATTCAGGATGCAAATTGTAGCTGGTCACTGGTGGCTCACATTTGTAATCCTAGCTACTTGGGTAGCTAAGATCTGAGTGGTCCAAGATCAGCCTGAGGAGGAAAATCTATGAGACTCCATTAGCAGCCAAATAGAAGGCTGGACTTGAGGCATGGCATATATGGTAGAATGCCAGCTGTAATAGAAAAAGCCATGCCAGAGTACTCAGCCAGGCCCTGAATTCAAGCCCTGGTGTGTGTGTATGTGTGCAATACCTAAACTGCATGTCAGTCACATTTATACTTCTTTCTCTCCCAGCCCTTAAAGACTTTCTATTTAAGAATTTCTATCCAAGACTTTCTCAACAAAGTGTCTGGTTTTGGTTTTTGTCAAGTATTGCATACTAAAATTGCCATAGCTATACTTAGAAAACTATAAGTAGACTACTTACTGAAGCCTTGATAAGAAGTAATTGTAATTATTGGTATTATAGCCTTCTTAAATATTTAATTCAATTAAATATTACTCAGAAAATGTGTGATTTTTAAATATCTGAGTTTTTAAAAAACCAAGAATTTACAGTCCTTATCATTTCCTCAATTTTTGATGAACTAAGAAAAAATTAGAATAAAATCTACTGACCATATAGTTTTATTGCTTGAAAGGGTCTTTGATGTTTTAGTTCACAAACTGAATTTGTTAGTTTATGATCACATTTTTTTAAACTTTTTTTTTTGACAGTCCTGGGGCTTGAACTCAGGGTCTGAGCACTGTCCTTGGACTTTCTCAAGGCTAGAGCTCTACCACTTAAGCCATAACACCGTTTCTGGCTTTTTGTATATATATATATGGTACTGAGGAATAGAACCCGGGGTCTTCATGCATGCCAAGCAAGCATTCTTACCGCTAGGCCAAACTCCCGGCCAGATGATCACATTTTTTTTTAATTCCATGGGAAAGTACTAAATGTTATATGTTGAGTTATAATGTAAGGATATGTCTTTTCTTTTGTAACTATAATACATACATCTTAAGGTTTGTTCATTCATTTTAAAAGTATTTCTACTAAGGGATCTTAAACCTATGGCTTTTTGTTTTTAATAACAATGAGAATGAACAGCAATGACACTCTTAGCGCTTGTCCCAAGAACAGCATGAAGCTAAGCCAAGGACAAGAAATTCTCTACTGCCAGTTAGGTGACCTAGGAATTAACTGCAGCTGTGTAGTATGCTTGAGCGCAAAATGATTTCCCCATGCTTGTTTGCTGGATGGGAGCAGCAGTAGAGATAGTCATTCAGATCTTCTGAGTGAGATAGTAAAGCTGATCAAGCACTGGCAGTATTTCTTAGGCACTGAAAAGGGCTTTGTGATTTTTTGGGGGGGGGCGGGGGTCATAGGGCTTGAACTCAGCCTGGGCCGTGTCCTTGAGCTCTTCAGCTCAAGGCAACCACTCTACCCTTGAGTGGAGCCTCACACTTCCCATTTTGTAGAGGTTAACTGGAGTCTCAGGTCCTTTAGTGTTCTGCTGGCTTTGAACCTTGGTCTTCAGATCTCAGCCTCCTGAGTAGCTAGGATTACAGGTGTGAGCCACTGCACCTGGCTCGGCTTTATGATTTTTTTTTTTGGCCCCTTTCTCTTTCTGGCCCCGCTCGCTCCGGCCCCGCTCGCTCCGGCCCGACTAGGCCCCGCTCGCTCCGGCCCCGCTCGCTCCGGCCCCGCTCGCTCCGGCCCCGCTCGCTCCGGCCCGACTAGGCCCTGCTCGCTCCGGCCCCGCTCGCTCCGGCCCCGCTCGCTCCGGCCCCCGCTCGCTCTGGCCCGGCTCGCTCCGGCCCGACTAGGCCCCGCTCGCTCCGGCCCCGCTCGCTCCGGCCCCGCTCGCTCCGGCCCGGCTAGCCTCCCTTTCTAGCTCAGGCCCCGCTCGCTCCAGCCCCACTCGCTCCGGCCATGATTTTTTTTTTTTTATAAAACTTTACGTTCTTCCAGGCCAATGAGTAGACCCAATTACATTATATATTACATTGTATATGCTTTTGGTCACTTTGTGTATAATCAGTGATTATTTTCAATAATGTCTTACCTGCTAGATAATGGTATTTGAATTCTGTACATAATCTCTCCTTTTGCTATTTAAAAAAATTCAAACAGTGTGGCTGTAATATTCATTTTAAACATTATTTACCATTCTACTGATTTTGAGAATAAAAAGTTAAAAATTTATGCCAACCTAAGAATCAACTTTTTATACTCTGGTGTTTGTGCTAAAACCTTTTCATTTAGCTTTGTGTGTATATACACATATAATGTTTATATAATCATTATATGTGTATATACACATATATTGTGTGTGTGTGTATGTGTGTGTGTGTGTACAGCTAAAGCATACTTTTTTTTTCCAGTCCTGGGGGCATGAATCTTGGGCCTGGGTGCTGTCTCTAGGCTTCTTTTACTCAAAGTGAGGGCTCTACCATTTGAACCACAGCACCATTTCTAGCCTTTTTGAGTTGTTTTATTGGAGTTAAGTGTCTCACAGAGTTTCCTGCCTGGACTATCTTTGAACCACAATCCTCAGATCTCAGCCTCCTTACTAGCTAGGATCAAAACTATGAACCACTGGCACCCAACAAGAATAGTTTTTGAGAAGAATTAATGTTCAATAGCTTGTCACTTATTTTTTTAATGGCACTGAAGATTGAACCATTGTACCACTTTGAACCACTTTGGAGAGAAGTCTCACAAATTTCCCTGCCCAGGCTGGCTTCAAACCATGAGCATCAGATCTCAGGCTCTGAGTAGGAAGGATTACTGGCATGAGCCACTGGCACCTGGCTTGGTATTTTGTTTTATGAGACTATTGTGAATGGTATTTCCTTGCTTCCTTTCTTGGCTGGTTTATTGTTGCTGTATAGAAATGTTACTGGCTCTTCTATTATTTTTTTCTTATCCTACTATTTAGATGAAAGTGTTTATCAAGTCTAAAAGTTTTCTGAAGGAGTTTTTAGGGTCTTTCAAGAATAGGAGCATATATGGGGCTGGGAGTTTGGCCTAGTGGTAGAGTGCTTGCCTAGCATGCACGAAGACCCGGGTTCAATTCCTCAGTACCACATACACAGAAAAAAAAAGCCAGAAGTGGTGCTGAGGCTCAAGTGGTAGAGCTCTAGCCTTGAGAAAATCCAGGGACAGTGCTCAGGCGCTGAGCCCAAGGCCAGGACTGGCAAAAAAAAAAAAGAATAGGAACATATAGCGGTTACAGTTGCTCTTGCCGGTAATCCTAGGTACTTAGGAGGCTGAGATATGAGGATAGTGGTTCAAATGAGCTTGGGCAATACAAAGCCATGATATTCTTATCTCCAATTAATCACTAGAAGTGGGACCATGGCTCAAGGGTAGGGCAGTAGCCTTGAGCTGAAGATGAAGAGCTCAGGGACAGCAGTGCTGAGGCCAGAGTTGAAGCCTTATGACACCCCCCCCCAAAAAAAGAATAGGAACATATCTATAAATAGGAATAATTTAACTTCTCCTTTGTTAGTATCCTTTTTATTTCTTGTATTTTTATTGGAAAATGATTTGTTACTCTAGTAACATGTCATTGCTTGGGTTTATATTTCTCTAATAAAAAGCTTGCATTTTTTCATGTATTTATTGAATATTCATTATCTTTTATGATTGCCCTTTCAATTTTTTTGCTTGGTTTTCTCTTGGGTTATTTTTCTAATGTTAGTTGCTACAGGTTGCTGATAATTAATTCCAAGCCTGTCACATATTTTATATTTTGTTTATAGAATCTTTTATCAAGTAAGAATTTTTTTATTTTAAATAGTTTTGTGTGTCTATGGATTTTGTACCTTTATTTTGCTTTATAAGACTTAACAGATCTGTATTCCAAGATTTAACAGCTTTTCTTTTTCTTTTTTCTTTTTGGAGGGTCATTGGGCTTGAACTAGACCTAGGTGCTGCTGTCCCTGATCTCTTCAGCTCCAGGCTACTTCCCTACCCTTGAGCCAAGTCCCACTTCACATTTTCTGGAGGTTAAATTGGAGATAAGAGTCTTAGGTCCTTTTGTGCCTCAACTGGCTTTGAACCTTGATCCTCAGATCTTAGCCTCCTTAGTAGCTAAGATTATAGGTGTGAGCCACTGTCCAGGCTGGAGCTTTTCACATATTTTATTTTAGTCCTTTTTTTTTTTTAGTTCAAGAAAACGTTTCCATCTTCAATCAATTTGAAATTATTTATAAAGGATAAGTAAGCTTGTGATGTTTTTCTCACATTAATCTAAAATTATCTCTCAGTATCATTTATTGAATAGTGTGTGTGGCTACTCATTGAGTTCAAGTTTTTCTTTGTCTTGAGTTCCCATGATATATACAGATACTGTTTCATACTTTCCTACTTTTCTATTTGTTTGTGTTTCTATACTTAGTATGCTTGTCATTATGTTGCATTGATATCTTGGAGGAAAAAAAACTGTTAATTCTGTTTTCTAAAAATTGTAACTAAAATCAGCAATTTATTTTTCAAAAGAACATTAGTCCTCAGGCTGGAAGTGTGGCCTAGTAGTAAAGTGCTTGCCTAGCATGCCCAAAGTTTGATTCCTTGTTAACAGATACACAGAAAAAGCTGGAATTGGTGCTGTGGCTCAAGTGGTAGAATGCTAGCCTTGGGAATGCCCAAGGACAGTGCTCAGGCCCCGAGTTCAAGCCCTTGGACTGGCAGAAAACAAAAAGAAAAACAAAAAACATTAGTCCTTATCTTAATGCTTTTTTTAGTCTTGTACTTTGGATTTTATTTTTTGCTGGTATTTACTCTGCCTTTTCCCTTTTTCCATTTCAGAATCTAGAGTGTGGAAACTCACAAGAGTCAGTTCAGCCTAGAAGGATAGTAATTTCTCATAATATGGATAAAGCTTTGAAAGAAGGTAAGGATTATATAACTGCAGTGTAAAACAATTCATTTATGTTCTGAAAGGAAAATAATCTAGCACTAGCCTTGAGTACAAAAGCTCAGGGACAGTGCCCAGGCCCTTTGTTCAAGCCTAAAAACTGGTGCATATGCATGCACACGCATGCATGTATACACACACAATTACCTTCTAAAGGAAATTTAAAATAGATAAAATTATTTACTATTTTCATAGATTATGTATTACTTTTGGAGTAGATAAAAGTTTTTTTCAAAAAGCTAAATAAAATTTAAGGTACATGTGTCTATGAAGTTCTATACGAATTTTGCATGTTTATATGTAGGTTTTGCCACCAAAGTGTGTTATCATTCATTGTAAAATAGAACTTTTCTGCAAATGCTGCAAGTTAATGCACATTTAAGAAAAGTATGAAAACATATTATTATTACTGTATTTGTTAACCAGTTTAAACTGTAAAAACTGTATTTAAGAACTTCAGATATAGTATAAATGAATTATCTGTTTAAGTAGAACATAGACCCTTAAATATCTCCTAATGCTACATTTCCTTGAAATGTAGATAGATAAAAGACTTCTAAGACTCCATTTTGTTTAATATTAAGTCTGATTAGTTCTATTGTCTAATTTTTACTAGATTACCCTGAATTATCTCACAGATATGGACCAGATAATTTAATTTCGTAATTACAAGGTACTACCCTTTTGCCCAGTCATTTCCTGAATGCTAGGTTCATCTGCTCATTTTGATGGTCCTTTAGTATTTCTATGGAACACTGAACCCAGGCCTAGTGAATGTTAAGCATGTGCTTACTTGAAAATATAATGCTTTATCTGATTTTGTACTTTTCATAATATTGTAGATGTTGCCTTACACTTTGTGTTGTAAGTTTCTATCTGAATGTTTTAGGAATACTATTACCTTTACTATTTTTTATGATGGTTTTGAACCATCACAAAACAACAAATGCATTGTTCAATGTGTATTTCAAAGTAAGTATATTTCTGTTAGTTCTGATTGGCTTTTAAAGCTGTTTGTTATTGCTGCGCTGCAGATCAAACCTAGGACTTTAGGCATGATAGGTGGATAACTAACCTTTGAGTAAAAGTTCTAAATTTCAGTGACACCTGTTCCTTTAAGTAAATTATCCTACCTTATGTAAAGGGTCAAAACAATAAGGTAACAGAAGATACCTGTTCTTTGGAATAAGCCTTAGATAAGCAGAACCTAATGTGTAATAATTTTGAGGGATGGGTACTGGAGATTAAACTCAGGGTCCATACTTACAAGAAAGATGCTCTGTCACTTAGCCTTTGTAGTTCTTACTAGGGTCTCCTTATGGCTATTCCAGAGGAGGCCAGATTGTTCAGGAATTACATGGTGACAGTAAGGAAGCAAAGTTTATATCTGAAAGACCTTGTCTTCGTTCACCCTTTTAGATTCATCTCATTTAGTTCATTACTTTTTGCCAATTGGCATGCAATATTTAGACTTTTGTTGTTCAATGAATAGACTGATCAGTCATTAACACAAAAAATCATTCCATGTTGAGGGGCTTGTTGCTCATATCTGTAACTCTTCCTTCTCAGGAAGCTGAGATGTGGAGGATCAAGGTTCAGAACTAACCTGGTCTCCATCTTCAGTAAACAAGCAAAAAGCTAAACTTCAGGATAGAGTGCCAGTAAGAAAATGAAGCAAAAGTATGCCACCCAAGTTGAAGTTCCAGCACATGAGCATGCATGCACACACACACGCACACCAAAACCTGATAATCCCAGGTTGGGAATATAGTTTAGAAATAGAGTGGCACATACTTAACATTCATTGGCTCTGGGTTCAATAGTCCACATAAAAAAGAAAAAATCTTCCATAAAGGATCATGGAAATGAGTAATGGAATAATAGATGTTTTATTGTTATCAGTAGATCAAGGGATATGTTTTGTTCCAGGAGACCCAGGCCCTAGACATTTATAGTGTATGGTGGAGATACCTCAGATGATTATCTGGGGCTGGTATGTGGCATTCTTCCTAAATTAGTTGAGATTTTATTTTAAAACAGAAAACAAATAACAAACAGGACAAAGTAAATATGAAAAACCATTACCACATAACAAGGGATTAACCAGTAAGGGAGTAAAGAGAATAAAGACTATAGGAAGAATAGATAATAGGAGCAACCATTCGCTGTAGGTGCTGAAGCCAAACATTTGAGGATAGAATAAATTTGGAAGAAATGTTCAGTACTGTGATCTAGGACTCTCAGAGAAGGCATAACATTTGTCTACGTGATGGTTGAGAGGCTTGGGACATCGCCACAGGGTAGGAAAATACATTACTACTTTATGTGGTCATATATGTATGTGTATGTATTGCATGTAAATATGTGACATACGTACATATACACATATTTGTTTTAAAATTTAATTATATAAAAATCTAGAACATGTAGTTTTAGTTAGATGAGGATTTTTTTTAAAGATTTAAGAATAATCACCTGTCTTGTCTTAAATTTTCTATATTCTTTATATTTTAAACTATATTAAACAGTAGGCAGCTAGTTTCTAGTAAAAATGCTGCCTTGGCATTTGATTCTGTCATCTGTGATTTACTCATTGCATTGTTTATTCCTGATAGTGTTTGACTACAGTTACAGAGATTATATCCTCTCCTGGTATGGGAACCTTAGCAGAGATGAGGGACAGCTTTACCATCTGCTCTTGGAAGACTTTTGGGAAATTGCCAGACAGCTACGTCAAAGGCTGAGTCATGTGGATGTGGTTAAAGTTGTCTGCAATGATGTTGTGAGTACTCTGCTCACTCATTTCTGTGACCTGAAAGCAGCTAATGCCAGGTAACTAATCACATCAATAGCCCCCATCCATTTTCAGTTCTCTCTTTGAGTGAAGGGTCATGATCAAAGTAATCCTCTAGAGTAATCTGTCTCTTTCTAGTTCTAGACTAGACAATATAAACATTTGGAGGGAAAGTAATTATGATACTCTGATAGAGTAGCCCTGAGCTCTTCAGATCATGGCTAGTGCTCTATCACGTTGAGCCACAATACCACTTCCTGTTTTCTGGTGGTTAATTAGAGTCTTATGGTCTTCCTGGCCAAGCTGGCTTTGAACCACAATCCTCAGATCTCAGCCTCCTGAGTAGCTAGGACTACAAGTGTGAGCCATTGATGCCTGCCTTGGAGCTGCATTTTTTTTTGGTGGGTCATGGGGCTTGAACTCTGGGCCTGGGCACTGTCCCTGAGCTCTTTAGCTCAAGGCTACTGCCCTACTCTTGAGCCAAGCCCCACTATTCTTTTTTTTAGAGATTAATTGGAGATAAGAGTCTCAGGTCCTTTAGTGCCTGGGCTGCCTTTGAACCTTGATCCTCAGATCTCAGCCTCCTGAGTAGCTAGGTTTACAGGCGTGCTACACCGCACCTGGCTCTGGAACTGAATTTTTTTTTGCCAGTCTTGGGGCTTCAGTTCAGGGCCTGAGTACTCTCCTTGGACTTCGTCAAGGCTAGAGCTCTACCACTTGAGCCTCAGCACCATTTTCAGCTTTTTTTTCTATGTATGTGGTACCAAGGAATCAAACCCTGGTCTTTGTGCATGGTAGGCAAGCACTCTTAGCACTAGGCCAAACTCCTGGCCCTGGAACTGCATTTTTAAAGATACTTAATATTAGAGTTTGTGGGCTCCAATTAGAGAATTTGCTGCATTGTGTTTCATTGTGAAAATAATATATATATATATATATATATATATATATATGGCTTTATAGACACTAACATGATTAAGTTGGGAAGGTCTGTCTCAATTAGATGAAGACTTGCCTTTGAAAGATTTAAAACTATTTTTGTGTTAATAAACCAATTCTTATTTTCCTAAATGTGTTGTTGATAAGATCTTAAATGCATCTCTTATCTGGAATAAATGCAAGGAAAATGCATTATAGCACTTATAACTGGTGCATAGAATGTAGTCTTATTAAAATGAATAGCTTTCTTCCTAATGAATATGGACTTGGTTCAGTAGAATGGGAATACCCGTAGTAAATATGATCTATTGTCACTTTTAGAGAAAAGTTGAAGCATTTAAACTACAGCCGGGTAAGTCAGCATTAACAGCTTTATAAGGAAGTTGGTAACTCCTCTTCCTAGAATCTCTTATAGAAATTTATCAAAATAGTCTCTATCCTGTCCTGTGACATTATCCTTGCAGTGTGTTCTTATTGTACCAGTTGTTTTCTAGCTTGCTATTTCAGTGTTTTACAAACTTTTTTTTCCAGTCCTGGGCTTGAGCTCAGGGACTGAGCACTGTCCTTAGACTTTCTCAAGGCTAGAGCTCTATCACTTGAGCCATAGCACCGCTTCTGGCATTTTCTTTGTATGTGGTACTGAGGAATTGAACCTGGGTCTTTGTGCATGCTAGGCAAGCCCTCTACCACTAGTCCAAAGTTCCAGCCCCAGTGTTTTACAAACTTTAACTGACACATAGTGAGATATACATTTTAAGTTGCTAAGGATAAAGCTAAGTGGTAGAGTGCTTGTGCCATGTGTAAGGTCCTAGGCTCAATTTCTAGCACCAGAAAATAAGGCAATAGATAAAACAAAGTGACCCAACTACATAAGATAATGTTTATTGTGATAGCTTTGATTTTTAAAAATTTTTTATTTTTCCCAGCCTGGGGCTTAAACTCAGGTCCTGAGCATTATCCTTGGACTTTCTTAAGGCTAAAACTCTACCACTTGAGCCACAGCATCACCTCTGGCTTTTTCTATGTATGTGATACTGAGGAATCAAACTTGGGTCTTCGTACATGCTAGGCAAGCACTCTACCACTAGGCCAAATTTCCAGCTCTAGCTTTGACTTTTTTTTTTGGCCAGTCCTGGGGCTTGAACTCAGTGCTTGGGCACTGTCTGTGGATACTTGCAGCTTTTTCTATGTATGTAGTACTGAGGAATCGAACCCAGGACTTTGTGCATGTGAAGCAAATACTCTACCACTAGGCTATGCTCCTGGCCCCATAGCTTTGACTTCTTAAGAAATATTTTTTAAAGATGCCGTCTGATGGCCGGTAGTTTGGCCTAATGGTAGAGTGCTTGCCTAACATGCATGAAGACCCGGGTTTGATTCCTCGGTACCACATACATAGAAAAAAGCCGGAAGTGGTGCTGAGGCTCAAGTGGCAGAGCTCTAGCTTTGAGAAAATCCAAGGACTGTGCTCAGGCCCTGAGCTCAAGCCCAGGACTGGCAAAAAAAAAGGTGATCTGATGGGGGCTAGGAGCACGGCCTAGTGATAGAATGCTTGCCTAGCTAATGCACCAACACCTGGGTTTGATTCCTTAATGCCACATACACAGAAAAAGGCTGGAAGTGGTGCTATGCCTCAAGAGGTAGAGAGCTAGCCTTGAGAAAGCCCAAGGACAATGCTCAAGCTCTGAGTTCAAGCCCCAGGACTGGCCAAAAAAAGAAAAAAAGGAGTCTGAGGGGCCAGGTGTTTTGCCTAGTGGTAGAGTGCTTGCCTAGCATGCACAAAGAGCTGGGTTCGATTCCTAGGTACTACATACATAGAAAAAAAGATGGAAATGGTGCTGTGGCTCAAGTGATAGAGTTCTATCTAGCCTTGAAAAAGTCCAAGGACAGTATTTAGGCCCTGAGCTGAAGCCCCACTGGAAAAAAAAGTTCAGTCTGAGACTTAGTTTTATCTTATTACTTCCTGGTCATAATGACTTCTGGTTTGGAAGACTTTACTACAGAGCAGTGGTTCTCAGATTTTTTGATCTCTGGATCCCTCTACAATCTTAAAACTATTGAGTTGAGTACTTTTTTGATCCCTGGATCCCTTACAGTCTTAAAAGCATTTTGTTTGTGTGTCATGTTATACTGCTTTTACTGGCACTTGAGAACTAAATATACATATCTCTTTCCAGCTCTAATGAAATCTGCTGTTTACATTGTGAAAAGGGCAAATACTTCAAATCAGTATTTTTTCCCCTACGGGGAAGTTGCTAAACATCATAAAACCAAGGCATTTGTAAAGTTTAAGAGTATACTGTATACTTCCATTTGCTATTCAAGCAATGATGTCTTCACACATAACACAGGTAGTGAATACTTCCATTACACTTGTGAGAAAGACAGTGAAAGACAAATGACCTTTTATGTTACTAAGAATTACATTTCTAACTTCACAGATTCCCAGAAGGATCCTGGAGATAAAAATCTCTGGGCTACCTTTTGAAAACTGGTATGTAATGAAAATAAGAGGGAAGTGAGAAAAGCAATAGAAGTGACATATTGGCCAGTCACTTGGTGCACCTACTAATTTGCTGTGGTACTTAATATATAACTTCCTTAGTTTTGCCTGATTATTACTGATTGAAAGTCATTTTAACGTACTTTCCAGTAATCCAATAGAAGACATTGTTTTTATTTTAAATCACTATTTATTCTAGTTAAAAGAATGATGGGTTTAAGTGAGGAGAAGTGCATAGAGACATTTAGGGTCCTTATCATTACCCATTTTTTTCTTTTTAAAAAAATTGTATTTTATCGTTAGGTAATGTATAGAGGGTTTACAGTTACATTCTTCAGTTAGTGGATACATTACATCTTGAACCTTGATACCCTTCTCATGTTTTTCTCTCACTTTCCCTCCTCCTATTTTTTTTAATCTTTTTTTTTGGTAGTGGAGATTGAACCTAGTACATTGCACTTATGCAAGTGCAATGAATTAATGAATTTCAACATGAGAAATTATCATTAGGACATTAATCAGTTTCTGAAGTTAGTTGCTTTTGATGGTAATACAAAGATAAGTTGTAATTAAAGCAGCAGAATAATAGAAGTAGAATGGATTCCATGTTAGAAGATCCATTTTTGGGGGCTTTTAGGGTTTTTTTTTGCCAGTCCTGGGCTTGAGCTCAGGGCCTGAGCACTGTCCTTGGGCTTTCTCAAGGCTAGAGCTCTACCACTTGAGCCTCAGCACCACTTCCGGCTTTTTTCTATGTATGTGGTACCGAGGAATCGAACCCGGGTCTTCATGCATGCTAGGCAAGCACTTTAACCACTAGGCCAAACTCCCGGTCCCGGGTTTTTTTTTGTTGTTGTTGTTGTTTTACATCAAGGGTAGACTTTACTGTTATCTAGGCTATTCCTAGATAATGTTTGATGATTTAAAAAATAAAGAATAAAGAACAAAATATAGGGGTAAAAGCATATTACTATTCTCTGGGGTTATAGATATTTGGAAACGTGCACTAGGTTACTGGTATTTTGTATATAGATGATTGCTATGGATAACTAATATTATCTGTGTATCATAATGTACAAATCAAATATCAAGACTGGCAGAAAATGAATCTAGGTTTGGTTGTTGTTTTCGTATCAGCTTGCTCCAGGTAAACAAGGTTTTGTTTTATTTAACAGGTTTTTTTGTTTTGTTTTGTTTTGTTTTGTCCTAGATATTTCCACTGGTAGACAGGTCTCCACTGGCTTACAAATGACTCTGGTAGCTTGAGAAAGTCCAATTGAATTGGCCACTATCAGACAAAAAGTAATGAATTGCTTTAATAAAAGCAACATATCCTTTGGCCGACAGTTAGGCAGCTTTCCAGTCAGCCTGTGTGTTATTTCTAGCCTATCATTCTGTTCAAGCAAATCTAGATCACATTAAAGTCTTACCTCTGCTTCCCATTCCTTTGACACATCTGTCTGTTTCAGCATGGTGGAAAATCTAAAAACAATTGCTTTTATACTATTAATTCTTTTTTGGGGCGGCGGGGGGATTGGTCAAGGGGCTTGAATTTGGCTTAGGCAGTATTGCTGAGTTTTTTTTGCTTTTTCCAGGGCTAGCATTCTACCTCTTTGAGCCACACTACCATTTCCAATTTTCTGATGCTTAATTGGAGATTAGAATCTCCTGAACTTTCCTGCCTGGGCCGGCTTTGAACCATGATCTCAGCCTCCTGAGTAGCTAGGATTACAGGTGTGAGCCACCATCACTTAGCTTAATTCAGTATACGTTTAAATTCATAATCTCTTTACAATCTCTGTTTTGTTGGTCAATCAAGTACTGACATGCTGTCTGAGATAAAAATGTTTTTATTTTCCTCATTTGTCTGAAATTTGATATCAACATTTTCCCATTAAAATATATACACAGTCTTCAGAATTATGTGCAGTTAGGTGCTAGTGGTCATGCCTATAATCCTAGTTACTTAGGAGGCTCATATCTGAGGAATGAGGTTTAAAGATAGCTGAGATAGACAAATCTAAGAGACATTGATCTTCATTTAAGCAGCAAAAAGCCATATGTGGAGGTATGGTTCAAGTGTCAACCCATGTGAGTGTTTGAAGCACTGAGACAATCTGAAAACTAGGACACCTGTCTTGATCATCAAGCTCACCTAACTGTTCTTTGCACATTTGTTTTCTTGGTTTTTAATGTGTTAGTCACACAAAATTGCTGTGGACTACATTCAGAAATGGAAGTGATGATTCATGTAATTGTAATCACTCTGTATATCACTTTTACAATAACAATAAATTTAATAATAAAAATTTAAAAAATGTTTTTATTTGTATATTGTCCTTTTTCTTCTCTGACATTTTTTTCTTTTGTAATCTGATGAGGGCATTACATAGAATCAACTTGAGAGACTGAATTGTGATTTTATTCACTTAACCATTAAGAACTCAGTTTTCCCTTTTTATGCATTATCCTGACAATTAAAGAAAATTTAATTTTCCCTATAACACAATGATGATGAAAACTACTTTTTGTAGTTTGGAGTAAGTAATATAGTACAGATGAAATTTATAAAAGGTTAGTATCCATTTTCTCACTTAAGGAATAGAACCCAAAGGTAAATAGTAGGAATTATAGTAAACAGATGATTGTTCCATGCTGAAGAAGGATGCTGCAAAAATGAAAGCTGTAGTCTGCTAGAAAGTTAGCAAGATTCATGATCTTCATGTTTTTTTTTCTTGTCATCTGAAGCTATACTTATGTCTACTTACAAAAGGTCAACATAAGAATGTTCTGCTCAGAGTTCATATAGAGATATAAGGGAAACCTTTCTAGGAAGTTTGACCAACTCTCAGGGCCTCTGACTCATTCAGATTTTTTTCTATGTCAGTTCCATGAGAGAGAGGAATTATGGAATTCTGTGGTTGCTCCACTTTTTAAAATATCTCTCCCACTGGTATAGAAACAAGGCAGTGTGCCCTTTGAGAAAGTGGATTTTCCTTTAGCTAACGGCCTCCAATAATTAATAGCTAAATAGATATTTTACAGTAAGGAATGACCTTCAAGGGTGCTTGTCATGACTAAGGAATTGTAGCTTATTGTTACTGTATTCAAATACCAACTCTATTGGCAGCTATCCTTTAAAATAACATTATCTTTTAAGATAACATTTTAAAAAATCAACAAATGTCAGTGTATGAATAAATGTCTACTCTTAAAAGTTCTTTGTGTGCTTTTTGGCATATTGGAGTATATTTTCTCTACAATGCTATAAAAGACAAAGAGGAAATTTTTCTTTTGTTAAGGTGCATATTCTGAAGTCTTCCATCTACAGAGCAAAAAAGTCACATTTATCTTCTGAGGGACATTTGTCATAAGAACACCAACATGCATTTTCTTATTAGTTTCATTTCCTATGTGATATCTAGTATGTTTCTTCTTTTCTGCTTATATTATGTCAGTATTGATCACGAGTTCTTATAAAAATTAGTTTCCCACTGTTTTCTTTTTCTTTTCTTTTCTTTTCTTTTCTTTTTTTTTCTTTGTTGCCAGTCCTTAGACTTTTCTCAAGGCTAGAGCTCTACCACTTGAGCCTCAGCACCACTTCTGGCTTTTTTCTACATATGTGGTACCTAGGAATGAACCTGGGTCTTCATCCATGCTAGGCAAGCACTCTACCACTAGGCCAAATTCCTGGCCTTCTTTTTTTCTCTTTTGATTGGTTGTGGGACTTGAACTCTGGTCTTGGGCATTATCCCTAAGCTCTTCAGCTCAAGTTTACCACACTACCCCTTGAGTCACAGCACCATTTCCAGTTTTCTGGTGGTTATTTGGAAATAAGAGTCTCATGGTCTTTCCTGCTTGGACTAGCTTTGAACTGTGATTCCCAGATCTCAGCCTCCTGAGTAGCTAGGATTACAGGCATTAGACATTATACCCAGATTCCCACTGTTTTCTTGATTGCTCTCAAGATACTATGGGAAAGAAAAATCTAGACAATTCTTTGTTCTCCTTTCACTCAGATCTCTCAAATTAATTGGTCCTAGGAGGGAGTCAGTATTTACAGAGAAGTCCATGGCTAATGTTGGAAAACGACCTGGGAGCCTCACAAAAGGCAATTTATAGCATCAAATTATGTTTCTTCTCTTCACTAAAAATAACACATAGATTTATTTAGCCCATTACACCCTAGTCAAGAGAGGTACTTAATGATACTGGTTTATGGTGTGTGTGTGTGTGTGTTTCCTTTGGAAAAGTTGAAGATTATACATACCTAAGAAGACACCTAGAAAATTTTAAAGTGGCCCAGCTGAATTTTGGGGGATTGTTTTTAGAATTTGGAGTTACCTCTGGTTCTTGATGCTATGTAAGATAGTTACCAAGTTCTAAAAGGCTAAATATTTGCACGTATCCCAGCATAGGTTTTCCAGATTTTTCTAAGAAAATTGTTGATTATTGATATTGTTGGGAAGGTGATAGAGTTAAAATTAGTGGGTTCCTATTTGAAATACTGAATTGCTTCTAGAAATTTTCCTTCTTTTGCCTTTCTTATTTAGACATGAGGAACAGCCAAGGCCTTTTGTGTTGCATACATGCTTGAGGAACCCAAATGATGAAGTAAGATTCCTGCAAATGTGTTCTCGAGTTCTGGTGTTTTGTCTCCTTCCATCAAAAGATACCCAGTCTCTCAGCTTACGTATCATGCTTGCAGAAATACTCACTGCAAAAGGTAGCCTTACAAAATTAATACTACTAATTTGATAAGTATATAGTTTTAGTTATATGAGAACAGGTCCTTTAAAGTGAAATATTTTTTCCAGTGGAGCTTTTTTCTTCTTTCCCACAGTCTTAAAGCCAGTGATAGAGTTGCTGAGTAATCCAAATTATATTAACCAAATGCTGCTTGCCCAGTTGGAATATAGAGAACAGATGAATGAGCACCACAAGAGAGCCTACACCTATGCTCCTTCTTATGAAGAGTTCATCAAGCTTATCAACAGCAACTCTGATGTGGAATTCTTGAAACAACTAAGGTACTTGATCTATGATTACAACACAGTACCTACTAATTATTACCCCCTGGACAGGTAGGCTGATATCTATATGGTTTTCAGAGAAGCAGAGAGAGAAGCAGAGTTACTATTTGTTAACTAAATTTATGCAATTTCTTTTTAACTACTGAATTAGGATGTTTTTTTCAAAGTATTAATTTTTCTAATAATTAGAACCTGAAAGTTCCTTGGTTGTTAGTTGCTCAGATACTTACTTTAGAAAAGTACTTGGAGACATGGTTTTTAATTACAATTTAGAACACTATATTGGCTTTTACTTTTCTTAGAAAATGCAAAAGTTAAGTATGGTAGATTTCTGACTAATTATTATGAGAAATCACACTTGAAAATATGAGTCTCATCTAGGGGAGATATTTTAGCAGTGAGTATGTATTCCTTTTATATACATTATGATTATGTAGTGTTACTTAGTTTGTGGATTTAATAAGCTTGTTTTTTTTAATAAGCTTATTTTTCTTCTTACCCTTCACCTTTAATATTTCCCAATGAAAATACTTGAGGAAGAAAGAAAACTCTGAAATGTTAGTTTTGATTTTTATTAGTAACTTGGTAAATCATTGATATAAAGGAAAAATATTAACTAAAATTGGGTCTTCGAATTACTTAAGATATTTGCCTTTGAAATAGGATTAACATTAAAGTGTCTTATGCTGTGTAATTTTCCAACATAAATAATAAAATTCACTAAGCGGCATCTCCTGTTTGATATAGACTGTTTTATTTGTTAATCTAGGTTCCACAAGTGTATAATGTTTATGTGGGGTATAGTACCTGGATATGATTTTATTCTCCTTCCTTGCATAATCTTAAGTGGTGTAAATGTTAGTCATATATTATAGATTTGTGATTATATGTGGATCTAGAAATTACATTTTGAGAAGTGTCTTATAGGGAACCCAACAGCCAATATTCCATATTTGTCATCTGAGGCTTACAGGTAGATCATTACTTATCATGACTTAAAAAAATGATAACTTCATGGAGCAATGCATACTGGTGTGTGACTACATTTCCATCACTTTGAAGGGAAAGGCAGCAAGATGGGAAGTTGAGGTCAGCCTAAGCTATATAGTGAATTATAAGATGGGCCGAACAGCATAGTGAGACCCAAAACAAAAACAAAAACAAAACATGTTTCTTACAAGGACACACTTATGCTTCCTGTTTTCCTTAAAATACATACCAAGCTTTTCTTCTAAGGTTGGATGCTATTCAAGCCTATATTCCATTACTCATCTATCTGGTACTTTTCTGCCTATTTTCTAGATGATTTATGTGTAGTGTGTCCAAAGTTAACATATGCTGACCACTCTAGAATTACAATGTCTTCTTAAGACCTTGTTTAGGAACAGATGTGAAAGCATCTGTGTTCATAAACTCTCAGTGCACTTATTTTGTTTGTTTGTTTCCTTTTGTCAGTCATGGGGCTTGGACTCTGGGCCTGGGCATTGTCCCTGAGCTCTTCAGCTTAAGGCTATATATTGCCTTACTCCTCGAGCCATAGTGCTACTTCCAATTTTCTAGTGGTTAATTGGAAATCATAGTCTCAAGGTCTTTAGTTTCTGGGCTGGCTTTGAACTGCAATCCTCAGATCACAGCCTCCTGAGTAGCTAGGATTACAGGTGTAAGCCACTGTGCCCAGAAAGTGCACTCATTTTCTAAGCATTTTTTTCTGGTTTAATGAGGAGTCTGCTTGTATTTCTAACTCTTAAGAGTCTATGCTAGCTAACCGTAGTCAATTATAGTAAATCAGTATTCATTACTCTGCTCAGATTTGTGGGTAGGTATCATTTTGTATGCCAAAAGAATTCCAGCACTGCTTGCTGGTAACATAGTTAATGGTGTTAACAAAAAGCTCTTAGAGATTTCATTTTAAATCAGAATGGCCAACTGTTAGTAATTGTAATGGCCAACTATTGTTCTTGTAGCACCAGCTGTCATCTTCTATTTGAACACTATTCCTGTGTTTATAAGATGAATGAATCTTGATAAGAATTAATAATTAGTTCATTTTCTTAAAAATGTGCTACTCAGATGCTTAGACTTGTTTGCATGTTGCAGTTCTCTTCTAGTTCTAGTAGAGAATGCTGTCCTTGAAAGGATAAATTCATGATGTCTTGCTCTGCGATGAGTGAATAGCTTTCTGGTAAAAGTAGGAACATTGTAGATTCTTTTAACTTGACATAAGTGACCAGAGATTGCACTTGAAATTCAGAATTTATTTTCCCTTTCCTCCCTCAATATGTGATGGAATAGAAATGGTGTGGGCACTTAAGTCCTTTTAAGTCCTTCTCAAAGATGACTTCTTCTTACCCCCATGTATAGGGCCATATTGAAAGATAGCCCACTGGAAGGGAGTTCTAGGATGCAGGTTCTCTGTTGAGCACTGAGAAATTTCAGGGACAATAAACTTACAGAACTTAAAAGAATACCCTTTTGGGCTGGGAGTTTGGCCTAGTAGTAGAGTACTTGCCTAGCATGCAGGAAGTCCTGAGTTCAATACCTTCATTACCATATACACAGAAAAAGCCAGAAGTAGTTCTGTGGCTCAAGTGGTAGAGCACTAGCCTTGAGAAAGGTCAAGGACAGTGCCCAGAAGGGTTCTTTTTTTTTTTTCCTGAGTTTAAGCCCCATTACTGGACCTTTTTTAGAAATGAAGATGTAATCCTCAGGCCATATACAACTTACTGTTTAAAAGCATGGATATGGGGGCTGGGAGTTTGGCCTAGTGGTTAAAGTGCTTGCCTAGCATGCACGAAGGCCCGGGTTCGATTCCTTGGTACCAGATACATAGAAAATAAGCCAGAAGTGGTGCTGAGGCTCAAGTGGTAGAGCTCTAACCTTGAGAAAGTCCAAGGACAATGCTCAGGCTCTGAGCTCAAGCCCAGGACTGGCAAAAAAAATAAAAAAATAAAATAAAAGCATGGATATGGTGACTTATATCTGTAATCCTAAACTACTTGGGAAGTAGAGAATTGGAGAATGGGGGCTCAAAATTAGCCCAAGCAAAAGTTGGCAGAACTCCATGTCAGTTAATAAAAAGCTCAGTGTTGTGGCATGTAGCTGTTATTCTAGCTATACCAATAGCATAAATAGAAGGATCAAGGTCCTTGCTAGTTTGGACATAAATATGAAACTCGATTCAAAAACATAAGCAATTCAGACTAAGTATGTGGTTCATTTGGTAGAGTTCCTGTCTAGCAAGTATGAGGCCCTGAGTTCAAAATCCATTATTGCAAAAAAAAAAAAAGTATAGAACTTCGTGGTTTTTAGTGTATCCAAAGATTGTACAACTAAAAAAAAACATTGTACAACCAGTACCTATATATAATTCCATCACTGTCAAAAGTAATTCTGTATCCATCCATTAGCAGTCACTTCCCATTCTTCCCCTCCCCCTATACTTAGCAACCACTAATTTACTTCCTATCTCTCTGACTTTGCCTATTCTATTTATTTCATATAAATGAATTCATGCAGTGTGAGGCTTTGTGTCTAATTTCTTTTACTGAGCATATTTTCATGATCTATTCATTTTACAGTATGTATCTGCACCTTTAGTCCTTCTTTTGGCTAAATAATTTGTCATTGGATAAAGATACAACCATTGTTTATCCAGTTGTCAGTTAATGGGCAATTTGAGTTGAATGTCTTTTTTTAAATATTTTTTCTTGTAATTAATAAAAGGGTTACATGGTATTTCTTTTGAATAAATTATTTTCTATGGCATTTTAGCAGCATTATCAGTGACCGATAATAAATGGGAGTAATATTAAATGTAGTAAATTCTTAACTTTTTTCTACTACCACCATATGCTCCCACAGTATACCTGACATCAATAAGGAGCGATGGAAGACAAGGGATAATCCTTTTCTGCATTATTTTTTATCCATATATCATGTTCCTATTTGTATCTTCCATCTTACTGTTAGGTTTTGCATTTCCAGCAGAATTTACATTCAATGGGGAAAGACTTGGAGGTACTTTGATGATTAATAATCAATTTCTGATAGAAGGAAAATACATTTTCAGGTTTAATTAAGTTTGGAAAGGAACTGAGTCCAATTACAATGACAGTTCTGCTGACTGATGTCCCTTAGTAAACTCTAAGTTCCTTGTTTAAGTCTTGGAAAATATACTGATGTCTTCCCCTAGAAGGGCTAAAAAAATCTCATGTACCAAGATGTTGACCAAGTCTTTGCTTTGAAAGAATCTATGCAACTGACATTAACTATGAAATCATATTTCCCTCAACAACACTGGCAAACAACCCTGGGAATAAATACTATGGAAATCATTTTTCTCAGTGATAGCTGCACATCCAGAGTCATCTTCTGAATATTTCTATAAATATTACATATCCCGAGCCATCTTCGCATAACTGACTGAGTTCATTCTTTGGGCTTTGTTGTATGGTAGAATTTCAGGCAGTTCTCTTGGACATGGCACTGGGATATCTTTATTAATGGGTTATTCCCCTTTATCTACAGCATCCTAGACGTAAACAGACCTCAGGTTGAACCTTTATTCTCTGTTTCTTGTACAGTTGTAACTAGAAAGGCTATTAGGAATGATCATAACAAATTAATTCTTTTGTTCCAAAATGTAGATGATAATCTGTAAATTATCTTGTTACTTACAATTTGACAAAAATTGTTCTCTACTCAAGGGTCAGGTCTGTTTACTGTTAGGGACAGTCGTAGCTGCTTTTTATTAGATACTTGTCTGAAGTTTCTGAGGTTTATCATCCTCCCAGCACTAATGGAGCTACTTTCTTCAATCATAGTCTGAACTATTCTCTTGCTTTTTACAGTATAATTAGAGTACTCTGCTGTCTGACTTTATTAGTTTAAATAGCTATCTTCAAATTGCTCTCAGTAAAATTTGTGAAAATATGCCTTAGGTAGGGAATGTCTTTTAGTTTGACTCATCAGCTGATGAAATCTTCTACTTTTTTCCCCTACATATTTGGGAGATAGCTGCATATTTTAAAAGGGAATAAGTCATTTGACTCTGACTACTTGCCCTGTGTGTCTGTTTTTTAAATACCTTGAAGATATTATTTATAGCTCTAGGAAGGTGTGATTATTTTCTGTGTCAACATGAAGTACTCTCACAGTAGGGAATCATAGAGCTGGAAATGCTTCTGTCGTATTCTATGTTAGGTTTTTTTTTTCAGAGGGCCTGGCCTCTGTCCCTGAGCCCACCACTTCTGGCTTTTTCTGTTTATGTTGTATTGAGGAATTGAACACAGGGCTTCATGTATGCTAGGCAAGCACTCTACCACTAAGTCACATTCCCAGCCCATGTTGTTTTTAACTATAGCTTTATATTGGAGCCTTCTAAGCTTTAATAAAATTACAATTGACAATCTCACTATATTTTACAGGTACTTTCTTTTCTTTTCTAGCATTTAAGATGTGGAAGTCAAGATCTAGTGGTTAGATTGATATAGTAGTTTGACTCTTGTGTGGTTTCTGGTAGGAACAGTGATCAATGTTGCTGACAGCACAGGAGCCAAGCATGTGAATGCCAGCCTGGTGCAGACTTTAAAGTGCAGCTAGACAGATCTACTGTCACGTGGTCATCCACTGCTCATGTGGTAGAAGAAGACACCACAGTCCAGGAAGGCAAACTAGAGTTCAGAATGAACAGTTATCAGTGAAACTGAACATAATCATTCTAGATGAAGGACTGAGTATTCCTTTATTTTGAAGATAAAGTGGAGTCAAAGTATAGAGTAAAGGAGAAAATGAAAGATTCTGCCCTTACAGAACCTTTTGTAAATGAGCAGAACCTATCATGACCCAGAAAATATTGTTATGCCTATTATTGTGCAGTTCTTCAGCTTATTTGTAAGACATATCTAATGAAAATTATTTACTTTTAAAAAAAATGCCTCTCTGACCTTCACAGTGAGGAAATTTGAAAAATTATCAAGTAGTTGTACAAAGGTGTTATAATGCCAAAAGTCATGTCATTGGGGAATTTTTAATTAGTTGATTTAGTCAGTTTTTGATCATTGTAAAAAAATTTGTGAAGACACAAATGGGAAGGAGGAAGAATTTATTTGGCTCACAATTTCAGAGGTTTGGCCTATGATTAGTTGGCACCATTGCTTCTGGGCCTGTGCATGGGAAAGAATATCTTTGTATTTGTGGTGCAGCAAAGCTCCTCACCTAATAGCAGACTGGAAGCAGAAAGAAACAAAGAGGCAGGGAAATGATGCATACTTCAAAGGCATAATCCTACCAAGTAGCCAACCTTTTGAATATCCACTCAACATGAACTCATCAATGAGTAAACCCATTAAAAATGATCCAATCATCTGTTAAGAGTCCTACCAGCTGGTGTCTAAGACTTTAACACAGGAACCTTGGGAATCATTTTATATCCAGATGATAGGATGGAGCAGGTTACTGAAGGAATTTGCTAGATACTTCTCTTTATAAAAGGAATATTTTTTTTTGCCAATCCTGGGGCTTGAACTCAGGGCTTGGGCACTGTCCTTAGGCTTTCTCAAGGCTAGATCTCTACCACTTGAACCACAGCACCACTTCCAGCTTTTCTATATATGTGGTACTGAGGAATCGAACCCAGGTCTTCATGCATGCTAGGCAAGCACTCTACCACTATGCCAAACTCCCTACAAAGGGAATTTTAAACCTCCAAATTGGTTTAGGTGCATGTGTACATGAAGATAATATTTTAAGCAATATTTTAATGTATTTTTAAATCTCATAATTATACAGTTTTGGTGGAGAACTTAAATTATTTGATTATTGAGTGTTTTGAATATACTCTGAAAATAGTATGAGTCATGAATAATAAAATCAAGTTGCAAAAGAAGAAATTGAGTATACTTCAAGATAAACTAATGCATCATGTCAGAACTCTGAGCACACATAAACTGCCCAGGAAAAATCAGTGTGGGGGACAAGAAGATGGAAAACATCATGTATAAAAGAATCCTGGCAAATTTCATGAAAGGAATGAATAATACACATTTACTTTTAGAAAACTGCAGTAAAATGTGAGTCTACTAATGAAAAAAATACTAAAAGGTTTTTTTGTTGTTGGTATTTTCCAAGAAATGGAAGGGTATGGACTTCAGCAGGCACTTCCCTCTGTTGGTTGGTGAGAGGCAGCAGAGGGCACAGGAGTGGCAGATGAACATATCAGATGACACACACAAGTCCATTTAGAAGGAAAGGCAGTTCAACATTTCCGTGAAATCCACTGCCTTTTACATACCACAGACAGAAAATAGAGCCTCTCATTTCTCCAGTCCTAACTTCAAATACTTCTCATTTGTGCTCCTGACCCTCCCTAAGTAACACCATTGAACATACCTCATAAAAAGATAGTTTGGAACCTTTTTATTATTCTCAATAGTACACAAAAATAGGAAGTAAAACATGCATTATATTTATAACAGTGAGGAAATTAAACATTTAATGACACCTAATGTGGACAAGGATATGGGAACTAGATAATAACAGGTTCTAATCATAGGTGTATAAATTTCTACCTTTCTGTAACTCTTATTTCTACTGTGAAATGTACATTCTTGTTTATGCATTATTACTAAGGAAATCATCCTAATTTAGGGAGAAATTTTTTCCTCCAGGAATATTTCTCACAGTTTTACTGTAAATGCAGACAAACTAAAAATAACCAAAATGCTTCTTTGAGCAATAAAGTTTGCCTAAAAGGACTGGTAAATTTATAAGGTGAATTTATAAATATTGTTATTCACTCAGCATTAGAATCTTCTAGTGATATTAACTGTAAATTATAAAGTAGAAGATGGTCACAAAGAAAAAAAGGAAAGATGATATTGTACCCAATGTTAATAACCGTAGTTCACCTTGGAATAGTGTACTTTGTATATTTTTCATTTTCTTCAGTGAACATATGCTACTTTAAAGGAAGGATTGAAGAAATAAAGATTGGCTCAGCCTGGGAAAATAAAGTCTGCTCATCTATTTATCAGCCTGGAATAACAGACGCTAACACCAGCTATAAAGTTTTCAGGAAACACTGTCTCCTCCCACATGTACACTAAGGCTATAAAATGTCATAGAATTCCATTTGAGTTTCCTTGATCACCAGGACACTTAGTTCTTTAAAATGTTAGGCTATCCAACATTAGCTCTTTGGAATTATATCGGTCAGTGACATATTCTAGTTTTTCTTGGGGAAGCTGAATCACTTTGACACATCAAGAAGCAGTTTTAATTTATAAACCCAGTGCAAAGCTACAGATGAGCAGTTTGGGGGTTGTGGCTCATAATCCTCTAACCCAAGTTGCACAGCCTTTTGCAGAGCTTTTGCACAGCTCTGCCCTGAGCCTATCAAAATGCTGCTTTGTAGCTGATGTATTGGTGCACTCATATAACTCCAGCTTCTCAGGAGCTGGAAAGCAGGAATGTCATAGTTGAAGGATTTTTTAAAAAAAAAGTGAGACTCCCATCTCAACACATAAGCATCTCAACAGATAAGGTTCATCCCCATAGCCCCCATTATGTAGGAGGCATAGGTAAGAGGATTAACATTTGAGGCCAGCTTCAGGTGAAAACTCAACACTTTATCTGAAAAACTGCTGAAACACAAAAAGAGGAGGTCCTGAAGGCATGGCTTAAGGCAAGGTCCTGAGTTCAAAATTCAATACTGTCCCCACCAAAATCACTGATCTATTTGCATTCTATACAAATTTCACTATTCTATACATCCCAAAGTTACTTTATATTTTCCTTTGTGTGAGGGATCCTGTAGTTCTGAGTGCATCCTCTGGCCCATTGCAAGGGTTGTAAACCTGGTAAACCTGGCTTGTCAAACTACAGAAGCCTGTCAGGCTTAGGTATCAGGACAAAGTATGACTGGTCTAACAATATTTGTAATTGTTTTACAAACACAAATGGACCATTTCTTGAAATAATATCTAAAAAATCAACAATCGTGGTAAAGAAGAATAATACTAGTGTTTATTAAGCTTTCACAGTGGGTATAAGTACTGGGCCAAATATCTTTTTCATATTTTTTATTGTAATTAATAGAAAGGTTACATTATATTTGCCAGATAGATGGTTTATTACTTCACATACATTGATACCCTTGCTCGTGTCTTGGTCCTCATTTCCCTCCCCCCACCCCAGCTCCTCATCTTGTTTTCCTCCCTTCCCTATCTGACTTCAAATAATCAAATATGCATATATACAATATATCAAATAACAAGGTGAAATACTGTAACAATATGAGATAACCAAGGGACAGCAAAAGAGATGAGAGATAACATAGTACATTAAGGACAACAGTCACTCATTGTATGGCTTTTGTTTCTATATCCTGGATGTCCTTGCATTTAGCTTCATTCTATATGGCCTTATGAGTCTATGTTTTGTTCTATTGTAAATCTCTGCTAGGAGAGCCCAAGGTTTCTACTGGTTATGACAACTGAGGGAAATCATTGAGCCTATGTTTCTTTGAGTCTGGCTTACTTCACTTAATATGATTTTTTCTAAGTCTTTCCATTTCCTTACAAATGGGGCGATGTCATTCTTTCTGACAGCAGCATAGAATTCCATTGTGTATAAATACTACATCTTGTTGATCCACTCATCAACTGAAGGGCATCTTTGCTATGGTAAATAGTGCTGCAATGAACACATTGTGCGAGGGGATTTAGTATGTCCTGGACGATTGAGTAAATGCCAAATAGTGGAATTTCTGGATCATAGGGGAGTTCTATGTTTAGTCTTTTGAGGAACTGCTATACTACTTCCCATAGTAATTGAACGAGTTTGCCCTTCCACCAACAGTGTAGTAGTGATCCCTCCTGGTCTCATCCCCTCCAGCATCTGTTGTTATTAGATTTCTTGATCCTGGCCATTCTAACTGGAGTGAGGTGGAATTTTAGAGTTGTTTTGATTTGCATTTCTTTTATGGCCAGAGATGTTGAGCATTTCTTCATGTATCTATAGGTTATTCTTATTTCTTCTTCAGAGAAGACTCTGTAAATCTTTGGGCTAAATATTTTTAAAGTATTATGTAAATCTGCATGTCAACTCTGTGAGGGAAAATACTGCTATCATTACTGTGTTTGCATATAAGAACTGTTGACATTTAGAAAACTTTAGTCATTTTCTTAGGTTGGCACACTCTATGTTAGGGATAGGTTTTGAACATAGGCTCATCTTGATGAGAGTGAAGTACTGTGGTGTGGGTTTTTCATTACATAGCAGACCCTTTGAGTACCATGGATATGAGAAATATCGTTGGCTCAACTGGCTGTAAACATCCTTAATGAAGTCACTTTAATTAAAACATTTTCCCTAGCCTATGACAACTCTTAAGACATGCTTTAAATCTTTTTTAGGGTTTAATCCAAGTATGGTGGTTCACACTAGCAATCCCAGCCACCGAGAGGCTGAGATTTGGGAGGACTATGGCTTGGAGCCAGCCTAGGCGAAAAGTTGGTAATACCCTGTTTCAATAAATAAGCAGGGCATGACGATTGTACTTGTAATCTCTACTATTTCCAACTTGGACTGTGATCCTGCCTTTGCCTCTTAAGTAACTGGTGTGACATGTGGGTTATGGCAATTTCCTAATACTTGCCTTTACATTGTCATTTTGGAAAACACACAGTAACAGTGTATGTACTTTGATCAAGGGGATATTACAAGTATGTTTTCATAATTCTTCAACCATATTTATTGTTGGTAAGGCCATATTCTTCTCTGGAAGAAAGAAAGCCTTAAGAATGCCGAGAGCATTATCCAGCTTTTGGATGTAAGTTATGTATGATTTTGTTTTGTTTTGTTTTGTTTTTTAATTATTATATTTTATTTTTTTTGCCAGTCCTGGGCTTGGGCTCAGGGCCTGAGCACTGTCCTTGGACTTTCTCAAGGCTAGAGCTCTACCACTCGAGCCTCAGCACCACTTCCAGCTTTTTTTTTTCTATGTATATGGTACCGAGGAATTGAACCCATGTCTTTGTGCATGCTAGGCAAGCACTCTACCACTAGGCCAAACTCCCGGCCCCATTATGTATGATTTTGTTAAGCAACTTTTCCACACATATCAAGTGAAAGTCATTTCAACAAAATTTGATAATCATCGGGAAGTGGAGCTTAGCTCAAGAGTAGGGTGGTAGCCTTGAGCTAAAGAGCTCAAGGACAGTGCCCAGGCAGAGTTCAAGCCCCATGTCCTCTTCCCCCTCCCCCCCCAAAAGAAAGGATGATTCTACAGGAAACTGATACCTTTCCTTAATCCTTCCACAGGTGCCACCTGTCAATATTATAGGAGCTATAGCCATTTTGATGCCATTTGCAATGACCCCCTTATCAGAGCCAAGCAGGTGCTATTGCCACAGTTTTGAACCTCTGGAACTGTCACCTTAATAAACTTCTTTTCCTTTTTAAAAAAATTTGATAATCATCTTTAAGTGCGGTACAATAGTGTAAGTAAACGATGTTGGTTCTGGGTCCTTAGATTCTATCCTCTTCAGATTATGCTGTATATAATCCAGCATAGGAGACTCATGTGGATATAAATAGCTAAGCTTTAAGCAAGGCATTAAGACCAAAGTGGAGTGTGAAGAACTCAGAAGCAGGTAGAGCAAATATTTTGTTATGGGAGAGAAGATCCTAAGAAAGCTTCAGAAAGGGATGGCCATAAGTTGAGGGTTTAAAAAATGAATGACACCAAGTAAGCCAGACTCAAAGGAACATAGGCTCAATGGTTTCCCTCATTTGTCATAATCAGTAGAAACCTTGGGCTCTCATAGCAGAGATTTGCAATAGAGCAAAACCTAGATACATAAGGCCATACAGTATGACACTAAATGAAAGGACCTCCAGGATATAGAAACAAAAGCCATATAACGAGCAATTGTTGTCCTTAATGTACTATGTTATCTCTCATCTCTTTTGCTGTCTCTTGGTTATCTCATATTGTTACAGTATCTCACTTTGTTATCTGATATGTTGGATATGTGCGTATTTGGTTATCTGAAATTGGATAGGAAAGGGGGAAAACAAGATGAGGGTGGAGGTGGGGGGGAGGGAAATGGGGACCAAGACATGAGAAAGGGTATCAATGTATGTGAAGTAATGCACCTTCTATCTGGCGAATATAATGTAACCCTTCTATCAATTACAATAAAAATATATGAAAAAAGAAAAAAAATGAATGACACCAATGATGGGTAAACTAATACAATCACTCCAGGTTTTCAGAAAACTAAACATAGACATTCCCTACAACCCAGTCATATCATTCCTAGGCATCAACCCTGAGCATCATGAATCAGCATACAACAAGAACACCTGTATATCCATGTTCATTGCTGCACTGTTCACAATAGCCAAGATGTGGAAACAACCCAGATTAAACAGGAAAATGGATGAAACCAGAACAAATCATGTTGAATGAGGCCAGCCAAGATCAAAGAGACAAATGGCACATGTTCTCCTTGATCAGCGGATGTTAGATTTAAGATGCAATGGGATATGACAAAGTATGACAGGATTTTATGCAGTGAGACCATAAAAGGATAGACAGAGAAAAGCACCAAATAGTAATACCCAAGCACCTCTTCGTGTATATATAAAATAATATACATACTGAATGAAATCCAGAGAAACAAAGGACTTTTTCTTAATTTGTCCTATTGTTTTTAGATGGCTCTGTATTTACATCATATGTGGTGTATACACGTACACATGTGAGGAAAGGTGGGGGAGGGCACAGAATTAGTAGAAAGGGGGTGAATTGTGCAGCAGCAGGGCCGATTGGCCACATTGGACTTTGATGAAAGTGAACCAAGCAACTCGTGGGCAGAGATGGGAGGGAGGGAATGAGAGAGAATGAGGGAGCAGATGATAACTAAGCAAAAGGAAAGAAATGTGTATATCACCTCTGAAACAACAAAAAGTAATGATATATCTAAAAAAGGGACAAATGGGATTTTAACAGATAAGGCAGTGATAATGATTGTGTGCAAGAGAGTAAAAAACAAGAGACCGGCGAAATGGAGATCAAAACATGAGAAAGGTATCAATGTTTGTGAAGTAATGCACCTTCTATCTAGTGAATATAATGTAACCCTTCTATTAATTAAAATAAAATATATGAAAAAAAAGAGACCAGAGTTGGGGAGTCAGCCAACTCCTAGAATGTGTTGGAGGTTTGGGGTTTTTTTTGTTTGTTCAATGCTGATATTGGGGCTTGAGCTTGAAGCTTTGAGCTTTCCTGTAGCATTCAGGATCTCTGCCATTTGAACCAAACCTCCCGTTCTAGATTTTTACTGGTTAATTGAAGATTAATTGATTAATTGAAAAGACTAACTGATTAATTGAAGAGTCTTGAGGACTTGTCTCTTTACATTAATCAGAACCTCAATCTCAATCTTTATAGCCTTCTCATTAGCTAGAAATATGGACATGTACCACAAGCTCTAGAAGCAGAGTTGCCGAAAGTGGTACAGGGCAGTGGGTTTGGAAACATTATCTGCATTTAACCATGAGTATATACCTTGAAAAGCTTTTGGCAGGATAAAGTATTGACCTATATTAAATTTTAGAGTAGAAAATTAGTTAATAGCATAAGCTGTAAGGCAAGCAACTTCAGTTGCAATTCTGGCTTTAGTACTTCAAAACAATAGAATATCACATGCATTTCTTTTTTTTTTGCCAGTCCTGGGCTTAAGCTCAGGGCCTGAGCCCTGTCCTTGGACTTTCTCAAGGCTAGCACTCTACCACTTGAGCCTCAGCACCATTTCCGGCTTTTGTCTATGTATGTGGTACCAAGGAATCGAACCCGGGTCTTTGTGCATGCTAGGCAAGCACTTTAACCACTAGGCCAAACTCCTGGCCCCCACATGCATTTCTTAATCCTCCTGAATTCTAATTTCCTCCTCTGTGATAGGGAGATAATTGTAGCACCAATTATGAGGATTAAATGAGATCAGGTAAATTAAAACATCCAAAAGCAACATGACACTTAGTAAAATGTACAAATGTTAACTGGAATTACATAATTTTATGGATTTGCTAAGGAAAAAAGGGTAAAAGTTAACTCTTTATTCAGGCAGTGTATATTTTTTCAATTCTGTTGGTGACTCATTTGTTCTAAAACATGAATCACTAAGAACATCAAAAGAGCAAATTGTTCAGAACATTATGTGTACCTATTAGGTATTAGAGATATTAAGTATTGTTTATTTAGTTCATTAATATTTTGCCTACCATATGTTTAGTTTCCCACTGGTACTGGAACAGAAAACAAGACTCACAAGATGTTGGTAAGAGGTTCATCTTCTAGATGGACAGGAAAAAAAAAACCTATGTTTTTATTATAGACTAAGCCACCATTTTTTCTGGTACTATTTTAGACCATACTAGGCTCTGAAATAACTGGACATGTATTTTTTTTATTTATCTATTATTGTAATGTATTACAATTATATTTACAGTTATACAATTATATTACAGTTATATTTACCAGATAGTAGGTGCATTACTTCTCACACATTCATACTTCTCATGTTTTTTTCCATATATTTTTTATTGTAATTAATAGAAGGGTTACATGATATTTGCCAGATAGATGGTGCATTAATTCCCATACATTGATACCCTTTCACATGTCTTGGTCCCCATTTCCCATCCCCCCCACCCCCACCCCTCATCTTGTTTTCCCCCATTCCCTATCCAATTTCAGATAACCAAATACAAATATATCCGATATATCAGGTTACAAAGTGAGATAGTGTAATAATATGAGATAACCAAGGGACAGCAAAAGTGATGAGAGATAACATAGTACCTTAAGAACAACAATCATTCATTATATGGCTTATGTTTACATCATATTTTAAATGACAAGTTTAACAAACAAGTGTTCAATGAGGGAATCTCTAATTACAATCTCTGGGACTTACTATTTAGAACTTAATCAAAATTAGGCTAACGGTTTGTATGTCATAGAAACATGTCAATTTATGAAATAAACATTATGTCTATAGAGTCATAGGTTTTTATGTCTATATAGTTATGTTTGTATTTCCATTACCATGTCCATAGCTTTGGGTATGCAGTTATTGAGTCCTCGCTCTTGTACTCTTTGGATTTAATAGCCACATGTTAAGGATACCATGCGCCTTTTGTTCCTCTGGTCTTGACTTGTCTCACTCAGCATGGATTCATCCACTTCCCTGTGAATGCCATTATTTTATCTTGTCTGTTGGCTATGTAGAATTCCATTGTGTATATATACCACATTTTCTGTATCCATTCATCTGCAGTAGGGCATCTGGATTGTTTCCATCGCCTGGCTATTGTGAATAGTGCAGAGATGAACATAGCTGAGCAGGTGTCTTTATAATATCCTGGGTCATGCTGTTCAGGATAGATGCCCAGAAGTGGTATGGTGGGATCATAGGGAAGGTCTATTTTCAGTTCTTTAAGGAACCTCCACACTGATTTCCAGGGTAGCTGAACTAGTTTACATTCCCACCAGCACTGCAGTAGGGTTCCTTTTTCTCCACAACCCCTCCAGCAACTGTCATTGTCTGAGTTCAAAATCTTGGCCATTCTTGTTGGGGTAAGGTGGTATCTTAGGGTTGTTTTTATTTGCATTTCCTTTATGACCATAGATGATGAACATTTTCTCATATGTTTTTCTGCCATTTTAATCTCTTCTTCTGATAGGTCTCTCTTTAGTTCCCTTGCCCATTTAGTGAATGGTTTATTGGGTTTTCAGGGGATTAGGTTCTTGAGTTCCCTGTAGATACTGGATATTAAGCATTTGTCAGATGTATTGTTGGTGAATATCTTTTCCCAGTTGGTTGGCTGTCTCTCTACTTTTGCAACTATGTTTTTATCTGTACAGAAATTTTTATTTTTAGGTAGTCCCATTTATCGAGTCTCTCTCCAATCTGTTGTGACCCTGGGATTCTGTTCAGGAATCTGTTGTCTGTGCCTATGAGTTCCAGTGTCTCTCCTACATTATCATGTAGCAATTTCACGGTTTCCGGTCTGATGTTGAGGTCTTTGATCCACTTTGAATTAATGCTTGTGCATGGCGAAAGGCTAGGGTCAATTTTTAGTTTTCTGCATGTGGCTGCCCAGTTTTGCCAGCACCAATAATTGAATAGACTGTGTTTGTTCCCTTGTGTATCTTTGGCTCCTTTGTCAAATACAAGTTGCCTATAGGTATGTGGTTCTATTTCTGGGTCTTCTATTCTGTTCCACTGATCTTCTGGTCTGTTTTTGTGCCAGTACCAAGCAGTTTTTGTTACTATGGCTCTATAGTAGAGTTTGAAGTCTGGTATTGTAATACCACCAGCATTGCTCTTTTTGCCTAGAATTGTTTTGGCTATTCTAGGTCTTTTCTTGTTCCATATCAATCTTTGGATTATATCTTCAATTTCCATAAAGAATGTCTTTGGGATTTTGATGGGGATTGCATTGAATTTGTATATCAGTTTTGGCAGTATTGCCATTTTCACTATGTTGATTCTCCCTAGCCATGAGCATGGGAGTTTGTTGGGTCACTCAAGTAGAGGATCATGTCGTCTGCGAATAAGGATAGTTTAATTTCTTCTTTCCCTATGTGGATCCCTTTGATGTCCTTTTCTTGTCTTATTGCTCTGGCTAAGGGTTCCAGCACTGTATTGAAGAGAAGTGGAGAGAGTGGGCATCCCTGTCTAGTTCCTGATTTTAAGGTGAATGGTTCCAATCTTTCACCATTTAGTATAATACTGGCGGTAGGTTTTTCATATATGGCTTTCACTATTTTGAGGAGTGTACCTCTTATTCCTATTTTTTCTAGTGCTTTCAACATGAATGGATGTTGTATTTTGTCAAATGCCTTCTCCGTGTCCAGAGAAATTACCATATGATTCTTATCTTTAGCTCTATTGATATGATGTATTACATTGATTGATTTGCGAATGTTAAACCAGCCTTGCATTTGTGGGATGAAGCCCACTTGATCATAGTGTATGATTTTTTTAATTTGTTTCTGGATTCTGTTGGCTAATATTTTATTGAGGAGTTTTGCATCTGTGTTCATTAGAGAGGTAGGTCTTTCCCTGGTTTGGGGATGAGAGTAATATTAGCTTCATAAAATGAGTTTGGTATTGCTCCTTCTGTTTCTATTTCTCGGAAGAGTTTCAATAGTATAGGTGTTATTTCATCTTTCAACATCTTGTAGAATTCCACAGTGAACCCATCTGGACCTGGGCTTTTCTGGTTGGCATTTCCCTGATTGCTTCCACAATTTCGTTGTAAGAAATTGGTCTGTTCAATTTGTTTACCTCATCGTTGTTCAGTGTGGGTAGCCTATATTTATTTAAGAAATCATCCATTTCTACTAGATTTTCTTGTTTCTTTGAATATAGGCCCTGGTAGTACCTATTCATTATGAACTGGATTTCTTGGGAATCAGTTGTGATTGTTCCCGTGGGGTCTCTAATCTTGTTTATTTGAGTCTCCCCTTTCCTTTTTTTGATTAATCTTGCCAAGGGTCTGTCAATTTTGTTGACTCTTTCAAAGAACCAGCTTTTTGATTTATCAATTTTGTGTACAGTAGATCTTATTTCAATCTCTGAAATTTCTGATTTTATTTTTGTTATTTCTGTCCTTCCAGCTGTTTTAGAATTAACTTTTTCTTGCTCCTCTAGGTGTTTCAGTTTTTTTAAGGTTATTTACATGCTCTTCTTCTGTCTTTTTAATATGCGCTCGTAGTGCAATAAATTTGCCTCTTAGAACTGCCTTTGCTGTGTCCCATAAGTTTCTTTGTGATGTTTCTTGATTGTCATTACATTCAAGGAAGTTTTTAATTTCATTTCTGATCTGATCTGTTACCCAGGGGTTATTCAGAAGTGTGTTGTTCAGTTTCCATGTGATTGAATGTTTTTTTACTTTGACTGCATTGTTCAGAATTAGTCTGACTCCACTGTGGTCTGATAGGATGCATGGGATTATATCAGACTTCTTGTATTTTGGAGTGTGTTCCATGTGCTGCTCAGAAAAATGTAAAAAGTTTCGCCGTTGGGTGGAAGACTCTGTGTATATCTGTTAAGCCCAGCTGGGCTATGGTGTCATTTAAGTCGATGGTGTCTTTGCTTAACTTTTGTTGAGTTGACCTGTCATTTGTTGAGAGTGGAGTATTGAGGTCACCGACAATGATTGTGTTTGAGTCTATCTTGTTCTGTAGTTCTAAAAGAGTTTGTTTGACGAATTTGGGTGCTCCCATGTTGGGGGAGTAGATGTTTATAACTGTAATATTATGGGCATGGATTGTACCCTTTACTAATATATAATGGCCGTCTCTATCTTTGTGTACTGATTTTACTGAGAAGTTAATTTTATCGGAGATTAAGATTGCTACTCCTGCTTTTTTGCATAGTGCATTGGAGTGGAAAATTCGTTTCCAGCCTTTCACTTGGAATTTGTTTCTGTCTTTGGCAGTGAGGTGGGTCTCTTGGAGGCAACATATGGATGGGTGGTGTTTCTTAATCCAGTCTGCTGCTCTGTCTTTTGATTGGATTATTCAGCCCGTTCACATTTAGGGAGATTATGGAGAAGTGGTCAGTGTCCATTGTTGTTATTTGTTTTTACTTCTAAGTTTCTTTCTCTTTTTTCCCCTTTTGTGTTTAGTGAATTATAGATGTTTGCTTCTTGATGGGGGTTCTTGATGTTCCACAATTTGTTCTCGATTAATTAGTATTCTTTGTAACGCTGGTTTAGTGTGCACATATTCATAAAGCCTCTCTTTGGAGTGAAATATTCTTGTTTCTCCCTCAAATGTAAATGCTAGTTTTGCTGGATATATCAGTCTGGGTTGGCAGTTGTTGGTCTTCAGGACATCAATGATTTTTTCTAAGCTTTTCTTGCATTTAGGGTTTGCATGGAGAGATCTGCTGTAATTCGAATTTTCTTCCTATTATAACATAGCTCCTTCTTTGTTTTTGTAGCATTTAAGATCAATTCCTTTGTATTCGGGTCTAATGTCTTTACTATGATATGTCTAGGTGAGTTCCTTCTAGGATCTTGCCTGTTTGGGGTCCTGAAACCTTCAATAATGTGAGTATATTCCCTTTTGAAGTTGGGGAAGTTCTCTGCTATGATTTTGGTGAATAAAGGTTGCATACCTTTGTCCTGAAATTCGGCCCCCTCCTCAATCCCTATTATACGAAGATTAGACTTCCTTGCTGCATCTGCCAGTTCCTGGAGCTCTCTCTGGTAGATTCTAACTGATTTTTCCAAGGTGGTGATTCTCTGTTCCAGCTCTTGTGTTTTATCTTCTGTTTCTGATGTTCTATTCTCCATCTCTGTCAGTCTGCTGCTTAATTCCTCCATTTTTGCTTCAAGTGTGGACACTGAGCTGCTCATGTCTGCTCTGAGGGTATTAATCTTTTCTTCCATTTCTCTTTTGAATCGAGAAGCTCTTTGGTGATTTCCTGCTTATGTTCCTGGAATTGTTTTTGGAATTCTGTTTTAATCTCTTTAGTCATGTTCACAATCATCTCCTTGAATAGGGTCATGTTTCGTGTCTCTTCAGGTGTCATTTCTTGGGATGGTGACATCTTCTCGCCCCTTCGCTCTTGTTACCTTTTGGGCTTTGCGTGGGACTTTGATTATTTATGTATGTCGTAATTCGTCTTTGAGCTCTCCTCGGCATCGAGAACTGTTGTTGTAGTTCGCTCTGTGGTCAGTAGGTAGCGGTCTTTACTTGGATTGGGACTGGTGGTTCTGGTAATACGTGAATACCTGTGGTTCTTGGCCAAATTGATTCCTCTGCTGACTAGGTCAGAGTTTGCAGTTTTTTGCAGGTGTTCAGCCTGTTCCCAGAGGCTGTGTGCTGCTGTACGACTAGCTCTCACCCCAATCAGTGGCCTCACAGTGGGCCGTGGGATGGATCTGTGAGCTTCAGTCTCAACGTGCTGGGCTGATGGTTGGTTTTCCTGTGGTGCTTCCAGGGGCGGGCCCTGGCCAAGGGTCTGGGGTTTGGGAGTTTCCAGGGGCTCTCAGCAGGATCAGCAGGTGTCCGCTGTGTTCCAGGGGCGAGGCCCAGCTGAGGACATGGGCTCCAAGAGAGGAGCTGCACCTTTCTGATTCTCAGAAGGTGAGCATGGTTGCTGGTAGGCCCTTCAGTTCCCTGCTGCTTTGTCAGAGAGTCTGTGACTGTGGGGGGCCCCTCAGTGCTGTCTTGCTCAGGATTCCCAGCTGGAGGATGCCTGGCTCAAGATTTGAAGGGGACAGATGCTGGCTCCTATTTTCCTGCACACCCCACCCGCTGTTGTAAGGCAGGGTCTCAGCGTCCCCCACTCTCCAGACCCAGTGGCCTGGGAAAGGAACCTGGTGGGAAGGTGGGAGCTGGGACACCTCCACCTCCCCTGGTGAGGTGCTGGGTCTTCGTGTCCGCCTGCCTGTCAGTCTCCAGTCAGAGGCCTGGGAGAGGAACCTGGTGGGCGGGTGAGGGCTGGGACACCTCCACCTCCCTTGGAGGGGTGCTGGGTCTTAATGCTGCCTGCCTGTCAGTTGCCAGTCAATGGCCTGGGGGAGGGGGCTGTTGAGGGAAGGGACAGGATTCTAAATTCCTTGCCCCCCTGCTCCTGCTGGTCTTTCTCGGGCGGGGTGTAGGAGTCTGAGTTAAGTTCTATTTCTTAGTACCAGCTCTGCTTTCCTGATGGGTTTGGGGACTCGCTGCGCTACTCACGCCTCTGCGTTTGTCTGTGGGTGCTGCAGGGTGTTGGAGAATCCTTCACTCCCCTCGGATCTCTGCTGCCACCTGTGGTCCGCGTCTGGGTTCCGCTGCTTGCTGTTCTGGTTCCGCGTCCGGATTCTGCTCCTTCTGCCACTCACTGGCCCTGTCCAATGCTGGTTTCTGCAGGCTGGGCTGCCCGGCCTGCCGCCCTCAGCTGCTGCCTTTTGCGGCTTGGAGCCTGCGGTGAGGGGTGGGGGAGGGGTCCTCGCGTTCCGAATTCTTTGAAAAAGTTGGATATGAGCTTTATCCAGATTTCTTTTCTGGTTTGAGTTCTTCTCCATTGCTTCTTGAGTTTGTTGTTGTGGATTTCTTAAGGTATTTGACTTGTGGGACTCCCTGGTTCTCTCTTTTTGTGAGAGAGAGCTAGGCAGTGTCCCTATTGTCTTGGCGCTATCTTCCGCTCCACTTCTCATGTTTTTGTCCCCATTTCCCTCCCCAACCCCCTCCCAATCATCTCGTTTTCCCTCCTTCCCTTTCCTATGTCAAATAAATAAATGTATATACAATATGTCAGATAACAAAGTCAGATATAATAACAATATGAGATTAACCAAAGGGCAACAGAAAAGAAGAGGAATAACATAGTACATTAAGAACAACTATCACACAAGATAAAGTTCTTGTTTCCATATCTTGGAGACCCTTTCATTTAGCCTCATCCTACATGACCCATGTATTTAAGCTTTACACTATTGTAATCCTCTGTTAGGGTAGTCCTGGATGTGTACTGATTATTACATGTGAGGGAAACCATTGAGCCTATGTTCCTTTGGGTCTGGCCTTCTTCACTTAATATGATTTTTCCAAGTCTTTCCATTTCCTTACAAAGTCATTCTTTCTGATGGCAGCCTACAATCTGGACAGATATTTTAATAATTGTTGTGGAAATTTGGCTCTTTTAAACAAAGATAAAATAGCAAATGAATCAGAACAAATAATTTATCATTTCAGGGAAAACAGATTTAATATGAATTACTCATACTGGGGAAGACTGGAGAGAAATAGTATGTAGAGGATCTTTACCTTTCCTAAAGAAGCAGAACATGAGCAACAGCCTAGAGACCAATTTTGAGAGCACTATAGAGAAACTGATGTGGTTAAGTCCGTGCATAACCTCTAAGGGAAAATTAAGTTGGATCGTAAGGCAAAGTCAATTTGCATGTGGAAAGAATTGGCCTACTGGAATTGGAAGTTACTCCTTTGAAGATAGGGTGAAAATGGTCTTGAAGGAAGGTGCTGTGATAGGTGTTCAAGCTAGTTTCTATGAGAAACAGTAAGATGACAACTGGGAGACTGCTAGACTTCAGTCATTTCAGTGACTCACAAGACACAAAATAGATGGGTGCTAGAGGGGAGACTAAGAAAGGAACTTGTTTAAAAATGAAAAAAATTGATGAACGAATAGGATTTTGAGACTGATACTTATTAGAAGAGTACATGGCTAAGATAATAAGATTTTGAGAAGGTGGATGATACCTGTGTAGAAATGGAGAGATCGGGAAAGCTTTCCATGCAGGAAAGAAAGTAGTTTGGGTAGCTAAGATATGGATATCAAGGGAAGATGACAGAGAGAAGGAGAGAAGAAGGCAGAGGGAGAGTTGTTTGGGGAAAGTTAAAATAATGATTCATAATTCTGTCATTTTAGCACAACTGACTCTCTGATTCACAATTCTGTCATTTTAACACAACTGACTCTCTTTCATTTCATCACCATTTTGCCTTATAGTCCTGGTTTATATGCTTACAAATGCCATTTTGCATTTTAAAAAAAACCCATGTTTTATAAACATGGGTTTTCAAGTAATTACAAGGCTGAGTACTTTACCTTTAAGCTCTTTCCCCAGAGCTTCCTAAAAGCAGGACCGTATTGGTTGTTGGTTATGCCTGTATGTCCAGAGCATAGGGAAATACTAACATATGTCCAGTGGAAATATTTCTGACTTTTACATTATTTTCATACTTTGCTTTATAAAAATTTCTGCCACTGATACATATATGATATTTTGGTTGTTTTGCGTCAGTAACATTGCTTACTTATGATAAATTTTCAAAGTTGAAAATTTCAAGGTTGGAATTGCTATTGGTAGTCATGGAATCTACTTGCAGAACATCTAGATGGTAGTATAAGGTGCTATTATAAGACATGCTTTGTAGTTGGTTGAAAAAAATCAGTCCCCAAGGTTAAATTAAGGTTTGTATATGCTGCTTTTTTGGGGGGGAGGGGTCAGTCCTGGGACTTGAACTCTGGACCTAGGCATTGTCCCAGAGCTCTTCAGCTCAAGGCTACTACCTATTCCTTGAGCCACAGCACCACTTCCTGTTGTCTGGTGATTAATTGGAGATAAGAGTATTAGGGACTTTTTAGTGCTCCGACTGGCTTTGAACTGTGATCCTCAGATCTCAGCCTCCTGAGTAGTTAGGATTACAGGCATGAGCCACTGCACCCTGCTTCTTATAAGCTATTTCCTTGTCCTCTTAGTAACTTGCAGGAAAATTCATATGTAAATTGTTTATGTGCTTTCCCATTATATGGAAGAATGAAGGTACCTTAATACCTCCTCTTAGTCTCTCTCATAGCTCTTGAAGAATGAAAGTAGCCACTGTAACTTTGTCCTGTATATCTTTGTTTCACATAAGACATAAAGCAAAGGGTAAGGAAGGGAGGTTACAAGTGCTTTTTTTAAATGTCATCTGCTGCCCTGGCATTTCTGATTTTATTTCCTCTGCTAGATGTGTATCAGATGGCCATCCCTTAACACTAGGAAGAAGGTTAGCATTTGGGGCTGGATGTATTGTTTTCCCTGATAAAACTCTAATTCCTTTAAGGTATAAGAGGGAGGAAACATGGAGGGATGTTGGACAGGCAAATGGTGTCTGCCATAATCTTCTGGTGGCAGCCCAGCCACGCTCCTTGGTGTGAGGCAGACATTGATATTTATATTACACATACCTATGAAGAACAAAAGATCTGAATCTGGGAGGAGTCTACAAAGAGCTCTGACTTTGAGAAGTCTGTCTTTCTCCTGTGGATTTTAGTTGAAAAGTAAAAAGAGCATATGTTATTTTGTGTTTTAAAAGCCAGAAAATATAGCATTGAACCTTAGAATATTACAAAAGTGTACAGTCATAGTAAGAGTTAATGGTAAATGACTTCATTGCTGGCAGATTTTAGTCACTAAAATTAAGGATTAAGAAACACTCAGGGCAGATCACTTTGGTTAAGGAAATACCTAATAACCATTGTCTAGCCCTTAGGAACTGGCTTTATAAAGCCCCGTTGCATAGACTTAACCGAGCTACAATTCCAGGATGTAGTATTTTTTTAATTGAGTACTTAAAATTTTGTTTATTTTTCCTGACACAAGTCTTTCAGTCACTCACACATATTAGATCTAATCTAATAGCTCAGCTCTCATGGCACATTAGAATTATTGAGAGAGCTTTAGAAAAAAATTGATGTCAGAGCGTCTATGCAGACATTCTCTTTTGGTTTGGCTTGGTCTTATAAGTGAGAAATACTAAGGGAATATATTGAGGCAGGGGTAGTGGGGCTAGAGGAGAGGGTATAGTTTTGAAAAATATTTAGGAACTGGTTGAACTGTCCGCACACATAGAAAATGTTCTTATCTTACTGTCTGGTATGGTCCAAAAATCTCATGTAGGTAGTGTGACTAAGGAACTACAGATTTGGAATTTTTTGAGATAGGATCTTATTATTATCTTTGTACTTCAGGCAGGTCTTAAATTCACAATCCTTCTGCCTCCGCCTTAAAAATCTTGGGATTACAGGTATGCACCACTACACCTGGCCGTGTGCATAATTTTGATGAGATGAGGCCGCATTCAAGCTCCTGTGTTATATTTGCTTAGGATAAATACAGTGTAGAGATGTCTCTGAAAATGGTATTTTTTTTACTAATCTCTCTCACTTTCTTTAATACCAGGTATCAAATTGTAGTAGAAATAATTCAAGCAACTACAATTAGCAGCTTTCCCCAACTGAAGAGACACAAGGGTAAGTATCAGTTTGTTCTGTTATACATTTGAAAGGTCTTGGGTCTGTCCAGTCTTCTTTCTCCTATCAGATCTTTGGCAAATAATGAACCTTCTTCTGATTTCTATTTCAAGATTAAAATGGTATGAGCTGAACTTGAGCACCTCACGCCTGGTAATCCTAGCTACTCAGGAGACTGAGAACTAAGGATTGCATTTTGAAGCCAGCCAGCGCAGGAAAAGTTCATGAGACTCTCTTATCTCCATTTAACCCAAGCTTCAGCTCAGTGATAGCATGCTAGCCTTGAGGGAAAAAGTTGAGGTAGGGCATTGAGACTCTTGAGTTCAAGCCCCAGGAACTGCACAATTAGTGTGTATGCATGCACAGACACCCCCCCCACACACACAATTAAAAAAATGATATTTTATTCTAACAAAAATCTCAGTTTATATTTTTTAATTTTTTTTGTGGGTCCTGGGGCTTGAACTCAGCCTGGGTGCTATCCCTGAGCTCTTCAGCCCCACTTTCTGTTTTCTAGAGGTTAATTGGAGCTAAGAGTCTCAGGTCCTTTTGTGCCTGGGCTGGCTTTGAACCTTGATCATCAGATATCAGCCTCCTGAGTAGCTAGGTTTACAGGCATGAGCTGACTTGTATTTTTAAATTTTCTTACAGACATTTTTATGTGTAAGTCATTGATTTTAAAAGGTTGGAGTTCTTGGCTGTGAAGTATTTCTCATCTGATTTTAAATGAAACAGCTGCAGAATTTTCCTCATACTGAAATTGTAACTTGATATTTATTAATTTTAAAATCTTAAAGTGTTATATTGATAATTAAGCAACTCCAGTAAGGCGTTGTTTGATATTCATTTTATCTTTCCCATGAAATATTGTTAATAGCTTTTTCTTTCTTTCCTACTCTTGAGTTGTGGATTTACTTTTTCCTTGTTTGTTTCTTTTCAAATGAAGTGAGACTTTTACTGAGGCAGGATTCTGAGGAATGTATAGGTGTGATGATGGCTTTTTAGTTGGACTTGGAGAACATACAGAGCAAATCTTCTTTTGCTGTTTAACCCTGTACATGATACTTTCACAAAAATCTACACATCCATTCATATCCTTATTAGGGAGCAGAGTGCTAAATTAAGAGTAGGTGATCCAAAAACTTCTAAGATCTATTCTCTTCCCCAAGTTTCTAGTTAGCACAAAAGATGAAAGAAATTTTTCAGGATTTGTCACCCTGAGGCACTAAATAAGGTAGAAACTATTAAAAAGGAAGTGACCAGATGCCATTCACTGAACAGATGGATACAGAAAATGTCACATACACACACACGAATTTTATTTCTCTGCCAGGAAAAATTATATTATTCCATTGTAGGGAAATGGATAGACTTTGAGAAAATGTTAAGTAAGTCAGATTCAGAGAGACAAAGGACACATGTTTTGTCTTGTGGAACTTAAGGGTCATAAGCACATATGCTCATATATATTAACTAAGGTATGGTATACATTGAAGAGTTCAGTGTATAACTCTTTTGAACAACTAACTATACCTTAAGAAATGAATACCAAAAGATAGAGTTTGTGGTGTTGGGAAGGGTGTCAAGGAGAAGAAGGTGGACCAATGGAGAAAGAAAAGGTGGGTGAATGCAGTCATAATATTCAATGCATATATAAGAAAATGGAACTAGGAAATTTGAGATGGTGGTTGGGTTGGAGAGACAGAGAAGAATTATGAAAAGCATCCCTTTGATCAGAACATAGGTCAGGATATAATATACTCATAAACTTACGTCTTGAAATGAAACCTCTCTATACAACTACTTACTGATAATAAAAATATAATTTAAAAGAATTGTAAAAAGGAACTAAAGGTACAGGCTATGAATTAACATTCATTCTTCTTTTTTGCCTAGGACTGAAACTTTCATTCAATACCTGTTTATTAGTTGATAATGATATAGAAGTAAACAAAACTGTTACTTTGGATGATGATATGTGCCTCAGAGAGAAATAAAATGTGTATTTGGGAGATGAATGTGGTTGTAGGAATGCCAGTTCAGTTAGAGCCCAGACTGATTTTGCATTCAAATGGTATGATAGGAAAGATTTTAGATATGACTCAGAATCCAAAGATGACTCTTGCCCAGCATTGAGCTTGGTCTTGAGCAGACTGGGGAAGGAAGGGCAAGTATAAACCCCTGAGCTTTAACTTGCAGGCTGTGTGAGAAAGCTCAAGTGGTTCAGAGAGGTCCCAGGACACCCAGCCTGACTGTATTGTAGGGACTTGGCTTTCTACTCTTAATGAGAAAGGAAGGCTTTGTAGATGTTTGAGCTAAGACATCTGACCTGATAGAATCCTATAGGATGGCAAGTGGTGTTTCTCTCTTTATTCTCATTTTTACTGCAAGACATATGCTTCAATTCCAGCAATTTGATAGATACTTTAAGGAGAATACTGGATTTCCTCCTGCCACCATTGTTTTCCCTTAGTAGTATATGTCTTAGTAAAAGACAGGCTGTGTAGGCGCACCAACAAAGCTAAGTAAAGTCTGTCTTCTCATTAGCAAGTGTGTGGCCCATTGGCTACTCCTGTGATGGTTTCTGCTTATTTTTTAAGTATGCTTTCCACTGAAGTGGAGTGACACTTTAGATTATGAAATGTGATGTGGTGGTTCCATTTGTTCTTTCAAAAAGAAAAGAAAAAGGGGGAGCCAGACTCAAGTTGAAAAGCAAGGTAAATAGTTTTGAATTTCTGGTCCGTTTTGAGGTGGTTTTCAGGTAAGTAGCTGAAGTTTCCAGCTTCATCTTACCTACTAAAGCACCCTTAACTCATTTTAAACCTTAACTAATTTTTAAGTAAATAGATAAGCTCTTTCTGGAACCCTCCCATCAAGAGGATTTGGTGAAATGTCTATTTCAGTGTGTAAGAACAGTTACATATTGTGTAACTATGCATGTTGGTTGAGAAATGGAGGCCATAAAGCATGTTTTAGTAGTGAAGAAGTCCCCCTTCCCTACCTTGGTGATCTGCACCATGAGAGGACCTGTGGATCCTGGGGAGAGAATGAGGACCTCTGAGGAAGAGTCAGGGAAAGGGAAGTTATACAGCCTTGCCCTCTCCATAGTCACAGAGTTGCCTCTTCATCTTACTTCTCACTAGAAGTGGGATATGGCCAGATTTGCTCCTCACTTGACAGTGTCTGCAGACATTTTTGGTTGTCATCTCTGGGAGCAGGGATGCTACTGGCATCTAGTGGTAGAGCCAGGGATGCTACTTATTATACACAGCACAGCCCCCTACAACTCCTCAAGCCATCTGCTGAAAATGCTGTTGTTGGTAAATGCCTTGGAATGTGGTATCATGCCACCAGAGAAAAGTCTGCTGTCCATGATTTTTATACCTCAGATCCACAGTGGCGGATACTCTTGTGCTCTTTCTGGAGTCACCAGTCTGCACTGTAAGCTACATCACACTCTGGTACCTCATGAAAGAAAGCACCTAACAGTTGATCTCAGGTGTTTTATTCAAGGCTCCTCACTGCCTTAAGGAAGAATTTACATTGGGAAGGAAATTTATAGGAAAATCCATTCTATGACGTGTCCTTAGAAATTTATTGTAATGTCATTATAGCCAGAAAGGTTCACCTGAATGTCTTAATTGAATGTTTTCAGCATACTCTTTTGTTGCAATCTCAGCAGAATCTAGACTAAGAGAAAGAATATTGTATCATTTGGACATTCATCCTGGCACATCTTAATGGAGCCACTGTAGTCCTGTGTTTTGCTGGCCACTGCTGGTTGTCTTGGCTTTTGCTTTAAACTCGATTAAGTGTTGTGTGATTAACCCACTTTTAACAATGGCAGCGTTTACTACTTAAGACTGCAGAAAAATAACAATGAGTCTTGCTTGAGTTTGGTCACAGCATGCTGTTGCACACTCACTTGCTTATACTTTTCTTGACATAAATATTTCTTCAGTGAATGGGATTTAAGGCCAAAAGAAATGTATTCATCTGCATTGATGGATTTACAGGGATTTTTGCATGCCAGAAGCATAGATGCAAGAGTTAGTTCTGTGTTCCTCATTTAATTCTGAACATGGCTTTCATTTTCCAAGGCAAAAATAAACAGAATTGTCTGTAACAAGCAGCTATTGCATTTGTTAGCATCAAGCTTTGTGATATTGTATTGCCCTTTAACACACAGAACTGCATTCGCGTGAGAAGGCTACATTCAAGCAAAGTAGAAAAATGGTCTCAGACTTGCAGCTGTGTTTTAGGGGAAGCTTTATTCTCTCATTCTTCTCTTTGGAACTTGCTTTTTGTTTTTGTTCTATAGAAAAGCTTTTAAGCTTTCTTCAGAGGAAAATGAATGTGGTAGTTGGTAATGAATGTCAGTTTCCTCCTGTGTCTCTTTCTTATCATTAGCATGTTTTAACTCCAAACTAACATTAAGTTCACTTCTAAAACTCATTTTTTTGGTTCTGAAGTTTAGTGTATTTTAATGTTACACTAGAATTTCAGAGTTTAGGGCTGGGAATGTGGCTTAGTAGTACAGTGCTTGCCTAGCATGCATGAAGCCCTAGGTTTAATTCCTCAGTACCACATAAACAGAAAAGGCAAGAAGTGGCACTGTGGCCTAGAGTGCTCACCTTGAGTAAAATGAAGCTCTGGGACAATGCCCAGGCCCTCAGTCCAAGTCCCAGAACTGGCCAAAAAATTTTTGTTTTAGAGTTTAAAGATACACATTTTGAAAGTGAACATTTTTCTGAAAAATTGGCCATTCTAAGCATGCGTTTCTTACATACAAAATAGCTTTCTTTGCAATGAACTCATTTGGGGGCAAACTAGTTACCTTTATCCTTTCACAAAGGGACTCCAACATAATATTTTTTTCTTGTTGAGATAAATATTTAGTGAGTTCTTGGCCAGTCAAGCATAGGGTAAGTTCAGAAACCATTAACGAAGTTAGATAAAAAAAAACCATTTCAGTGAATATTGGAAAACATCCCATTATATTTGGCATACCACATTGAACAGTATTTTGTATTAACCTGTGATCCCTGTGTGATAAATGCTTTTCTGACAGGTAAACATTTTATGATGCTGTGTGCAAGTTTTTAACTTGACCTTTGAGACTCAAAGACCACTTGTTTTAATCTCAAGAATTTTTTAGATTCTAGCAAGAAATAAAATCAAAGACAGAATGAACAATTAAAAGTCTAATGTGAAGCTGGATGCCTGTGGCTCATGCCTGTAATCCTAGCTACTGGAGTCTGAGATCTAAGGATCTTAGTTCAAAGCCAGCCTAGGCAGATAAATTGGAAAGACTCTTATTTCTACTTAACAACAACAGAAACAACAACAAAGCTGGAAATGAGAGTATAGCTCAAGTGATAGAGTTCCAGCTGTGAGAGAAGAGGCTGAATCAGAGCTTAACATATTAGGTTCAAGTCCCAATACCAGCATGTGCGCGCGCACACACACAATGTGGGTTATTAAGGAAATGTGTGGTTTCCATTAAACTGATATAAGATTCTAACTTAGGTTTTCATTAAGAAAAACCTTCATCAGAATGAGCAAGGCTTGACAAGACTTAAAAATCAAGAAGATGTTAACCAGGCGCCTGTGGCTCACACCTGAAATCCTAGCTTCTCAGTAGTCACTAAGGAGTTGGAGAAAGTAATGGAAGAAAAACAGACACTATTAGGTGTACTCACTAGTGGGTGTGGGTTGGCTAACAAGGAGAATGAAAGAGGATGCAATTCAAATACCTTAGATTGCTTGCATTTATGAAAATAGGACAATGAAATGTGTTGAAATTGTTTTAGGAAGAAAGGGAAAGTGACAAGAAACAGATTGAACAACTTGTAAACATACAGAAATGATACATGAAATCCTCGTGTATATTAATAAAATATAAAAATAAAATACTACATTCAGATCATGAAAATGAAAGAAAATTCAGTGGCAAGTATGAACGAACTATTTAAGAAAAGCATAGTAGCCAAGTGCTAGTGGCTCATGCCTGTAATCCTACCTACTCAGGAGCCTGAGATCTGAGGATCGTGGTTCAAAGCCAGCCTGGACAGAAAAGTCCTTGTGAGACTCTTATTTCCAATCAACCACTCAAAAACTGGAAGTGGCACTGTGGCTCAAAATGGTAGACTACTAGCCTTGAACAAAGAGCTCAGTGACAGCACCCAGGCTCGGAGTTCAAGCCTCACAACCAATTAAAAAAACATAAAAGCATAGTAAAACAACTACTAACAAGTTGGAGTGGGATTCTGATCTTTGTGAGCTATGTCATCTACAGATATTTATGAACATTAGAAGTCAATATTTAGGGGTATTTCTTCATCTAGTATGTACCCGATGATGGTGGTGAGTGTTCATTCCTGGCATCTGTTCTGGTGGGCTAGTGCCATAGTAGATTTACCTGTAAATAATCAAAGCTTGAGCTCAGGTCTCTTGACTCTCCTAGGAGTATGAAAATCTCAAGAAAATGTTCACATGGTCATGTGTTTGGAAAATTTTCTCCAAATAAAATACTTTGTGCTTGACAGAAAATGAGTGCTCAATAAATACGTGGTTATAAAACATTTTCCTACCTGGGGCCGGGACTGTGGCCTAGGGGTAGAGTGCTTGCCTAGCATGCATGAAGACCCAGGTTTGATTCCTCAATACCATATACATAGAAAAAACTGGAAGTGGTGCTGTGGCTCAAGTGGTAGAGCTCTGGCCTTGAGAAAAGTTAAGGACAGTGCTCAGACCCTAAGTTCAAGCCCCATGACTGGAAAAAAATTTCATATCTGCACATCCATACAAAGACATCAAATAGACAAAGGGTGAGAAAATACAGCAGTGATACTAGAACTATGTTGAAAGTAACCTATACAACTTATGGGTGGGGACAGGAAGGAAGAACTGGGAGTGAAGAAAGGTGTGACATTGTCCAAAAAGAAATGTACTCTTGGGGGCCAGGAGTTTGGCCTACTGGTAGAGTGCTTGCCTAGCATGCACAAAGACCCAGGTTCGATTCCTTGGTACCACATACATAGAAAAAAAAAGCCGGAAGTGGTGCTGAGGCTCAGGTGGTAGAGCTCTAGCCTTGAGAAAAATCCAAGGACAGTACTCAGGCCCTGAGCTTAAGCCCAGGACTGGCAAAAAAAAAAATGTACTCTTGGCTGGGCGTTTGGCCTAGTGGTTAAAGTGCTTGCCTGGCATATGCACAAAGACACAGGTTCAATTCCTCGGTATCACATGCATGGAAAAAAGCTGGAAGTAGTGCTGAGGCTCAAGTGGTAGAGCTCTGGCCTTGAGAAAGTCCAAGGACAGTGCTCAGGCCCTGAGCTCAAGCCCACGACTGGCAAAAACAAACAAACAAACAAACAAAAAGAAATGTACTCTTTAACTAATGTAACCCCTCTGTATATCGCCTTTATAATAATACAAATTTTTAAAGAAAAATGTGTATGTACGTGAAAGTCATGTGAATAGGTTTTTCCCCCACTAAATGCATAATGAATTTATGTGTATTCATGCTGTAAAATCCTATGTAGTGTTCAGAATAGGCCAACTATACCTGTATTTGCTAGTTGGATGAATCTGAATGTTGGTGTGGAGAGCTTTTTTTTTCTATACCCTGGAGTTCCTTTTTTTTAATTAAAGAATTTATTAGCATTGATTTTTACATCATATTTCAAATGACAAGTTTAACAAACAAGTGTTCAAGAAGGGAATCTCTATATACAATCACTGGGACTTTGTTTTTTGTTTTTTGTGTTTTTTTTTTTTGCCAGTCCTGGGCTTGAGCTCAGGGGCCTGATCACTGTCCTTGGGTTTTCTCAAGGCTAGAGCTCTACCACTTGAGCCTCAAAACCATTTCCAGCTTTTTTCTATGTATATGGTACCGAGGAATCGAACCCGGGTCTTTGTGCATGCTAGGCAAGCACTCTACCAGTAGGCCAAACTCCCGATCTGCGGGACTTAGTTTTTAGAACTTAATCCAAATTAGGCTAAGGGTGTATATCATAGAAACATATTAACTTATGAAATAAAACATGTTTATAGAGTCATAGGTTTTTATGTCTATATAGTTATGTTTATGTTTCCATTACCATGTCCATAGCATTGGGTATGCAAATATTGAGTCCTCGCTGGATTTAATAGCCACATATTAAGAATACCATGCGCCTTTTGTTCCTCTGGTCTTGACTTGTCTCACTCAACATGATTCGCTCTAGATTCATCCACTTCCCTGCGAATGCCATTATTTTATCTTGTCTGTTGGCTATATAGAATTCCATTGTATATATACCACATTTTCTGTATCCATTCATCTACAATAGGGCATCTGGATTATTTCCATTACCTGGCTATTGTGAGTAGTGCAGAGATGAACATAGCTGAGCAGGTGTCCTTATCATATCTTGGGTTATGATGTTCAGAGTAGATGCCCAGAAGTGGTATGGCAGGATCATAGGGAAGGTCTATTTTCAGTTCTTTAAGAAACCTCCACACTGCTTTCCAGAGTGGCTGAACTCGTTTACATTCCCACCAGCAGTGTAGTAGGGTTCCTTTTTCTCCACAACCCCGCCAGCAACTGTCATTGTCTGAGTTCAAAATCTTGGCCATTCTTGTTGGGGTAAGGTGGTATCTTAGGGTTGTTTTTATTTGAATTTCCTTTATGACCATAGATGATGAACATTTTCTCATATGCTTTTCTGCCATTTTAATCTCTTCTTCTGATAAGTCTGTCTTTAGTTCCCTTGCCCATTTAGTGAATGGTTTGTTGGGTTTGGGTGGATTAGTTTCTTGAGTTCCCTGTAGATACTAGATATTAAGCATTTGTCAGATGTGTTATTGGTGAATATCTTTTCCTGGTTGGTTGGCTGTCTCTCTACTTTTGTGACTATGTTTTTATCTGTACAGAAACTTTTTATTTTTAGGTAATCCCATTTATGGAGTCTCTCTCCAATCTGTTGTGACCCTGGGATTCTGTTCAGGAATCTTTTGCCTGTGAGAGCTAAGTCTTAAAAGGAATGTATACCTATATTATTTATATTTATATGATTATTATGAGTTTTAATAAAAATATTTTATATTTCAATAAACCTTATCAGTGATATACTTAGAAATTATACTTAGAAGTTATTGATATTATTTTTGAAGCTATACATGTATTTATTATGAATTCTATAATTTGTTCAGAATCTAGTCATTCAAAATATACTACATCAGATACTAATCTAGTTGAGAGCTACTGTGTTCCCTCTTTTATACTTTGTCCTCTGACTGGGTACTTACATACTCCTATTCAAGGTAAGGAATCTGCTGCAATGAAAGCTGATCTCCTGAGGGCCAGGAATATGAAAAGATACATCAACCAGCTGACTGTGGCCAAGAAGCAGTGTGAGAAGAGAATAAGACTCCTGGGAGGTCCCTCCTATGACCAGCAGGATGATGGGGCCTTTGACGATGGGAAAGGGCCTCAAAGCCAGAAGGTACAGCTTTGTAATTTCTTTTGACTATAGCAATTCTACAGAAATACAATTTAAGCACATATTTAAGTCATTTAATCTGTTTATATTTAACTTAAAATACATAATTTATATCTACGGAATTACATATTTAGTTTTATAAGTCAAAGAGCTATGTTACTCTGTGTCCTTGACATCTGTGAATTGTAATAGGTAAGATAGGTGGGAGATGTGTGGGTGCGCGCACACGTATGTGGGTGTGTGTGTGTCTATCTATGTGTCTGTGTCTGTATGTCTAAACACTCGAATGTTTTTCCAACTCCCATTTGTCCTCCTCTGGTCAGAGATGACCATGTTTATATTTGAAAGTCCCCAATGAAATTACATTATCATTTGGGTAGAAATAATTATTCATGAAATAGAAGACATCTTAAAGTTATTTTTCTTACTTGATATCCTAATTATGTCCATAATAAAGTAGTGACTTTAAATAACCAGTGTAAAACTACATAAAGAGGATGAAGCTGAACTACATAAAATCCTGGAAATAGGTTGCTTCACAAATCTGAGACTTTTCTCACTCAGGTAACGATGGTGATTTTGGTACAACAAACCTTTGGACTGAAATCACAAGAGCCTGGGAATGGTCTAGGGGGGTCTACTCCTACTTTGGTACTTCTCCTAACTCTAAAGGGCCAAGTTTGTTTTCCAACACCCAGAACATGCTAAGATTAAAAGAAACAATCACAGTATTTCTAACAAACTTGCCTGTGCCACCCAGGACTTCAATGCAAATGCCAAAATCCACTTCTGTGAGGAGTCAGTTGACCATAAAGAAGCCAATATCAGTATAATTTTACCCTGGATATAAAACTCTAATATTTACCTATTCTGAATTTTAGTCTCACAGTGTTTTCCTGTTTCTCTCTTGGTTTGAGTTCAGGTTTGAATTCTGTGACTTTACCCTGCCTTTGTGCTCCACTGATGGATGAGCTTTTGTCTTTCTACTTATTCCTGGTTCAGTCTCCAAGAAAGCCTCTTCAGGAACACTGGACTGTAGCCCAGGATTCTTTACCTAAGTGAAGAAAGAGTTTCTGGGGTTTTTTTTGTTGGACATATTTATGGCTCATATTTCCTAGTCCAAGTTCAGTTGAACTTCTTAGAACATGGCAGATCTAGGCTTCAAAATGCTTCATTGACTAGGTTTCTATAAAGACAGATACTGCAATTTCAAAGTAAACAACTAGATACTAGTAGTCTGAATATTTCTGGAAACTAATTATTGGTGATCTGTAGCAATGGATAGCTATTTCCTTGAAGGAGCTTGCAAGAGAATGCCTTTTCCTTTCATTACATAAAATGGATCATTATCAGTAATAGAAAAGTTGAATGTACATTGATCACATGCATGTGATTTTAGAAATACTGCCATAATATTTAATTTTAAGAATATCAAAATGTAAATTTTATTTAATTGGAGTCCCCTTTATTAGCTACCATTTATTACTAATTCAGAAAAGCAGTTAGATCTTAAGTTCCTTCTAAATTAATTTGAGGTGTTTCTTCTAGTTGAGTCATAAATCATTACGAGAGTCATCTGTTTTCTTTTTATTGTGATTAATAGAAGGGTTACATTATATTCACCAGATAAAAGGTGCATAACTTCACAAACATTGATACTCTTTCTCATGACATGGTCCCCATTTCCCTCCCACCCTGCCCCCGCTTATCTTGATTTCCCCCCTACCCTATCCAATTTCAAATAACCAAATAAGCACATATAAAATATATCAGATAACAAGGTGAAATATTGTAACAATATGAGATAACCAAGGGATGGCAAAAGAGATGAAAGATAATATAGTACATTAAGAACAACAACAAAAAAGCCACCTTTCTGAAGACATAGCAGAAACAATCTTGAACATGGACTATTGCACTCTAAGAAAACAGATGACTTTAAGTTTCTACTATGTCTTCAGAAAGGTGGCTTTTTTGCTACAAACATTAAATAATAAACAAAAGTATATTAGAATTGATTTTGTATATTCATACAATGGAGTATTAGGGACAATTAAAATGCTTGTGAAAGACTTCGTGTTTGTTTGTTTGTTTTTTTGCCCATACTAGAGCTTGAACTCTGGGCCTAGGTGCTATTTGCAGGTTCCTTTAGCACTCTACCACTTGACCCACAGTGACACTTCTGGCTTTTTCTGTCAGCAATTGGACATAAGAGTTTCATGAACTTTCCTGTTCAGGCTGGCTTTGAACCGAGATCCTCAGATCTTAGCCTCCTGAGTAGCTAGGATTATAGGCATGAGCCACACTACACCTGGCTTAAAAACTTTTTAATGACTATGGCATTATAAAAAGTAAGGAAGATGTAGAACTATTTCTCTTCAATTAAAAAATATTGATAAGTACTTCTTTTCCTATACCATGTCCATGCTATAGGGAAAAGATTTTTTTTAATTTTTTAAATTATTTTTTATTTCAATGTATAGACGGGTTTCAATTATGTTCACCAGATAGAGGGTGCATTACTTCTCACACATTGATATCCCTTCTTATGTTTTTGTCCCCATTACCCTCCCCTCACCCCCTCCCTTCATTTTTCCCCTCCTATTTCAAATAAACAAGTAAACATCTATATAATATACTAGGTAACAAAGTAAGATACTGTAACAATATAAGATTAACCAAAGGGCAACAAAAGAGAAAAGAGAAAAACATAATACATAAAGAATAACAGTCACTTATAATTAAGCTCTTATTTCCATGACTTGGAGGTCCATTAATTTGGCCTCATCTTATAAAGCCTTATATATCTAGGGTTTGAACTATTGTAATCCTCTGCTCAGAGAGTTATAGATGTGTACTAATTATTACAGATGAGGGAAACCATTGAGCCTATGCGGGAAAAGATTTTTATCTGTCATTACCAATTATTGCATTTAATATCACATAGATGGCAAATTTGTTAACTGAGTGGCTGATTAATATAAAATTGGTATATTTTGAATATGTGCATTTTAATATTCAGTAAGCTTTATTCCATTTAAGATTTAAGAAGGTGATAAAAGAAATCTTTCAATTTACTAGGATACTCTATTACATTGGCTAAGACTGTAAACTTGTGTTTTTCCCTGAATGGAGAAGTTAATTAATTGTAAGTAAAAGCAAAATGCTATTTAAATTTTGATTTAAAAACAAAAAATGTGCTCTTTAATTTCCCTTATAGATTGTTCAATTTGAAGATATTTTGGCAAGTCCTTTCTACAGAGAGCACTTTCGAATATACATAGAAAGAATGGACAAGAGAGCTCTGATTGGTTTTTGGGAGTCTGTGGAACATTTAAAGAGTGCTAACAAGGTAAGGTAAATAGGCTTAAAGGGCTATTAACCATTAGCTTAATATTAAGCCTAGGTGATGAAAAACTGCATGTAAAATCGGCATGAGGTAAGCATACATTAAAAGCATACATTTTAAATATTCATTCAATGTCCTATAAGCATATTAAGAAATGCTTGACATCTCTGGCCATAAAAGAAATGTAAATCAAAATAACTTTGAGATTTCACCTCACTCCAGTTAGAATGGCCATTATCAAGAAATCCAATAACAACAAATACTGGAGGGGATGTGGCCAGAAGGGATCACTGCTACACTATTGGTGGGAGTGTAAACTCTTTCAACCACTATGGAAAGCAGTATGGCAGTTCCTCAAAAGACTAAACATAGAGCTCCCCTATGACCCAGAAATTCCACTACTTGGCATTTACCCAAACATCCAGAAACAAGGATATACTAAAGCCACTAGCACAACGATGTTCATTGCAGCACTATTTACCATAGCAAAGATATGGAACCAACCCAGATGCCCCTCAGTTGATGAGTTTATCAACAAGATGTGGTATTTATACACAAAGTAAAAGGGATGTTTTGTACATCATGTGCTATTATGACAATGTAAATTTAAAACAATATAAATCATAGACTGCATTGGTTAAGGGACTAAATCCAGTCTTGTAGCATTTTTAAATCTTCATAAGAATGCCTTTCATTGCTCAATTACTAGCCTCAAATTATCTCAATTTATGCAGACTTTGTATGGTATTTGCCAAAGCTATTAATCACCAGGCTGGACTCCAGGTGACTTCGGAGTGCTCTCAAAAGAATATTATGAAGAATGATCTGGGATTTTTCTAAATAACTGAATACAGTAGACACTTTAAATGACATAAGCACATTAGTACCTTGACTAGTCATTCATGTTTTCTCTGTTTATTGCTACTGTCGGGAATTTTATATACCACTCATAGAGAAACTGCCTAAGCCCCACAACTGTACAAGATCAGGGTATATCCCAAACACCTTTCTTTCATCTTTAACATGCATACAATTTAGTGGAAAAGAATTTTTCTGGGAAATGATATTCTTTGTCTTTTTTTGTCTTTCTGTCTTTTCAGAATGAAATACCACAATTAGTTGGTGAAATTTATCAGAATTTCTTTGTGGAAAGCAAAGAAATTTCAGTGGAAAAATCCCTTTACAAAGAAATCCAGCAATGTCTTATAGGAAATAAGGGGATTGAGGTATTCTACAAAATCCAGGGAGATGTATACGAGATCCTAAAGGACAGGTACTACCCTTCCTCTATTGTCAGTGATCTGTATGAGAAACTGATGATGAAAGAGGAAGAGAAACATGCCTCCCAGTTGATTTCCAACAAGGATGAAATGGTAAGTCACACAGGATTTTCTGCTCCTTTTTTTTTTTTAAATCAGATGGACTTTACAATTAGATAAGCCAAATTTGGTGGTTATCGTAATCTTTTAATATAGAAGACTTTAGGCAGAATAAACATTGACTTAAATCATGATGTTGCTTGTGGTTTTGAATAGTACTTGTGGTCTTGAATAGTTCTTTCTCCTCCTTCTGTGCTTTCTCACTTGCTGTTCCTGCTCTGTTGAGTCAGAGATCTCTAAGTGCCTTGAGCACACCCCCAGTTTGACTCCTACATGGGGGCAGAAAAATATGTGTGTGAGGTATTTAGAGAATCAGAAGGGTAGTGTCCTGCCATTGAATAGAGAAAGGATGAGAACAAGGTGAAAAAATGATGATAATATGATAAGAAATATGGGAAATATTTTGGAGTTTAAGAAAAACCAGATGAAAGTATAATCCTTTAAAATAAACTTGCAAAGCCATACCTTTAGTCTAACTTTATTATCATATACTTCATCATTTTGGATAGCTCCAGGTGACATTTTTTCATTTATTTGTATAATGACTTATATAAGCTTTAACACTGATACATAGAACAATTGTAGTGTACTTGAATTTTCTTTTCCTGCCCAGTTAAATGTATCCCCAGTCCTTAGTAATCGAATGTTTTTGATAGTGTCACAAGTTTGAGGTCTTTGAACTTTGGTTAAATTCCAGAATGTTCACATAGACTTCATTTTCTTTTGGTTTTGTTGTCTATTTTGTTTTGTTTTTCATATAAAAGCACTGAACTGATAGGTCAAAATTCACTGCTTTTTTATTTTGTTCGTTATGGGGCTTGAACTCAGGGCCTGGGCACTGTCCTTGAGCTTTTCCCAAGGCTAGAGCTCTATCACTTGTGCCACAGCACCACTTCCAGCTTTTTCTATGTATGTGGTACCAAGGGATCCAACCCAGGTCTTCGTGCATGCTAGGCGTGCACTCTACCACTAGGCCAAACTCCTGGCTCCCAAACTCACTGCTTTCTACACTTTATTTCTGGTAGCTCACCAGTTTAACTGTGTTGTGTTTCTACTTCAAGAATTAAAATGATTATAATATAGCAAATATCTAAATAAGGTTATTTAAATCAATGAAATTGCCAATATCTGATAAGTCAATTACATAAGCATTTGAACTGACAGTTCATATAGCAGGGTAATAGTAAGCAAATGGAAAAAAATGTCCATATTCCTAAGATTCAGAGAAGGCCAATATGTACATCTGAACTTTTGGAAGCTATTAGCATTCTGTATTCCAGTAATCCCTAGAAATGGGAACATCCTAGATATGTATCATAAGAAAATAATTAAAATGTAGAAAATGCATTTTTGTTGTAGTTTATTTTAGTATAGCTGAGCAAAAAAACAAAACAACCCATAGGAGGTACAACAGCAGGAAAAACCTCAACAATGCAGTAGAAGGCCAAATAACTATAACAAGTTTTTAAGCCTGCAACAGCATAATTTTTTAAGAATATTCAAATAACTACAAGTTATATGATTATAATAAATGTATACATTTATAGATAGCAAGAATAAAAACAATTTAAGTCAGTTGTTTTTCTAGAACTATCTGTACTTTTTCTTTTGTGTGTACTTTTCCTTTAAAATGACTTTAGTTTGTTGTAATTAATAAAAATTAGAAAAAAAATCTAGAAGCTGGTAGTGAGCAAACCAGAAATAATAGTTCTTAGTTTGTTTCAGTGCCCTGGATGCTGTTGGCTATTTCTGACACTAATCAATATGCTATTCAGAGTGTCCCAGATTTCATAGTTCTTTCTAAGCCACTTTTAAATACAAGTGCTTTTACTTGTAAAATAATCTTTACTTGTAAAATAATTTTGACTTGTAATATACATCTCCAAGAAAAGAACTGAACCAAGTACATCCTGAAAATACTAGTGGAAATTTGAAACTTTTACTTTATAGTACTTTCTTACAGTATCGATAAGAGACCAGGAAAATTAGATCTTTGTCAAAAAGCACACAATATTCAGATTGAATTGCACAGTTAATTTAGGGGCCTTCTCTTATTTGGTGTGGATTCCCTTGGATATACTGCTTGGGAAATAAAGGAATATAATTCTCCCAGTTTCTTTAGATTATTATATATTCCTTTTCTTTTTTTTTTCCTTTCTTTCTTTTGTCCTCTCTCCCCACTCCCCTTAAGTCGTGAGGCTTGAACTCTGGGTGCTATCCCTGAGCTCTTCAGCTCAGGGCTAGCACCCTACCCCTGGAGCCACAACATTGCTTCCAGTTTTCTAGTGTTTAATTGGAGATAAGAGTCTCACAAACTTTAGTGCCTGGGATGGCTTTGAACTGCGATCCTCAGATCTCACTAGGATTACAGGCATGAGCAACTATGCCCAACCTTTTTTTTTTAACTCAAAAAGTCCAACTGACTTTTTTTTTGTGCCAGGGTTGGCTTTGGACCATGATCCTCAGATCTCAGCCTCCTGAGTATCTAGGATTATAGACTTGAGCCACCAGCACCTGACTGTATTTCCTTTACTACAGCTCTGCATATCTGTTACTTTGTTTCCAAACACATTGACCTTTTTTTTTCTTTGACAAAAACATAACAAAACAAAAAAGCACTCTAACCATTCTAGCACTCTGGAACAGTGTTTTGTAATGATACAAGATCTCTAAAATAAACAATGATCACTGAATTTTCTCTCATCATATGATGGTATACTATTTTCCCCCAGGTCCCAGGAGGTGAGGTTGGGGAGGATGCTGTGGATGAAGGCACCAGTGGAATTAATGAACAAGTCAGCTTTACTGTAAGCAAACTCAGAGAGCTAAATGAGAAACTCGAATACAAAAGGCAAGCTCTCAGTTCTATTCAGAATGCACCAAAACCTGACAAGAAGGTAACTATCGTGCTTTCAAGGCTATCTCTGAATATTTTCACTTGTCTCCTTTCATAGATAGTGCTTTTCACTTTATATTGAAAGGTTCTAGGTTCTAGTTTCTTTAAAAAGAATTTTAACAAAGAGCAAGTTCTATGTTTTTTTTGTTGTGGTGGTGGTGGTGGCTGTTGTTATTGTTTTGTTCTTTGCTTTTGAGATGAAATTAGGAAAGTATTTTCTTTTAATCTTTCGTGTTTTGGAATTCTTTCTCACCATCAGCTTTGACTGATTATTCTTTCAAAGTAGCCTGACTACAGTGCTTTTAGGGAATGGGGTTAGGTGTTTGTTTATTTTAGTGAAAGTCCTGGATTTACAACTCAGGGCTAAGGCTTTATAGCTCTCTGCTACTTGAAGCACAGCTCCCCTAAGTTTTTTCTTTTTCATGGGAGATGATGGCGCTTTTTTGTTTTTTTAAATTTCACCTGTCACAAATACAAGTTAAAGAACTGTATAGAACTACTCAAATAGTTGTTTTGCTAAAAAAAACTAACAGTACTTACTAAGTGGCAGTTTTCTTTTTTTCTTCCTATTCCTTTTCTGTACTAGGGTTTCAACTTAGGAACTCATGATTGCAAGGTCTGCCACCTGAGCCATGAGTCCAGCCATAATTAACCTTTTGAAAACTAAGCTTCTTGTGTTGTCTTTATACCGCTGAAGTCTGATGAGGAAGTCTCTCTAATGTAGGTGATAGTAAAGCTCTGTGCTCTGCTGGATGGTCTCCTCTGACACTTCCACTTAGCTGACAGGCAACTTTGAATTAAAAAATTTTAGTGAACCACTTTGGGTTTTTTCCTTAGTACTTTTTAGTACTTAAGTACTACTCCCCTGAACATTTGAATGTTTTTATAATAAAAGAATATTCCTGAGATAAAATGTAGGGGAACAAGTGTAGTATCTGAATCTATTAATGATCTAGTCAGCAGAGCCTTTCATATGTAAGCCAGTTACTATCTAGCTAAACCATTGTGTTGTTTTTCTGTTTTTCTTTTTTTTTAATTTTTATTACACGGGGTAGACTCTAGTGTCCTTGCATGATGAGTAGGCCATCTACCACATTGCTTTAAACAGTGGGTTTTCTTTATGAAAAAAAAAGGGAAGTCTTGTACAGGAATATTTGTCAATAGTCATCTGTTGACAAAATTGTGAGGAAAAAGAAAGTTCAATGTGCAAGTTACCTTCATAATCCTAATAGTACTCTGAAGAGAAATGCTAGGTTTCTTGGCTTGTCATAAGAAATAGGTTTTGTGCACATATAACTTTGAGAGGCCTTCAGCATTCCTGGTAAAAATAACATCAATGAGATAACAGAATTAACTGGACTGGTAAATAATTAGTATCTTCAATGTGGCAGGGTCCTCAAGAACAGTTGTCTTGTTTGTTATGGACTCACTGTAAATCAAAATTAGCATGAAAGATGAGCTAGAGAATGTTCATTGAATTAGCATGTTTGGCTCATTATTATATATTTGGTTGAAAGACACTCTTCAATCTTAAAAGAAATTTTAAAACATGCAATAAACATTCTGAGCTATAATTACATGAAAGAATTTTCAGGAGACTTGGAAAGAATCATTAATATGATGGCTCAATTTGAACACTAATCTCTGATCCCACCAAAAGCAGTCTACATTTCCTGATAAATCAAATTGTCTTCTGTTGTGTAGGGTTCATGGGGCTCCAGAAGGAGAAATTGTGCTTTTTTCATCCATGTTGACAAATATGAGATGTAAATAGAAAATTAAGGTGTTTGTAAAGGTTTTGATGACCTAGCAGTTAATTACATACCTCAAAGAAACTTTTATTAGAATGGCTTTTTTTTGTATTAAATATGTAGTTGTGAGTCAGAACAGTTTTGCATATATCCAGTACTGGTGCAAGTTTTTTTTTTTGGTGGGGGGAATTGTTTTCCCCAGTGAAGCAAGCCAGGAATATGCTTAGAGCTTGGCACCAGCTACTGGGTATGAAGATAGTCTTGTAGTTTGCTTGCTTGAAATCTGTCAGGATTTATCTTATTTCTTTGGAGAGATCTGAAGCAGACTATCCATTCTACAGTATTATTGGAAGTAAATCATTAGTCAAAGGATCTAATAAAAGAAAACAAGAGTAAATACACGATGCTGTGGAAAATTAGTGAAACAATCTGACACCTGCTTTGAAGGAGCAGACATGGCTATGGACTTAATACATGCATGAAAATAAAATAGGCATTGGTGATCAAATGCAGGATGACAGTATATACAAGAGATACTTCCTGTGTGTCTTCTGAGGAAGGAGACAGGTAGACTGTGTGTTCTGAAGAGTTTAGGGACAAAGTCCTTTGGGGCTCATAAAAAGAGATGTGAAATACAAAAAGATAACAGGCATAGCATTTTAAAACATACATATTTGTTTTTAAATTTTACATTCTAAATTTATTTTATGTATAGAGTTCATCAAAATTGTTTTGCATCAATTATCAACCATCTTGAAGCATTTTTCATTATGCCAAACTAAACTTACTCATTAAACAATGACTCCTCATGTCTCCCTACAGCCCCTGGCAACTACCATTCTGCTTTCTATCTCCATGAATTTAACTATGCTAAGTACTTCATTTGGGTGGAATCATACAGTATTTGTTCTTTATGCTGGCTTGTTTTACTTTCACAGTGTCTACTGTGTTTTTCTTCATGATAGTACATGTTCAAATTTAATTACATTTTATTGTGTTAACCATTCTTCCATCAATAGATATTCAGTCTGCTTTCACCAGTTGGCTGTAGTGAATAATAGTGTTGTGAAGGTGTAAGTGTAGGTGACTTTTAGAGGTCCTGTTTTCGATTCTTTTGTGAGTATGCTTAGAGGTAGAATTGCTGGGTCATATAGTAATCTGCTTTCAATCTTTGAGGAACTACTTTACTATTTTCCACAACGTTTAAGTCATGTCCCTTCCTCACTTGCTTCTTCCTTCCTTCCTTCTCATTTTCCTCTTCTTCTTCCTCTTCTAAAAACTATAAAGCAATAACTCATTGTGGCTCTACTTTTCCCACTAATTTCTCTAATAATAGTGAGGATTGGCATGATTTTGTGTGCTCATTAATCATGTCTCTAGTAGTTGGGATTGCAGGCATGTGCCATCCTCCTCAGCCCATCCTTGGGCTTTATGCAAGCATTCCACTGCTTTGAGGAACGAAGCTTTCTTTTTATTTATTTTTTTATTTTATTGTAGGGATAATGTATAGGGGGGTTACAATTACATTCATCAGGTAGTGGGTGCATTACTTCTCACACATTGATATATCCTTCTCATGTTTTTGTCCCCGTTTGCCTCACCCTCCCTCTCCCAATCATTCTGTCCCCCCCTTCCCTTCCCTATTTCAAATAAATGTATATACAATATACCATGAAACAAAGTCAGATACAGTAACAACATGAGATTAATCATAAGGGCAAAAAGAGAAATAACACAGTACATAAAGAACAAAAATCACACAAGATAAACCTCTTGTTTCCATATCCTAGAGTTCATTTCATTTAGTCTCATGAAGAATGAAGCTTTCTGTTAATTTTTACAATCAGGAAGTTTGATTCCTCCAAATTTTGGAGGGACCATTTTGTGTCCCTTGAGATTTTTTTTCCAGTCCAGGGGCTTGAATTTAAGTTTGAACACTGTCCTTGGGCTTTCTCAAGGCTAGAGCTCTACCACTTGAGCCACAATACCACTTCTAGCTTTTTTTCTATGTATGTGGTACCATGCATATTAGGCAAGCACTGTTACCACTAGGCCAAACTCCAGGTCCCATCCCTTAGATTCTATATAAAGTTTAGAATGGATGTTTTTATTTCTATTAAATATGGCATTAAAATTATGGTAGTATTTACATTGGATAAGTAGGTTGCTGTGGTTAGTACTGATACCTTAAAAATATTTCTCCATCTACGCAGACGGATGATAGTATTCTTCCCTCACATGTACAGTAGAATGCTCATTCAACCTTTCATGTCTTCATGTAAGACATGTAAAGATTTGTTCTTTTTAATTTCTTTTATCAATGTTTTGTAGTTTCCTTTGTAGGAAATTTTCACTTCCTTAGTTACATGTTTTATTCTTTTTGGTGCTACTATAAATGGAATTTTTTTAAATATCATTTTTTGATTGTTCATTGTCAGTTTATAGAAACAACTGGCTTGTATGTGCCAAGTTTCTAGCTTTTAAAATGTTTCCATAAATACCAAGATGTTTTTCTTGTGGCAGATTGTTTCCAAGTTGAAAGATGAAATACTTTTAATAGAGAAGGAACGCACAGACCGTCAGCTGCACATGGCAAGAACAGACTGGTGGTGTGAGAACCTCGGCATGTGGAAAGCCTCCGTTACCAGTGGAGAGGTAGGCTTTGTTGCTTTTCCCACTTACTCTACAAGTGTTCTTTTGCTCTCTTTCTCTCTCTTTCTTTCTTTTGTTCCCTCACACTTTTTCTTTCTCTCTCTCATGCTTTCTTTTTGCTTCTTTCTCTTTCGTTCTTCCTCTCTTTCCCTTCTTTTCATTTGTGCTGGTCCTGGGACTTGAACTCAGAGCCTGAGTGTTATCCCTGAGTTTTTGTACTCAAGGATAACTCTCTACCACTTCTGGCTTTTCTTAGTTAACTGGATGTAAGAGTTTCTTTGACTTTCCTAACAGGTTTTGAACTGTGATCCTCATATCTCAGCATTATGAGTAGGTAGGCTTATAGTCATGAGCCTCCTGTACTTGGAAGTTTAACTTCATAGGACAAGATTTTGTCCACATTCTTATAGACCACATCTGCCCATTGCCTTCCTCCCTCTGTGTTCATCTCTGGTTTGTCCATGATTGCGACATATTGCAGGCTGCTTGGCTTGGATTGATCTCATCCACATCAGACAGAAAATTGTCCTCTTTGCTGGAAAATTGTCAACAACATTGCCAGGGGGACATTTTAAGTCCTTGAGATACCTATGTATTTATTTTTCTATTGATGATGGAAATATTTTTAAAATGTGAAAACAGAAAATTAAAAGTTTAAGTTCATCTGTTCTATTCCACTGATGTGACTTCAGGTGCTTAAATCTCAGAGGCTTTACCATCTTTAATAATGAATATTTTTCCTTTCAATTGTCTGGATGTTCTTCAGGGACTGTGGGATAACACTGTGCAGACTGTGCTTCATCCCTTTTTGTCTATACAATATTTCAGTTTGGAGTAAAGATGCATCTAAGCATTGACTTTACACTGTTGCTGCTTCTAACTCCTCCCTTCCCACCTACCATCAGTGAAGTGCCATGCAAGAGATGAAAGTCATGTCTGTTACTTTATGCTCACATAACAGTACCCTGAGAAAGATGGTGTTAGTAATTTGTTTCATCACCATTTGAAAAGGCTTATTGTTATGTGTCTCTGCCATTTTCTCAGTGGCTTGACACTCTTTTTAAAATTTATCATCTAGGGCTGGGAGTTTGGCCTAGTGGTAGAGTGCTTGCCTAGCATGCACTAAGACCCAGGTTCAATTCCTTGGTAACACATACATAGAAAAAGCCAGAAGTGGTGCTGTCTCTCAAGTAGTAGAACTCTACCCTTGAGAAAGTCCAAGAACAGTGCTCGGGCCCAAAGTTCAAGCCCTAGGACTGGCAAAAAAAAATTATAATCTTAATTTCATGGCTAGATAGATTGCAAAACAGAATATACCCTCCAGGAACTACCATGGACAGACTCATAGTATGCGAACACTTAAAAAGTGCTTATTGACACCTGTTAGCACTCCCATTAAGCTATGCTGCAGTATTGTACACATTTTTTGAGGAAAAATAGGGAATAATGGACTAGAAAAAGCTCTTTTTGTATCATATAGAATATAGAATATATAGAAAATATAATCATTGATGACTGTGGGTGTAACTACTATTTGGGTAGAAATCTAGGTATGTGATAAGCTCAGAGATATATAATGTCAGAAGGTCATAGAGGAAAACTGTGGGAGGAGCCTCTCAGTTTTACTTAAAGTTTCCTGTGACATTTCACAGTGTGTTGAAATCATCTTCCAAAGGCACACATGGAAGATAGGAGGAAAGCAGGAGATTCCCCAAAAAGAACTTTGCCCTGAGAATCAGTTTTTTACTCAAAAGTTTCCTAAAAATATAAAGGAAATAGGGAGGGGTGAGAGAGGTCAACTGACCTCCCGTACTTACAAAGTACTCCAAATAGGAAATACGTGGAAGTTTTTGTTTATTTTGAGCTGGACTCCTGACATCTCATGCTCGCTGAACCTCATACTGCATATGTGGTTCCAGAAAAGTCTGTTACCCTATCTATGATTCTATTTCTCTATCCATGCAGAGGGAGAGTATTCTTCCCTCACAGAGTTCAGCTCCTTCTTACATAGCTTTCCTTTGTCTTTCTTGTGGACTGCTCTCTAGTTTTATGATATAAATTTAGGCTCAGACTTAGTGCATTTTTTTGTTTTATTTTTGTTACCTATTGAAATTTAGAATAATAGTATAGTTCTCTCTGTGTGTGTGTGTGTGTGTGTGTGTGTGTGTGTGTGTGTGTGTGTGTGTAATGTCTAAGTTGAGAGGTAAACAAATTATGTTTCTCAGTATAAAATTTCATAAGGAATCTTGGAGGCTGGGTGTGGTGGTAACATGCCAGTACTTCCTGCATTTAGGAGATTTACAAGTTAGGATACCATAAGCTATGTAGCAAGATCCTGTTTCAAAAAAGAGAACTCATGGTTTTTGAATTCTGACATAAAGCTCAGAAAGCCTTCAGATAGAAGGTTAAGTCTCTTGTATTCATTGTCACACCAAGAAAAGGGAAACCTTGGGGACTTTCAAATCTTCCTTCCATATCCATTCACTTTATCTTTTGTTGTTTCTTATTTTTTTTCTCAAGGTTACAGAAGAGAATGGTGAGCAGATGCCTTGTTACTTTGTCACAGTGAGTCTTCAAGAAGTTGGAGGAGTTGAAACTAAGAATTGGACTGTCCCAAGAAGGCTCAGTGAGTTTCAGAATTTACACCGTAAACTTAGTGAGGTACGTACGAATGCTTGTGAACACAAGAGCCTACAATTGCTGAGCACCAAGAGATTCCAGAGACTATAGCAGGATTTATTCTTATTTTTGTATGCAGGTATTAGAGCCAGAGCTCATGATCTGACTATAGCTTTTTGCTTTATTTCTGGCTTTTTGGTGGTTAATTGGAAATTAAGAGTCTCATAGACATTTTCTGCCTAGGCTGAGCCACTATCATGAAATCTCAGCCTTCTGGGTGGCTGGGATTACAGGAGTGAGCTATGGTTTCCTGGTCTGTTGCAGGCTTTATGTATAAGGGTACTGATTAATCTTTTTCCTTGTTGCTGATACTGATATGGTGACATTTCAGCCTGAAATAAAGTCTTCAGGTCTTGTTGTCTGATTTTCATTATAAATTACCACAGAAGCCTAGAGATGAGAGACCAGTTCTTATTAAGAGAATAAATGTATGCAAAGAATTTAGAAAAATGATTGGCATACAGCCAGATGGAGTGGCTCAAGCTTATTACCTAGCCACTTGGGAGTTAGAAATGATAGTTCAAGGCCGGCCTCAGGCCCATCACCCACCCCCCAAAAAAATCCCTCAAAACAATAATGACAAAAAAACCTGCTTCAGACTCTTACCTCAAACAATGGTTGGTGCAGAGGTACAAGCTTGTCATCCCTAGCAAGATGGGAAAGCACAAATAGGAGGATTAAAGTCCAGACATGTCTGAGTACAGAGCAAGAGCACAATGCTGTCTTGAAACTAACCAGTACAAAATAACCTACAAACACATATACATACTCACACACATAATACATACTCCCATAGGTTGTAATACAGCTTGAACCCCCTGCTATGGATCTTAGTAAAAAATGTTTGAAAGCCACTAATCTAGGTTACTTTTTTTTAATTTGGTAGGCGAAGGAAACTAATTCCAGAACTTAATTGACTCATAGGATATGTATACAGTGGCCTAATCAGGAGTATAGTCTGAGTTATCCTACTTTCACATTTCCTGAAGAAACTACATCTTACCTAACTCTCCTTCTGTTGAACATAATTACCCTTTAGTCCTGTAATAAAAAGCCTTTCAATCACTTCTACCTTCATTATGTCCATTTTCTTCATGCTCAAAATAACCCAGAGTCCTATGGTCAACCCTCAGAATCCTTTTTGAACAATGTTACCCCTTTCCTTGTTCTCTCCCAGTTTTTCTTTCCCATGTTCACCCCAAGATATATAGTTTTCAGCGTAGTTCTACTAAGTACCAGTGCTACTTTGGTTCACCTTATATTCCTCTATATACATATATTTTTTTTACTGAGTTCTAAACACTATAACTACATTTAAAAGCATGGTGGCCAAAAGTGAATGCCATACATACTAGTTTTTCTCACCCTATGGTCATTCCATAGAAAACAAAATATTTATCTCAATGTAAGAATAAAGAATTCCCTCCTTTTCTCCAAAAATAAATAAATAAATAAAGTATTCCTGCCTGGCACAGTGGCTCACGCCAGTAATCCCAACCACTTAGGAGGCTGAGATCTGAGGATTGTGATTCAGAGCCAGCCCAGGCACTAAAGACCTTGAGACTCTTATTTCCAATTAATCACTAAAAAACCAGAAGTGACATTGTGACTCTAGGGTTAGGGTGGTAGCCTTGAGCTGAAGAGCTCAGGGACAGTACCCAGGCCCAGAGTTCAAGCCCCATAACCAAAAAAAATAGAAAGAAAGAAAGAAAGAAAAAGAATATAAAGTATTCCCCAAGTTGTAAAGTAAAATTGACAAAACAGAAAACTGCATTATTTATTGCTTGACAAACCACTAAAGTTTAGTGTTGTTTCTAATAAATATGGCAGGAGAAAATAATTTGGGCATGATTTGGAAATAAAAAAATTGAAAAATGAAATATGCTTAGAATATAAATAATTACCCTGAAACATTAGAAGAAATAAACCTTTTGTTATTTTGTGTCTATTCTTTTGCCTTAGCATTTGTCCTCTCTGTGGCCTACTAGCTGGGCTCTTCCAGCCTTTGCTATTTTTGATTATATCTGTCTTCCTGTTGTGAGAACATCTCCTGTTGACAATTGTAATAGGAAGCAGCTTTTGGATCACTAGAGATTTTAATCTTGCCTTCTAAATGTCACTGCCTATTTCATTTCTCTAAAATTTCATATGATTGTCCCAAGGATAAAATAGCACATACCACATTTCTAGCACAGAGTCTGATACATTTTTGTCTACAGAGAATAATATTGGTAATAATTACTTTCTATCACTTATACATTATTTATGTTAATTTTTAAATTTAAAACAGTAATAAAGCTGAAGACCAGGTTTTCTTTCATTTGTTTCTTTTAGTGCTGATAGCTATTTATAACGTTAGAAATGCAACTTGTATTTATTTATTTTGATGGTACTGCGGCTGGAACTAGGAGTCTCAACCTCTTGTTTGATTTTCTGTGCATGGCTGGTACTCTGCTACTTCAACCATGCCTCCAGTTTAATATTTTTCTGGTTAGTTGGGGATAGTTTCATAGACACTACTACTGGGGATGGATTTGACCTATGATCCTCAGATTTCAGCTTCTTGAATAGGTATGATTACAGGTGTGAGCCACTAATATCCAGCAAAATATACTTCTAAAAGAAAACTTTTGTGAGCGGGACTTATGCAGATAGCATTGTCATCCTGGCTTCATGATTTCTCAATTTCTAGGAATTTTTAGGTCTGTAGAGGAGCTTTAATTTAGCTTGATTCAAGTGGATAGATTTTTTTTTTATTGTCGGGATAAATGTATAGAGGTTACAGTTATATTCATCAGGTAGTAGGTGCATTGCTTCTCATACATTGATACCCTTTCTCATGTTTTTGTCCCCATTCCTCTCCCCTAATTCCCTCCCAATCATCTTGTTTTCCCCCTTCCCTTCCCTATTTCAAATAAATAAACGTATATACAATATACCAGGTAACAAAATCAGATACAGTAACAATATGAGATTAACCATAATGGCAAAAAAGCGAAGAGAAATAACAGTACATTAAGAACAACAATCACATAAGATAAACCTTTTGTTTCTATATCCTAGAGCTCATTTCATTTAGTTTCATCCTATATGACCTTATGCACCTAGGTTTTGAGCTATTGTAATCCTCTGCTAGGAGAGTCCTAGATGTGTACTAATTATTACAAATGAGGGAAACCATTGAGCCTATGTTCCTTTGGGTCTGGCTTACTTCACTTAATATGATTTTTTCCGAGTCTTTCCATTTCCTTACAAATGGGTAATGTCATTCATTCTGATGGTATTATAGAATTCCATTGTGTATAAGTACCATATCTTCTTGATTCAGATGGATAGATTTTAGTTGGATCTGGAGATCCACTTCTGTATTCCCTGTGCTCAGAAGGCTGAGTCAGGAGGATCATGAGTTTGATTCCAGCTTGTACTACATAGCTAAACTGTCTCAAAAAAGGCAGAAAAAAAATCAAAAGTCTTAAATAGCAGAGGAACAAATTCAAAAGGAAGATATTAGTTCTGATTATTACTGTAAAGTGTTTTTAAAACTGAAATGTAATTTTAAAGCTCTAACATTTAATTTTAATTTTTTTCCCTCTCAGTGTGTCCCTTCTTTAAAAAAAGTCCAGTTGCCTTCTCTTAGCAAGCTGCCTTTCAAATCTGTAGATCACAAGTTTCTGAAAAAGTCAAAGAATCAATTAAATAAGTTTTTACAGGTAAGCAATTGAAACGTTTTGGCAATAAGAGGAAATAGTTTGCTATTTGGGATTATACAAACCCATCCTAAGAGCTGACTAGTTTTCTCCTCATCATTTCCTGCACCACCACCAAAGGTAACTAACTGCTGTGCATCTTACTGAACACCCACCAGTGGGTGATAGTTTCCACTGGTCTGTTCACTCATGAATTCTTTGTCTTATCAAAGTACACACAGCATTTTACAGTTATGCATAAACATGGTTTATTTTCTGGTTTCTTCTTTCCTGGGCCAGATAGATAGATGTACAAATCTCAAGGAAATTTCTAGTTCATAGGTCAATGAAGACAGTTTTATAACTATATGAACGCTGTTTGGGAAGTGGTGGGATACAGTGGAATGAAACAATTGCCTAGTAGGCAGCTATAGCATGTAATAACTCTAGGTTGTTTTCTCAGCAGGCATACAAAATCTGAACACAAGTATAAGAATCTTGAGTGATATCTATGGATTATTTTCCAAAGTCCTAAGTTGTTCTAACACAAATGAGAAAAGTTGCCTTTCAAAGGTAATAGCTCCTTATATCTGTGAGTGAGAAGCAAGGTAAGAACTGTTTGTGGCTCCAAGCAGAATAGAGTGGAGGGAGCTCTGTTCTCTGCATGGGATCTCCCACAAACAGACTGACTAGCACAGAGTGACTTACCTTACCCCAGACAGGAGCATATGCACCACTAAGATTACTGAAAATAGATCATCTATAGCTTATTGCAGAGAGAAAAGGAAAAGGTTCAGAATGGATGATGAGAGTAAGCCCATAACACGACCACTTTCGTTGGCCATGCTTGTAGTGGCTCCCAGGAGCACAGAATTTCCTATGTAGACGTAATCAATCCATCAATCCTCTTTTTCTACAGAATCTACTTTCAGATGAAAGACTCTGTCAGAGTGAAGCACTTTATGCCTTTTTGAGCCCTTCTCCTGACTACCTCAAGGTTATTGATGTGCAGGGGAAAAAAAACTCCTTTTCATTATCCTCATTTTTTGAAAAACTTCCTCGTGACTTCTTCTCCCATCAGGAGGTGAGTGGCCAAAAGGTTTTGTGTTTTTTTTAAATACTTTTATATCCTGTTCATGCAGATCTCTTTTTAAAGTCTGTTTTAAGTAACATATTTGAAATCTGGCTACTAATGGAAAGCAAATACATCCGTTTTCTTTCATGTTTTGCTGTCATAGTTTGTAATATTGGCTTGTTACCCCCTGTAAGTTAGCTGGAAAGAGTAGATACAGAACCATCATTGTGGAGGAGTTGAAATTTCAGGAGAGAAGGTTCTGTTTGTGAGATAGTATAGTGGTCATTGGACTATAGACAACTAGCAGGTTTCCGTATTGTTTTCCCAGAACATAAGGCAAGGCTTTATGCCAGGCTTGGAAGTTTCAATTTCATTTTTAGAAATGGAGAACATGGGTTATTTTAAAGCAAGATGATCTAATAACATTATACATGAGTAAAGGAATATGGCTGCATTCATTTTCAATCTCATTTTCTGACCTGGGGTCTTGATCCATATGTAAACTACTGAAGTTCCTGTTTGATTCTTTAGAAATTTACACAAACCTGTCCAAAATTTGCCTTTTCCTTAGTCTTTTGCCAGTTGGCTCTACTTCTTTACCAGGGTTGGCATAAGGAGCTTGCAGAGAGGGACTGAACACTGAAAGGAAAATATTGCTTTACTATGTTGTTTGCCAGGAGAAATATGTGCACCCTAGAACGTGCCCACACCTCTGATCATCTCTGTACATAACTCAACTTCTTCCACCCAGCTCCTCTCCATCCATCGAGGCTCTGTAGCTTCCCCCCATTGCCTCCCTTATGTGCTTGAACCACTTGTGACATTCATGAGACTCAGTCACTCTGAAGTGATTCTCAGAAGTATTTGATATTATTAGACTTCCATGAGGTTGAGAATTCTCAGTCCTTTATTCTTATAACCCCATGTCAACCCGAGAGGCCTGTCATAGCTCACTGTCTGATCCCATGACTTCCACTTTTACCTCTATGCAGATATGACTGAACATCCTAAGGTCTTCTATGGCGTGATGTTTAGGTCTTCATGACCACACTTCATCTTGTTCTGTAGAAATAGCTTGTGTGTGTGTGTGTGTGTGTATCTCTGCCTGTCTGTCTGTCGGTCTGTCGGTGTGTCCGTCTGTCTGTCTGTATGTCATTGGTGGGTGCTAAAAGTTTGTAACTAACTTGGTATGTGGCCTGTAATAATTTTAGAACTGAAACTTGCTGATGTGTAGATCAGGAAATGAGACTAACATAATAAACTCTTGAGGAAAGCTTTAAAAATAACTACTACTTTAGAATATACATATTTAGAAAAAAGTAATTAATTCAAAACCATTTATGTTAATAGCCTTTTTGAAACTTAATACTTTGCTATAATTTTTAGAAAATTATCCTACTATCCTACTATCTATTATCTGTTAATTCGATTTTATTCCAGGGATAGAAAATTGTTGTTGTTTAATTAGCTTGTTTACTTTCTTTTTCTTTTTTGTCGGTCATGTGGCTTAACTCTGAGCATGAGCTCTGTCCCTGAGCTCTTTAGCTCAAGGCTACCACCCTACCCTTGAGCCACAGCACCACTTCCAAATTAGTTTGTTTTCTTAAACCTTGAATAAGACTTTAAGAATCAAACATGCTCTTCAGAAAAAACATTTTGTCTTCCACATTTTGAAAAAGGATGGATCTCTGCATAAAGTTTGAGGAACTGTGTAAGGCTAAAATAAGAGCAGATAGTTCAGAATTTGTATTTAAAGACAGAAAACAACTACGATTTCCATGCATAAGTGACCTGCATCCTGTTACTTGCTGTATCCCCAGGAAGAGATAGAAGAAGACAGTGACCTCTCAGACTATGGTGATGATGTGGATGGGAAGAAAGATTCCTTGGCTGAACCATGTTTCATGTTGATTGGGGAGATTTTTGAACTTAGAGGAAGTAAGCTTTATTTTTGTTATTGTTTAATAATATTGCCTGATTAAGTTAGGCTCAGTTAATGTTGCTTTATTCCTATAATGAATCATATATGTATTTATGTTCATACATTCATTCATCTAATAAATAGTTTGAAGAAAAACCAGATGATGAAGGTATTCTTTGTTAGTGTTGAAGACACTGCCTTAAGATAGATAACAATTCCATACTCCCTGCTTTGTCCCTGTAGGTCCTCTCAATACAAAAGGATAAAATACAGTTTACTTCTTTTTTTTTTTTGCCAGTCCTGGGCTTGAGCTCAGGGCCTGAGCACTGTCCTTGGACTTTCTCAAGGCTAGAGCTCTACCACTTGAGCCTCAGCACCACTTCTGGCTTTTTTCTATGTATGTGGTACCGAGGAATCGAACCTGGGTCTTCATGCATGCTAGGCAAACACTTTAACCACTAGGCCAAACTCCCGGCCCCTACAGTTTACTTCTTTCATGTCATCCAACATTGTTGCTTGCTTTATCATCAGAAGGCATACAGAAATATTTTCTAGCAGATGAAGAGTCTTCCTCTTCTTGTTTAAAGGTATAGTTTTGGTGTTAGGATAGCGTGATGGCCAGGAATGGCAGGAAAGCCTCTGGTCCCTTCCTCCTCCAGTCTCCTTCCTCCAGTGCTGTGATTCTCGGTAGAGGGAAGTGTGTGACACTTGGTGATTCCTGGAGATATTTGATTGTCACAGTCTAGGGCTGGGATCACAGCTGACATCTGGGGAGAAGATAATACTGAGAAACATCCTACAGTGCTTACTGTAGCATCCACAAGTTACTAGCCACAGTCACAATGCCAGGACTAAGAAATCCTGCCCTAAAGATACTAAAAGAGGGCCAGGAGTTTAGCCTAGTGGTAGAGTGCTTGCCTAGCTTGCACGAAGACCTGGGTTCGATTCCTCAGTACCACATACATAGAAAAAAGCCAGAAGTGGTGCTGAGGCTCAAGTGGTAGAGCTCTAGCCTTGAGAAAGTCCAAGGGCAGTGCTCAGGCCCTGAGCTCAAGCCCAAGACTGGCAAAAAAAAAAAACAAGATACTAAAAGAACATTTGCAATCTGGGGATCTGTTTTCTTAAGAGCTACGTGAGTGCCTGACCCCAGAATAGTGTTTTGGTAAAAGATAAGCTACATGCCTTAGTCTTGAGTCCTGAATGGAACTCACTACTCTCTGCTTACCTGTTCACAGCTCTGCCACACTCACACTTATGATACCTGCCTTCTGCTCAGACCTAGAGATTCAGTACTAGCTGGAGACATGGCAGGTGCCTAATGCCTTCTAGCCACTTAGAAGAGTAAGCAAAGAGATAGAGTGTATGAGACATACTAGTGTCACCCAATAATAAAATGTTAACTCATGATTATTCTGGGCTTCCTCCATTCAGTCAGTTGTTCTCTTATCTTGAGGGGAAATGTGATAGGCAAAGAGTGGTCTTATATTCTCACACTTAGATAAGTGTGACTATCCTTCACATTTATATCCCCTAACATGTCACTTAGACATATGAAAAATTACTAAAAGAAGAAAAAGTGCTATTATATTCTTAAACATATCTTCTATATATTTTATTTTTTTGTTGCTGTTGTTTTTGCCAGTCCTGGGCTTGAGCTCAGGGCCTGAGCACTGTCCTTGGACTTTTCTCAAGGCTAGAGCTCTACCACTTGAGCCTCAGCACCACTTCCGCCTTTTTTTTCTATGTTTGTGGTACTGAGGAATCGAACCCAGGTCTTCATGCATGCTAGGCAAGCACTTTAACCACTAGGCCAAACTCCCGGCCCTCTTCTATATATTTTAATCCTCAGCAGTCTTTTACAGTGTACCTAATCCTGAGAAGGTGCTCAGTAAAATGCTGAGATAGCTACACTGATGACTTAACAGACAAGAGAATTTTAAGTGCAGGAATTAGTGAACTTGGTTCATTGAACCTTTTCTTCTAGGCCAAAGCTAAGAAAATTTCAATCATCATCATTGCAGATATATATGTCTTAAATAATACTCTGTAGGGAGATAAACATGTATATTGATTAGTATTGAAAGAATCCAAAAATGTATTCACATTAAACCATCAATGGTATTACATCCTACACCGAAGACAGCCCCCTCCCCCCAGATATGTGTGTGTGTGTGTGTGTGTATAAGTTCATTTTAGCATAACTTCAATAATGAAAGTTAGAACTAAGATAAGCTTTAGGAGTGGGAAATAGTTATTTTAGAAATCCATGTGGGAAGTGGCATTGTGGCTCAAGGGGAAGAGTGCTGAAAAGCTCAGAGACAGGGCCTAGGTCCAGAGTTCAAGCCCCACGACCGACAAAAAACTAAAACAAGAAATATCCATGAGATTGAATATCATACAAATATAAAAGCTTTTTCATTTGAAAAATCTGTGGCATTTCCATATTTGAAAGCTATATACTGATGATTAACTTAATTTAACATGAGAGAGAAACATTTCCATCCAAGGTTTATCTCTTCTTCAAAGAAAACTGGTCCCTGACATCATACTTCTCCCAATGTCCTGTGTGCTATTTAAAATGATGCACTATTCTAGCTTTGGCTGGTGTGCCCTTTTCCATAAATACAAAGACATTAAGAGACCTTATAGACATGCCAAAGCCAGACAGCAACCAGAATAGAGCTCAAAATGATGTCCTCACAGTGTGCATGTCTTCCATGCCTGCTCAGAAGCATGTTTGGTTCTCCAGTGACATTTCAAAAGGGAATAAATAGAACATCCTTTATAATAAGATGTGATATATTTGCCATCAGCAAAATCCTTGTGCTGCTACAGCTGCCTCTGTTGCTCCACACAAATGAGAAAGGAGGAATGGGTCTATTTTGTGGGGGAAGGGTCCTGAAGGGCTGGAAAAATTAGAGCATGTGGATGTCAGTGATAAGTGAGTATTTATAACAAAATGAGTCGAGGTCCCTGCTCAAGTTCAGTGTATAAAAATGACTCAGGAGGGTCCGGGAGTGTGACCTAGTGGTAGAGTGCCTGCCTACCCTGGACAAAGACCCAGATTTGATTCCTCAGTACCATATACACAGAAAAGTGGTGCTATGGCTCAAGTGGTAGAGTGTTAGCCTTGAGAAAGCCCAGGTTTCCTTGAGTGCCCATACACTGAGTTCAAGCCCCAGTTCTGGCAAAACAAAAACAAAAAACCCAGAAGCAATGTTTTATTTTGCTTTGCTTTGCGCCCACCATGTTGTCAGGCATCTCTCCTAGAAGTTGCTTTTGTCCTTGGCCCTCTGTGTAGGAACTACCTTTCTTGTCCCAGAAAAGGCAGAAAAGTTATCCTAAGAGACATGCTCATCTAGCCTAAAAGAGGACCTAAAATAAACACATCTACATACTTGATAACATCCAGCAAATTCCATCTAAGAATTCAAGACAGTCTTGAGTCATGGATCTGATTGTAAGGCTTGATTGTTAACTTGAAGGAGTAATAGTAGCTTAATTGGGCATTGAGATCCACTGATCAAGGTATATTGTATTTATAAACTGCTTTGTTTAAAAGCAACTCTTGTACAACCACTTAATAATTATTTTAATTAGAATTGGATTTGGAATATTTTTGTCTAGTACTAGGTGTGTTTGTTGTTGATCTTTTTTCTTTTTTAAAATTGTTATAAGGATGAAATACAGAGAGGTACAGTCAGGTTGTTGACCTTTACTTCTATGAGTGGTCTAATGAAAAGATCTTCATGAATTTGCTGCTTTTAGATTTTCTTTCTAGGTGCTTGAGGCTTGAATTCTTGTCTCTATTATAAAATAACGAAGTCTAAATTTTTTTCCTCATGTTACTACCTGAGCATTTCAGGAGCTAGAGATGAAATTTTATGTAATCACAGCTTTTTTACCTGTTGTGGTTTATTTATGTTCATATTATGTACCTACAACGTATATCTCCTTTTAAAAATAAAAGTTGGGATCTGTAGAGCCCTTCTCATACAGAAAACCGTCTGGGAGAAAACATAAAGCCTATGTTAATCTCATCCTTTTCCAGATGAAAAAACTGAGGTTCTGACAAATGCCTGACTGCCTGTTACAAAAAGTGGTGCTGGAGATTGTGGAATTCAGATTCTATTCATGATTCTAGCTCTTTGCAATTTTCTTTTTCTTGCTCCAAATACATAAAACATAAAAGTACATAATGTTCTACAAGATTTTATTCAAATAAGAAGTTAGACTTGTCATTTTTATAATATTTGACAATATTTGTCAGCATTTGACTACAGATGTTCCTCATTCAGAACTGTGTTTTGGAAAATTGGGTTCAGCAAGCCAGAAAGAAATCTAAATTTAGAATCTACTGTCTGCTAGTGGGGAACAGGCATGTTGTCAGTAGCCTGGGGAGGTAGGCAGTGAAGTGTTATTTCCATATGCTAGCTCAGCTTCTTTGTAGGTGCCAAAAGTTGAGGGGGGGAGTGCCCTCTTAGATTTCATCACCTCAGTCGCTGAGTAATAAAATGAAAACTTGGTCTGAGAAATTTTTCTGAGCAGAAGTCTGTCTGCTAAAACTTGGATTCTGCAAAAAACAAACTTTGATGTTAAGACTCACTCAGTTAAGGTTTATGGAAGATTTATGTTTTGTACAGCTGTAAAATTTTCATAATTGTGCTATTCTGTGATAAACTTTTTCCTCTGATTTACATTTCAGTGTTTAAGTGGGTGAGAAGAACATTAATTGCTCTTGTTCAGGTCACTTTTGGGAGAACCATCAACAAGTGAGTTATACAAAATTAATGTATGATAACTAAAATACTTTAGGAATAATTTGCAATGATTCTATTTTTTACCATATAAAAATAATAAATTATATATGAAATATTACTTTTATATGGATTTATAAATAAATTTTCTTGGTGGTCATAACCAAATTTCTAAGACTGAAAAGAAAAAGTTCTGTGTAGAACTTATGGACAAGAACAGGAAAAGGAGAGTGGGGGAAAGTGAAGACAGGAATGACATTGTCCAAAAGGAAAATGTATACTCTATCTGAATTGTGAAATAGTAACCCCTCTGTACAATGCCTTTATAATAATAAAATTATAATAAAAATAGTCTATCAGAGGCTTGTTCAGTTGATTTGGTATTTTGTTTTAGCCATAAAAATAGTGTTTAATTTATTTCCATCTTAGGAAAACTTTTTCAGTAACGATGGGCCTTAGTAAGAAAATTTCCAAAAGGGCCTTATTTTTGTCAGTATTACTTATTGGTTTTTCTTGTCAATTTCAGAAAATCATGTATACATTTCTTACTCCTTTTTATAATATTGGCTCCTAATTGTAAAATAATCAGATATTGTTTATGAGTAATCAATACACTTTGCAGTTATCTTCATGGAAATGGAGATAAGGCAGCTTTTAGAGAATTGTTAGTCTTTCTATTTCAGTGGAATCATTATCAGGTGGAGAGTTTTGGAGCACCCGATATTTTGCTATTTTTGCCTTTAGCAGATGATGACATACAACAATATGTTCTAGGCCTTTGGTCTAAACAATTAAAAGTCTCACGTACCAGATTTGCTTCAAAGCATGGCTAATAGAATCTATTTATTTTTTTTATTTTTTTTCCTTTTTTTTATTTTTATTTTTTATTTTTTATTTTTTTTATTGTAATTAGTAAAAGGGTTACATGATATTTGCCAGATAGAAGGTGCATTAAATCACATACATTGATACCCTTTCACATGTCTTGGTACCCATTTCCCTCCCCCCCCCACACCCCCCACCCGTCTTGGTTTTCCCCCCTTCCCTATCAAATTTCAAATATCCAAATACAAATAAATTCAATATATCAGATAACAAAGTGAGATACTATACCAATATGAGATAACCAAGGGACAGCAAAGGAGATGAGAGACAACATAGTACATTAAGGACAACAATAATTCCTTATATGGCTTTTTGCTTAAATCATAGTGAAATTTTGTTCCTTCACTTCTTTTTAGAATGCCATTGATTCACCAAAGCAAAGACTATAAAGAGAACCATGATGTTGGCATGATACAGATTTTTCTTTAAAAATAAGCAAGTGTTCTCTTAAATTCAAAAATCCTTTTGACAGCACAGCTTGATAGTTGTCAGCTATCAATCAACGCTATGTAGGCAAAACAGCCAGAGACAGTAAAATACCCCAGGTAGAATCAATAAAATTTATATAAAAAAGCACAGAGGCTGGGAGCATAGCCTTGTGGTAGAGTGCTCATCTACCATGCATGAAGCCCTGAATTAAATTCCTTGGTACCACATACACAGAAAAAGCCAGAAGTGGTGCTGTGGCTCAATTGGCAGAGCACTAGCCTTGAGAAAAATGTACCCAAAGACAGTGTGCCCAGATTCTGAGTTCAAGCCACAGGACTGGCACAAAAAAAAAAATAAGCACAGAAGGCTGGGCATGGCGGCTCACATCTGTAATCTTAGCTACTCGGGAAGCTGAGATCTGAAGATCAAGGTTCAATGCCAGTCTGGGCATAAAAGGACCTGGGACTCTTTATCTCTAATTAATCTCTAGAGAACAGAAGTGGGGCTGGCTCAGAGATAGGGTGGTAGCCTTGAGCTGAAGAGCTCAAGAACAGTGCCCAGGCCAAGTTCACCCCCTGCCCCGCCAAAAAAAAAAATTACATTAAATAGAATGGCTTTATTTGGTCTAAATTTGAATTTAATGGTACAATTCTAAGCAAATAAAGAAGTATCATAGGAAACTTAGTATTAGAACAGAATTAACATTATAGCTTGACTCGGCAGAGTTTACTCATTCAAAAGTGACTGGAAAATACTGGGCTTGAAATACCAGTTTCAGAGAACCATTGCTGAAACTCTTACGTTATGCTTTTCAAAAGTTTGGTTGGGAAGTCAGATTCTTAAAAGTGTTTGATTTAATATCATAAATCAAATTTGAAGCTTTATTCTGGCACTAGCAGCCCAAAATGTTTCTTTTCCCCCTTTGAGCAGAGAGGCTTCCTCCTAAGCTTTTTGATTTGTGTTTACTGTCTCTTGGTTGTGGAATTGGTTAATATTTGACCAACTAATCGGATTGCATGAAAGACTTCAGTAGCTAGATAACCATTCATGCATAACTGCAAATCAAATATTTGTCCATTTTCATTCCCATAAATATTTCAAATTGTCTAGCTGGTACTCCACTATAAAAATTCACAAGACTCCTTCTCAAGCCATAACTAGGCATAGGAATACACATTCTCTTGTCTTAGCTACATGGGAGGCTCAGATCAGAGAATGGTGATTCCGAGCCAGTCAAGGCACAAAAAAGTTTGCAAGACTCCATCTTAACAGGAGAAGCTAGATGTAGTCACACACTCCTGTCATTCCAGCTATGATAGGAACCCTAAAATAGGTAGATTATGGTCAAGATATGCACTCACACACGAAGTGGTGAGACCCTGTTCAAAAATAATCAGTGTAGAAAATGGCTGGAAGTGTGACCCAAAGGATAGATTGCTTGCCTGGAAAACACCTGAGTTCAAACTCCCAAAAGGAAGAAATGGATTTATATTTCAAGTTATAGTGCTTCATGAATAAATTAGGGCAGTTACAAGCTTAAATAAGTCTCTTGCTTCTCATCATAGAGATTGGGAGTTCAGGGCAAACATTTGGAGAGGTTGGTGCCAAAAAACCATGAGCCCCCCAAATGAGCAATCATCTCATATGACCAAAATGAGAAAAACTTTCATATCGAGAGTTTGAAATGTTCATTTTGAGTTTTATTTCTCAAACATTTAGATAAGGTTGCATTTTCATCTAACCCTGAATACCTTTTCAGAACAGAGTACGCATTTTTTTTTTTGCCAGTCCTGGGCTTGAGCTCAAGGCCTTAGCGCTATCCTTGGACTTTCTCAAGGTTAGATCTCTACCACTGAGCCTCAGCACCACTTCCAGCTTTTTTTTCTATGTATGTGGTACCGAGGAATCGAACCTGGGCCTTTGTGCATGCTAGGAAAGCACTCTACCACTAGGCCAAACTCCCGGCCCAGAGTACACATTTTTTGAAAAACCTCATCTAAGTAAACTTTTTCCTCTTTCTTACAAGACAAATCCGGGACACAGTGAACTGGATTTTCAGTGAGCAAATGTTGGTTTACTATATCGGTGTTTTCCGGGATGCTTTTTGGCCAGATGGGAAATTGGCACCACCATCTGCAAGTAGAAGTGACACCGGTAGTCAGGAAACAAAGCAGAAGGCGCAGCAAAAGCTACTTGAAAACATCCCAGGTGAGGCTGGCTTTCTACCAGAGGGCACAAAGATACGAAGGAAATTGCAGTCCTTTGAACATATTTTCATTTCTGTCTTTCAAACATTACAATTTTAAAAAGCTATCTTTTACTAAGAATGTTTAACTACAGAAATGTGCTAATAAATGTGCTTAAGATATGTAATGCAAAATTTTAGAAATGTTAAAAATGTATACGTTTTGTTAACTAGTAATAGCAATGTACTAGATTTTTTTTTATAAGACCTTATGTTGAAAATTTCTAAATGGACATTTTAAACATTTGAAAGAACTGACCACTCACTTTCTTACTACCTTAGCACTCACTAGTGCATTTATGAACTATGTATGTATTCCAAGACATCCCCCACTCAATACACATTGCATACTTTTTCAGTGTCCACTTCAGACGCAACCTTGGTTACCAGAAATGGGTATGTGGCTTAGTGATAAACTATTTGCTCTCCAGCAACACATCATAAAACAAAAGTGTTCATTTTGCAGATACACTTCAGAGCCTTGTTGGACAGCAGAATGCCCGCCATGGTATAATAAAAATATTCAAGGCACTTCAAGAAAGAAGAGCCAACAAGCATCTATTATATGTGAGTAAATTAAACCTCTCAGATAATTGTTTCTTGGATTTTATGTTTCTGTCCAAATATTGGTAAATATTAATCCTTTATATTCGTTTTTTTCTTTTGTTTTTTGTTTTTTTTTTGCTGGTTCTGGGGCTTGAAATCATGGCCTGAGCACTGTCCCTGAACTTCTTTGTGCTCAAGGCTAGCACTCTATCACTTGAGCCACAGGATCACTTCCAGTTTTTTGTGAAAAGTTTTTGTTGGAGTCACATGGACTTTTCTGCCCTGGCTGGCTTTGAAACATGATGATCCTCAGGTCTCAGCCTCCTCAGTAGCTAGGATTACAGTCGTGAGCCACCAGGTCCCTAGCCCCTATATTCTTTTTATTTTATTGTCAGGGTTTATATAGAGGGGTTACAGTTACTTTTGTCAGGTAATGAGTGCATTGCTTCTGGCACATTGATACCCCTTTTCATGTTTTTGTCCCCATTATATTCTTATGTATTTTCCTCGCCTCAGTTTTATTTAGAAAGAACCAAAGTACCACACCGCTCAGCTCATGGCCTGGTCATCCTCACATTTTCCCTGCCTCTCTATTCTGATACAGATTTCCAATGATTGCTTGGTTTGCTTAGCAACGTGCACTGTTTGCTGTGCTGGTACTGGGGTTTAAACTCAGCATCTCATACTCACTTGAGCTACACCTTTACTTCCTCTCAGTCATTTTTCTGATTAGAATTACCAGTATTAATAGTATGGACAACATGATAATGATTAATAGGCCATGAAATAGAGTTTACATAGCATCACTTTTATCTAAAAGTCCCTGTGTACCAAGAAAAGCTTCATGACTAAAATTGGACTTTGATCTTAGACATAGGGGACCTTTGAGTAAACTCTTGGGAAGAACCCTCATCCTTCTGTCTCTTCTTTCTTGATGCAGGTGCTGATGGAGCTGCTGCTAACTGAACTGTGTCCTGAGCCAAGAACTCACTTAGATCAATTCAAGGCTAGTCAAGTCTGAGACTGCACAAATCTGCCACCCAGAGAAATGTCTGTGTAATAATAGACATGAAACATTTTCCTCTTTTCCGCAGAGGGCCTGACTGAGAACCATAGCATTTTTTTTATTTTTATTTTAGTTCCTCCCTCTAGTTTTATGTAAAACAGGCAGAATTGAGGGAGATGGAGACTAGATACTGTAGTAGGCCACAACAACAAAATTCTGTTTATTGATTTTACGTAAATACTAAAAATACAGTTCAACATGCTGGTTAAAATACAAATGTTAATAGGTAATAAGAACCTAGGACATATTTTAAATATTTATGGAAATCAGTTTTGTTTTAAAATGAATATTGTACAGTTGATTTCCTCACTGAGGATTCTAAACATTCCTGTGTTATTTCACGTGTATGAGAAACACTGTTGTGCAATGCTTTGTGTAAAGTTACTGTGAAAATTTTATTGTCTTTATTTTTACCAAAGATTTCCCATAGTTTGAAGCAATAAAATATAAAAATGAATTATGGTGCTCAATGATGTTAAAGACATTTATATCTCAAAAAAGAAAGTTGAAGCAATTCAAAATATATCTGTAGGTAATTGTATAGAGGTATTGCCATTTAACCAAGCAGTTTATGAATGCATCTTGATCAGTGTCACTTTTTCAACATTCATACTCATCCCTCCCCTAGACCCCTCACCTCACTCATCTTAACAATTTTTTTTACTGCATTCTCTTCTTTATAATTCATCCATCCATTTCCCACCCCATCCCTTTCAAGTACTTGATTTGATTTTTTGCTCTAACCATAAATACAAAGCAAATCAAAACAACATTGAAATTCCACAAGAAAATAACAGATGCTGGTGAGGATGCAGCCAAAATGGAACCCTATTACGCTGCTGATGGGGATGGAAATCTATTCAACCATTCTGGAGAGCAATATGGAGGTTCCTCAAATATAGCCAGCCACTGGTGGCTCATGCTGATAATCCTAGCTACTCAGGAGGCTGAGATCTGATGCAGTTCAAAGCCAGCCCAGGCATAGGAAAGCCTGTAAGACTTATTTACGGTTAGCCACCAGAAAACCAGAAGTGGCACAGTGGCTCAATGTGGGAGAGTGGTAGCCTTGAGTGGAAGAGCTCAGGGACATTGCCTAGATCCAGAGTTCAAGCCCTAGGACTGACAAAAATAAAAAAAATGTAGAACTACTTTATGCTCCACCAGTTCCACTCCTAGGAATTTATCTTAAAAATTACAAACCAGTGGCTAGGAGTATGTCCTAGGGATAGAGTACTTGCCTAGCATATATGAAGCCGTGGGTTCTATTCCTTGATACCACATACACAGATAAGGCCAGAAATAGTGCTGTGGCTCAAGTAGTAGAGTGCTAACCTTGAGAAAGCCCAAAGACAGCACCCAGGCTTGGAGTTCAAACCCCAAGACTGGCAAAAAAAAAATTTACAAAGCAGGATACAGGATACAGTAAAGGCACCAGCACGACCATGTTCATTATAGCACTACTTACCATAACATCAAGATATGGGTTGAGCCCAGATGCTCCTCAATGGACAAGTAGATCAAGAAAACGTGGATACAAACACAATAGCATTTTAATAAGAATAATGTACTATGTGGAAAGAAATGGAAAGAGCTGGAAAAATGTTAAGAGAAGGGGCCGGGAGTTTGGCCTAGTGTTAAGAGTGCTTGCCTAGCATGCATGAAGACCCGGGTTCAATTCCTTGGTACCACATACATAGAAAAAAGCCAGAAATGGTGCTGAGGCTCAAGTGGTAGAGTTCTAGCCTTGAGAAAGTCCAAGGACAGTGCTCAGGCCCTGAGCTAAAGCCCAGGACTGGCCAAAAAAAAAAAGTGTTAAGTCAGGCTCAAAGACACAAAGGATGCATGTTTTTCCTTATATGTGGAAGCTAGAATTAGCTTATAGACTAAGTAAATACATTGGGTTGTATGCAAAGTATATACAAATGTATTAATTGGAATATGGTAGATTCACAGAACTCATTTCATCAAAATATTGGGTTCTTGGTAAAAAACACAGTCCACAGACACATACATATACGTAAGTGGAATACACGCTTTTTCATTCATGAAGAGAGCCAAATTAGTGCTAAAATGAATGAAGTGTTAGGGGAAGTAAGATGTGACCTGAACCTTGAGGAAGATCAGAAAGAGGAGAGATGTTACTTCAGAGACTTTGTGGACTTGTTTATGTCATTAAGTCTTACCTTGAAGGGCATTCATTGGTGAAGCCTGGAATACAGATGTTTTGTTTCTGACAGTGGGGTCATGAGCAATTTGTTGGGGCTTTGCCATTTCCTGAGCAGTGATATACTTAACTTCTCTAGCCCCCAAAAGTAGTGAAAACCAAAGAACTCACGTGAAAATTGTTTGATTATATAAAAGAGATTACTAGTTATTCAGGTGATATAGGGTACCTTATTGTAGTTCATACCTGATAAGTTTTTGATAAATTCTGAATTAGTATTAAAAACTAGAACACCAAATTTTATTTTTGAGATTCTTCTAGTTATAACTTTTTAATCCTATATCTATAGAGGTAGATAGATAGACAGACAGACAGACAGACAGACAGACAGACAGACAGATAGATATAGTAGCTAAGAAATGTCAAGGTGCCAAGCCTAAAGTACTTACATAACAGTTACTGGAAATGTCTGTCTTCTACATAATACTGTGCTATCACTTAAATTCTTGCTGTTAAATTTATACTATACAGGAGAGAAAATATTCTGACTCCTCACTATTTCTTAATGATAAGTTCTCATTTTTATGTGTTAGTAACAATAATGAATATTAGAGAAGTTTTAAAAATAATCTGGATGCCTCAGGTCACATGAGTTAAAAACAGATGGCCCTTATTGGGTAAGATATAGTTCCCCAGATCATCACCTTTGGTAAGTACAGTGAACTGAAATCTCAAGTTCCACATTGGGTTTACAATTAGGGGTGGCATAGTACCATATATGACACATGTCAGATCCCGAATATTTAGGATGTCTCTGATGTATACCTTGTGTTTGTTTTGTTTTTCTACATTGTCAGCCCTGAAACATGTATTTTAATGGCAGTTTAAAAAACGACCATTAGGGCCAGGAGTTTGGTGTAGTGGTAGAGTGCTTGCCTAGCAGGCAGAAGATCCAGGTTCAATTCCTCAGGACCACATTCATAGAAAAAGCTGGAATAGTGCTGTGGTTCAAGTGGTAGAGCACTAGCCTTGAGAAAGTCCAAGCTCTCTACCACTATGCAACACTGCCCACATCTGACTTTTTCTGAGTAGTTTATTGGATATAAGAGTCTCAAGGACTTTTCTGCCCCTACTGGCTTCAAAATGTGATCGTAGATCTCAGCATCCTCAGTATCTAGGGTTACGGATGTGAGCCACTGGCCCTTGGCTCTTAAACAGTTATTAAAGTTAATCATCAATTAGCTTCTAACAATAACAAGTTATAGAAATAATATGTACATTTATCATATTGTTTGAAAGCCTAATTCTGTACATTTCTTTAGCCCTTATTTTGTTTAATAAAAAGTGACTAAAAAAAACAATGGACATTCAAATAAGTACCAGAGAAAATGTAAATAATTCAACTTTTAAATGATAAACTTCAAGTTTTCGGAACTTATTAAATTGAAACCACGCTGAGTCAGTCTAGATACTCTGTACTTAAGAAAGCAAAAAGATACTTTATGGAATGGTTTCAAATTCAGTATTATCTAGGCCACTCAGGACTCGTCCAGAAACATGATTCTGTGGCTGTTTCAGGTTGCAAAAATGATAGTGTACAAATTCAAGAATGAAGGTAACATACCATCTGTCAAATATCCAAAACAGTATAACTTGGGATGCAGAAAAAAACATAGCTGCTATAAAAATGCACACACTATATGGTGTCTATATGGTGTTAGAATGGTGATCTGAGTTGAAATTCATTGTAGTCTAAATTCTTTGACAAATAAGTAAAGCATGAAGTTTATCTGCCAATGCAGGATTCAGATGACAAGCCTTTAAAAGCAAAGAGAGAAGAGAATTATTTAGGTGTATTCTAACTTGTGTCTTCTTATTTCTTTTTAATTTTGCTTTTTTTAAGTTGTTTTAAGAACAGTACAATAAAATAGTGGCGGGTGGTATGATTCCAAGAATTGACACTAGTACCTTCATGCTTGGCAAACACCTGAGCTATATCCCTTCCCTCAAGTCATTGCTTATTTTCTATTCTGTTCCCTACTCAATATATGAAATTTCAAATTACCTATGTGAAGCAGGTTATAGTCAAAATATCATTTGAAAAGATAAAACTTGATCAAGGACAAGAATGGAAATTCAAGCTTGATAAGTGCATTTTATTTTGAAGAGTACTAAAATAAAATAGTGTTTACATCTTGCCTCAAGGTTGGGCTGGTTGGACAGTTTGAAACCTGAACTTGACTTGGTTTGAAAACTTTTACCATGTTACCAATTAGACTCACTCTCCTTTCCTCCCTCCCTCCCTCCCCCCTCTCTCTTTTGACAGTCCTGGGGCTTGAAACCTAGGGCCTGGGCACTGTCCTTGAGCTTTCTCAAGACTAGCACTCTACTAGTTGAGCCACAGCACCACTTCTGGCTTTTTCTGCGTATGTGGTACTGAGGAATCAAAACTAGAGCTTCATGCATGCTAGGCAGGCACTCTACCACTAGGCTACACTCCCAGCCTCCCATTTAGACTTTCTACACATTTACAAAGATAACTTTTTAAACATTTATGGTTTCTTCTTAGAAGAATAGGGTAATGGTAAATATTCCACAAGTCAGTCTTGTTTGTGTACTGTGTTTTTATATTTCTTTGGTAAATATTTTGATACTTTTAATTCCCAAACTTGCCTGCATGTTATCAGAAAGCTTGCTCCCCACTTTCTGCTGGTCCCCAGCTCTTCACAACTCCTGGAATAAAGCCTTCAGCACAGACAAGTGCAGGAACCACCACAATGATGTCGGACTTCAGACTAAGACTTCCTCTGCTCAAGCTTAACAATATGTGCTCTACACAAAGTGCCTTATGAAAATTACTCTTTTTTTGCCAGTCCTGGGGCTTGAACTCAGGGCTTGGGCACTGTCCCTGAGTTTCTTTTGCTCAAGGCTAGTGCTCTACCACTTGAGTCACAGAGCCACATCTGGGTTTTTCTCTTTCTGTGGTATTGAGGAATCGAATCCAGGGCTTCCAACATGCTAGGCAAGCACTGTTCCACTAAGCCACAGTCCCATCCCATCTTACAAAAGTGAATGGCATAATGCTAAGTTGCACTCCTAAATATCCTGGATCTAAATCAGACACAGGATTTTTGGTTTGATGTGTTTGGGGTTTTGTTTTCATTTTTGTCCCTTTACTATCAGGCTTTATGAAAACCATGTATAAGTCTTAGAACATCTTTATAGACAAGGGTATCTGCATAATGATTCCCTTAGACAATAATCCATGAAATTAAATCTCAATGAAAAACCCAGCCTTCCTATTGAGGAATTCGTATGTGGTTCTAGATCTTACTTTGGAATAGTAGTGTTTCGGTGTCGCTTCATCTTTTGAGATGCCCAAGCCAAGCTGAAGACACCGAGCGTAATAGAAGGATGCGAGGGCCATGCCTCTGTGGATAAACTCAGGGAGACAGTCCGTGACCTTGACTATCATGGGGACGTCAAGAACCTCATCGTAGTCGGCAATCCTGACAGGACAAGATAAGCATGGCAGTTATGCTTTATGTATTCACCTGTCCACATGTACTCAAAATGTGTCCTCTGCCCTTCTGAGAACTAAGCTGTCTGCTGTGCAGGAAATACAGCTTTCCTATGAGTATATTCACAGTCCTAACAACCACTAGAAAACAGACTTTTCCTCTTTAAACCTTCTTATTTTAAGCTTACATATCATGCTGTGAATAAGTCGAATGGGGAAATTTTTTTCATATTTTTGAATAGCTTATTGAAGTTTTAAATCTGGATGCTAGCCAGAAAACCCTAAGAAATGAGCACAAGTGATCTAGAAATAAGCAATTAGAGCAAGAAGCTGACATTTGAAGATCGTGGTTTGAAGCATACCCAGACAGACAAATCCAAAAATGACCTGACTCTCACTAACTAGTCTGTCGTTTCAGGAGGCATAGTTCAGAAGGATCATGGTTCCAGACTGCTGGGTAAAATTTTCTCAAGCCCCCATCTCAACAGAGAAGGCTGGGCGTGGTGGCAGGCAACTGTCATCCCCACTACAGTAGAAATCATGACTAGAAAGACTGCATGCCAGCCCTGGCAAAAATGAGAACTTACTTCAAAAGTAATCAGAGCAAAAAGGGCTGTAGATATGGCTCAAGCAGCAGAGCACCTGCTAAGCCCTGAGATCAAACTTCAGTACCACACACACACACACACATTTTCTGTTAAGCACTTTATACACATCATTGTTATATTCCTTCTGTGAAGTATTTTCTTACAAATGAAGCAGTTGATGTTTAAAAACAATTCAGATATTTGTTTCAGCGAAGGCACTGAAATCATTAATGGTATAGAACTATGCTATCTAATATGACAGCCACTAGCTATATATATTACTATTTTAACAATATAAGATGGGCTACGGCAGTCACCTTTTGGAAAATGTAACACACTTTGTGAAAAACTTCATCTTATAATAATACTCCACCAAAATCCCTTGGGCATAGACATTCCCGCGCTCTGCAATCCCTTGGGCATAGACATTCCCGCGCTCTGCAATCCCTTGGGCATAGACATTCCCGCGCTCTGCAATCCCTTGGGCATAGACATTCCCGCGCTCTGCAATCCCTTGGGCATAGACATTCCCGCGCTCTGCAATCCCTTGGGCATAGACATTCCCGCGCTCTGCTGCCTCTCGTAAGCAGTGCAGGGCTGCTTCCGTGTTCTGGCAGATGCCTTGCCCATAAAAGTACATGAGACCAAGTGCACCCCGGGATTCCAGATTTCCATTGCCACATGCTTCCGAATGCCAATAAAATGCCTAAGAGAAAAATCAGTTATTTTAAATGATTTTATTAGCATGCATATGTTATATGAGGTCACTAACATTTTCACACATGTATATAATGCATTTCAACTAAACACACCCTCCCCGCCCCCCCCACACACCATTCTCCCTGACTCCCTTCATTCCTAACAAAATCTATGCTGGTTTCATAGTTCTGTTTTCATACATGCCAACAAACTATTTCAACTACATTCATCCTCTTCTACCCTCCTTAGCCTGATTACCTCTCACTAATACCCACCCCCCCAAAAGCCTGTTTCTCTTTCCTTTCCAGATCAACCCCCCTTTAATTTGAACTCTCAGTATGCTTCACTTATTAGCATCATTCCTCAAGTCTAAGAGGACTTCCCTCTTCTTTTAGCTTTCATAGTACCTTTTTATAGCCCTCTCTATTCTCACATCCATACTTTTCTTCGGTGAAGGTAAGGACTAAATCAGGACAAGAAGAAAGGGAAATGTTACCTTCTCTAATTCTTTAGGTTCTTTTGTTGAATAATATAGTCCTAGGGTACTTTGAGCCTTTACACTAGCTTTTGGATTTCCATTGTCTGCAGCAAAAAACCACATTCTAAAAGAGAAAGCAAGGCAACTTATTCTTTGCTTTAACATTTCATGACAACAAAAATTTTGTTTTCAGGAAAGATTACCTTTCAGCCTCTTCCTCTGATCTTTTAACACCTCTTCCTTCATAGTAAGCTCTTCCAAGGTTGTAAGCAGCAGCAAATTTTAAGTGTCCTGTTTTGGGACATGGAGAATCAAGAATTTTCTTCATATACTCCACTCCTTTTTCCTTCCACAAAGGAAAAGAACAAACAAAATAATCCCCTAGTTTTTAGGTTTACTTTAACTGAAGTTTGACATGATATGTAATATAAATCTATGCTGGAGATAATTGTTCTATATTTTCAGGGGCTGGAGTTAAAGACAGAACGAATAAGAAAGCATCTTGAGGCTAGACATGGCTGCAAATGCTCGTAGTCCCAGCTACTTGGAAGGTAGATAGCTATTAGGAAGATTGTGGTTCTAGGCTAGCCCAAGTAGAAATGTTATTGAGAATCCATCTCAAGCAACAAAGCTGAGTTGAATAATATCATTGCAGCTATATATAGGGAAGCATAAGTTAGTGTATTAACATCGAAATTGGGGTAGAAGTAGTACTCAGAAAATTTGGGAAGAGTCATAGAAGACTGTAAAGCCAGAAATAATCTTTCATGGAGGAAAATCCTCTTATTAGACAGAAATGATTGGTAAGTAAACTTTTAGCCTACTGATGTTGAATGTTCTTACTGACTTTAATACCTGATTTAATCATTGATATGTTAATATTTGTATATGGTAATAGAATTTGGAGAGATTTTCTACTCTATATCCATGTTTATATAGCTTTGTAACTAGTTCTTTAAAAATAAAGCATCCAAGACATGTTGACAAAGAAAGGAACAATTTCCATGTGGAATTAGAGATGATTAAAATTAAAAGTGACTCAGACTCATAATAATTCATAGCAAATTGACAATTTGTCAGCCAAGATTATCTGATTTTTTTTCAGCATTTATTTCTAACCTGGTATCTCAAAAAAATCTAAAGCTACTGATATCTTTATACTTACATGGTGTATAAAAATTTGAACACTTGTTTGTTAAACTTGTCATTTGAAATATGATGTAAAAATCAATGTTAATAAATTCTTTAATTAAAAAAAATCTATGATGGTCCAGGTGTGGTGGCTCAAGCCTGTAATCCCAACTACTCAGGATGCCGAGATCTGAGGATCAAGGTTCAAAGCCAGCCCGGGCACAAAAACACCTGAGACTCTTATCTCCAATTAACCTCTAGAAAATGGGAAGTGGATACTGGATCAAGGGTAGGGTGGTAGCCTTGAGCTAAAGAGCTGAGGGACAGTGCCCAGGCTGACCCACAAAAATAATCTATGATGGGATATATACTTTATATATATATATATCATATATTACATTGATATATCTATGACATACAAACTCTCAGCTTAATTTTAATTATGTTATAAAATTATGTGCCAATGATTGCATATAGAGGTTCTCTTCTTGAATTCTTGTTAGTTAAACATGATATTTGAAATATTGTAAAAATCAGTGTTAATAAAATCTTTCAAAATAAGAATGAGCAGTGATATAGATGTTCAAAAAATTAGTCTTAAGAAATTTTAATTGAATATTAAATACCCAAAATATGTTGTTATATCTATTCTATCCATATTTTATCATAAATTTATTATTTGCTGAGAATAAAATTTTTCATAATAAACCTTAAAAAATTCAACTTTTGAGATCACTAAATTTAGAAGAAATAAAATATTTTAATGAAATATTTTAACATGTCAAAGATTCTATTGTTAATTATGAGAACTATGTTCAGTAAAGGATGAGCTCTTTCCTGTCCTGTCCCTTAATAAAGTGAATTCCTCAGTGGGAGAGTTAACATTTTCCAGAAGAGGCAAACTGCCCCAAATGATATCCTATTAACAAGAGACTGTAATGGATACTTTTTTCAATATATCATTTCAACATGTAAACAGAAATGTAACTAGAATTTCTTAGAACAATCATACTTTATTGTTAGTATAAAAGAATTGATGGAAAAATATTTTTTTTGCATTGGGGATGAGTCATTCAAAGTAAGCACAAAAATTCAAGTACAAACAGGCTCATTATCTTTTATTGTTGAATTCAGTTGTGTCAGCATCTGGAAGGATTTTGGAAATAAGCTACAAGGTTAGGGATAGAGTTGGTGATGGAAAAGGAAGAAAAAGTAAGGGGCTAGAAGGAATCAATTTTGTTTCATGTCTAAATTGATGATACTAACATACTTTATGATGTTATATATTTAGATACTAAAATATAAAATAAGATATATTATTAAAACATAATTTTGTTGTGTTTGGTGCCAGTCCAGGGGCTTGAACTCAGAGCCTAGATGCCATCACTGAGCGTTTGTGCTCAAGGTTAGCCTTCTACCACTTGAGCCACAGCTTCACTTCTGGCTCTTCTGTTTTCTTTTTTTGGTGCTTCCTGGCAGATGACAATATCATGGACTTTTCTGCCAGAGCTGGCTTCTGACCGCAATCCTTAGATCTCAGTCTTCTGAGTAGCTAGGATTACAGGAGCGAGCCACAGGCTTCTGGTTTAAAACATAATTTTATCGTACCAAATAACCCATTGACAATGAAATCTCAGGCACTGTGAGTCAAACAGTAACTTACAGCATTTGTGGGGGTCCCCAGCCCATCATAATGCATCACTCCTAGTTGGTAAGTTGCTTGATGATCTTTATCCACAATTTCTTCAAACTGTTCTAATGCTTCTTGATACCATCCCTGCAAGCCCCAAGAAGCATGTCATTGATAAGCATCCAAAAGTTATTCCAAACTGAAGCACCAAGTATAGTTAACAAGTTAACAGCGGCCGGGAGTTTGGCTTAGTGGTAGAGTGCTTGCCTAGCATGCAAGAAGACCCAGGTTTGATTCCCCGGTACCACATGGCCCGAAGTGGTGCTGTGGCTCAAGTGGTAGAACTCTAGCCTTGAGAAAACCCAAAGATGGTGGTCAGGCCCTGGGTTCAAGCCCTAAGGATGGCAAAAAAAAAAAAAAGTTAACCATTCTGGACCCAACAGCCAAAGGTGAGAAATCATGCTCTTATATTGTGTTCTGCCATCTTAGAGGGATAAATTCATGCTAAAGCATGACTAAATATCTGTTTCCAGAATAACTGAAGGTGCCATCATCAAAGATTAGTGAGAAAATGGGATAGGAATGAACAATTGCCTAACTATTAATCATGAGAGTTTGTCACAGTCTCCTTTCAAACCTTCTCTCAAATTTAGTGGATAATCTGAGCTATATTACTGAAGTCCAGCTGATATCTTGCATAGCTTTTCTGAGGTCTACTTCCTAGGATATTTCAATATGAAGTGGATAAAAAAGGAAATAACCTTAGCCAAGTGCAGGTGGCTCACACTCATAGTTCTAGGGCTGAGATCTGAATATCATGGTTTAAAGCCAGCCTGGGCAGAAAAATCTGTGTGACTCTTCTCTCTAAGCACCAAAATGGCAGAAGTGGATCTGTGCTTCAAGTGACAGAGTGGTATCCTTGAACAAAGAAAACTAAGGGTCTGTGCCTAGGCCCTGCATTCAAGCCCTAGTACTGGGGGGCGAGGAGGTAAAAAAAGGGAAATTGCTCTTCACACTTTATAGGAACACATAAAACTACTTTTTAGCACTAGATAAAAGGTAGGGCCTTGAAATGTTATTATATGAAAATATTTTATAGGTAATATTATGATGAGAAATTATAAAAACTACATTTTTAATTTGTTCTTTGAATCTGATTTTAATACAAAAATGACTCCCTTAAATGAGAATGCTCTTAATGAAGAAAATTCAGATATCTCCATTAGATGGTTAACAATGTATCATACTTAAAGTTATAGCTATAATGTAATTGATTTCAAAGAATTTCCTTGGTGTAATGGTGTAAGGAACTCTATTTGAAATTTTGATGTGATTATCTGATATTACTGAGGTATGTTTTTGGATTTTGAACCCAGGACCTTGCTAATGCTAGGCAAGGGCTCTATCCCTGAGCTATGTCCCAATAATGTAGCACTAACAATAGAATTATAGAGAATTAAAAAAGATACCTCTTCAAAATATAGTTGACCTCTTAGGAAAGATGCCAGGCTATCCCCTCTTTTAATTCTTTCAAGAGCTGCAATGCCTTATCCACCAAAATAGCATGGGTATAATGATCTGATTTGAAAAGGTAAAAATTCCATTAATGATTCCATGTGAATAGTCTTCCTTGAAGTAATTAGAATTCATCTCCCATCTCTAATATTAGTTTATTCCCTAATTTTTATTCCTAAAACTGGCCTCTTTAGCTCAAGGGAAAAGATGACCTAAATAAAAGCTTTAAAGCATTATCACAGAACCTAAAACTAAATTTACAGTCAAATATTCATTGGTTGACTTGAAAACTCTATTCATTGCTAGATAGGAGAGCTAACAATGTGCTGGCATTAGCTTTTCTTTTGGTGAAGCTGATCTGTGGGTGAGTTAAATTCTTAACCCACGGCTTAATTAGAAGTACTCTAATCAAATAAGCTGATCATTCTGATTTCTTTATGTCTATTTAATAATACCTTCATTTCAAGTACAGTAAAGTAAAACATGATATTCTCTCTTGGACAAAAAGTAAGAAGTGGCCTCTCTTTTCTGGAAGCATGTCCTTAACATCCTGAGAGTAATATTAGAACCAAGACCAAATTGAGAAACTTCTCCACTGACAATTTGGTCTTAAAGTAGCAATTTCACAGATTCTTGCAGGAAAGCTAGAAAGAACTATAAAACCAACTATCTCCTTAAAATCAATAAGATCCATATTTCTTGTTTTTCTTTTCTAGCATAAATGATGAAACTTCCGTATAAACAGTGCCTAAGGGAAGATTAAATATCCAACAGAAGATTTAAAATATTGTCCAAGAGAAGATTAAGTACCGGGCTTATCGCTTTTCCATTGGAAGAATTTTTGGTGCTTAGCAGCATACTGAGCTATAGAGGTGTAAAAGGGATGCGTAGGTAACTTTTTACTAGTCAAGTCCATCTTGTTTTCACAAGGTGTATTCTGTAAACAAAAATAAAAAAGTAAAATGGTAGACATTTGTTTCTCCTTAGAAGTCACAAAGAGAGGGCCGGGAGCATGGCCTAGTGGTAGAGTGCTTGCCTAGCATGCACAAAGCCCTAGGTTCGATTCCTCCGTACCACATACACAGAAAAAGCTGGAAGTGGTGTGGAGGCTCAACAGATAGCGAGCTAGCCTTGAGAAAGCCCACGGACAGTGCCCAGGCTCAGAGTTCAAGACCCAGGACTAACAAAACAATTTAAAAAGTTGCAAAGAAAGATTCCATTCCTAGTTGGTACCCATTGGAAAAAGCACCCTCCCCCTCATCACCTCTCAGCAGGACACCAAAGCTCCAGCTCAGAGATATAAACATTCCTAGGTAGGCCATATCTCAACATCAGCCTCCTGCCTTTTTGCATGGGGGATAATGAAGACACACATTAGCAAGTCCTAGTTGGCTTTGTCACACACTGGAGAGTCAGGTTACTTATAACAATTGCTACCTTTCCATGAGAATTGGTGACATACTTCATTTACATAGTTCTGGCACACTGGTGTCTTCCTATTGCTTTGTAACTAAAGCACATCAAGGAATCCACTTCAAATGAAACCCTATGTCTTTTTTTACCTGGGAAAATACTTTTTTTATTTGTGTTGCTCAGTTTTATCCTTCCGTGTGCAATGGATTGCCATGTTATGAGACAGGTCACAGCTGAATGGTAAATCAGAGCCGTAATAACAATGTAGAGGCCGCCTCATTTGGGCTGAGGAGTCTAGGTTGGCCTAGGCTGAGAGTAGTGAGACAGCAAACTCTGTTGTTGCTATGCGTTTTGTTGTTGTTTACTCCTTGACATTCTATTGTTATAACTTATTTTCACCAATAAAGAGCCACATTCCAATCAAGGTTCCTGATTGGTGGTCAAGGGAATAGTTCAAGAGCCCCTTCCTTCATGTGATTGGAAAGTTGCATTTAGATAACTAGTAGGTACGATTTTAACTGCTCTATTAAATGAGATGAAATGTAGAAAGGAGAGATCATTCAATATGTTAGCAAAATGGAAATTTCCTATCTTCCCAAGTCTGGAAGAGACAGGTGCCAGTAGCTCAGACTTGTAATCTTAGCTCCCCAGGAGCTGAGTTCTAATCTTACCTATCTCAGGAGGCTGAGATCTAAGGATCCAGACTGAAGCCTGCCAGAGCAGGAAACTCCTTGAGATTCTTATCTCCAATTAAACACCAAAAAGCCAGAAGTAGAGCTGTGGCTGGTCAGGATGGGAGACCCTACCTAAAAAATAGCCAGTGAAAAAGAGGGCTGGAAGTATGGTTCAGCAATAGGGTGCCTGTCCCAGTACTGTTGAAACATAATCTCAATTTTTTTTTGTCTATAATTTGGACTTTTATAGGTAGTTTGAACTAAAGGATTAAAAAACATATATTCCTTCCTAGATATATAGTTATTTGATTATATGATTTCCCAAATCATAATAACCATCAATAAATATGAAATTCCTAAGGAGCTTTAGAATGAAGAAATCTACATAAGGTATTTAGGAGAAAAACAATTCAAATGCAATGATGCAGATATTTCAGTGTCAGATATTACTCCGTGTTTATTTTCACAGCAAACAACCATTGCATTAATCTGTGTTCAACAAGTTGAAGAAAATAAACCTTGACATATACAAGAAGGGAACAAATAATGAAATAAATCATGTGTTGAGCTCACAATGTTTTCTGTGATGGGAAGACTGTCCATGGTGTTTGCTGCTACAGCTTAAAAGCAGTATTGGTGAGACTCTGCAAAATAAAAGATTTATTGAGCTTCCATGAGATGTCTGCTTTACAAGCATTCCTATAAAACTTCATGAGATAGGGACTATTATGATGAGCCTACTTAACATAGGAGGAAACTGAGGCATCCACTGTGAGGAAGTTACACAAACCTCACTTGACATCAGGGCTAGCAAATGCGTCAAGTGGAAGGCCTCCCACTTGTGTACTTATTTCCCCATAGGAGGCAAAGCTAACATGCATTTCTAAACATGGAGGACTCCAGTGTGAAGAACCTGAAATCATACGTTTTAGGGTGAGGAAATGAGAATTTAAAAAAAATTGATGAGCAAGATTCTGCCTTTATTTCTGCCAAATCTTGGGATTAGACAGATAACCATCTGGTGTTTGGCATGTATATTTGCATATTCTATGAGCACACACACACACACACACACACACACACACACACACGGAGTCTTTTGAAGAGGTGACCTGTCCTCAGTATCCCTAAATATGCTTGCTGGATATGGAGAATGCAAGGCGCTGGTTGGTTGCTCTTCCCATGGGCCATTCTCAATTCTGTCTGCAGCAAGTAGCCTTGAAGGATAAGGTAACAAATACATCCACACAAAGAGCAGCCTTGCTTTTCTAAGAAAGCAGTGAATCTCCAGGCTCACCGCTCCTCTCTCACAATGGAGACCACTGCCTCCATCATAGACTCTGAATCACTTGTGTGGGACCTGGGGCACAATTGGCTCAAACATCATGCTGACACTTTGGCTGCTGCTTTTTCTATGAGAAAGTCATTTGTTTCTGGCAGTGATTCAAGGGACTTGTGCCAGTATCCATGAAATGAGCAAGTAGTGTTCATAAGTCAATGGGAACATACTGTTCTCATATGAAAAATAGAAAAAAAATTACTACTGATGTCTCAAAAGATATTAAAACAGGAAGTGAGTTTTGATTGTTCCCCCTTTCCAATTAGTTCCATTTGTTTATTAAAACAAATATAGTTGTTCCCATGCTGTTTCTTTGGGGTGGGACAAATTCACATTTACTCTCTCCAATGAGAAAAGGAGAGTATATGGGAAGATACACTGACTTTTGCTTTTTTTTAATGTATTTTTATTGTAATTAATAGAAAGGTGACATTATATTCACCAGATAGAAGGTGCATTATTTTGACTTTTGTTTTTTTATTTAATTTTTATTTATTTGCTTGAACTCTGGGCCTGGACACTATTTCTGAGCTGCTTTAGCTCAAGGCTTGAGCCACAGCTCCACTTCTGGATTTTTCTGAGTAGTTTATTAGAGATACGAATCTCACAGATTTTCCTGCTCAGGCTGGCTTTGAACTTCAATTCTCAGCCCCCTGAGTAGCTAGGATTATGGGCATGAGCCACTGGCACCTGGCTACCATGTTTTTTTTTTTTTTTTTTTTTGCCAGTCCTGGGCTTGAGCTCAGGGCCTGAGCACTGTCCTTGGACTTTCTCAAGGCTAGAGCTCTACCACTTGAGCCTCAGCACCACTTCCGGCTTTTTTCTATGTATGTGGTACCGAGGAATCGAACCCGGGTCTTCATGCATGCTAGGCAAGCACTTTAACCACTAGGCCAAACTCCCGGTCCCCTGGCTACCATGTTTTTCATAACAAAATAAGCTGTGTGTGGTAAGCACTCAATGAAAGAGCCTACTAAATTTGTTTTCAATTTATGTTGAATTTTGTGAGCAAATAAAACAAGCCAAAGTGAAAGGGGGGAGGCATTGATAATGTTCAAAGTCTTCATGTCTATTGCACAGGATTCATATTCTTATTGGTCCTGGTCTTAACGTATGGAAATCTCTGTTGGCCTGTTAAGGTTACTAGGTCCATTCCTATGGGGATTTCACTCAACACTCAAGGTAAATGAATCTATTATTTAGTGATTATCACTTTTAAAGTTGGTTGTACAGAAGAGCTGGTTCTATTGTAGTTATACACATTGTGACAGCTTATTTCCAAAGATCAGGTAGTAAAATAAATGATTTTTTTTTTTTTGCCAGTCCTGGGCTTGAGCTCAGGGCCTGAGCACTATCCTTGGACTTTCTCAAGGCTAGATCTCTACCACTTGAGCCACAGCACAACTTCTGGCTTTTTTTTTTTTCTGTGTATGTGGTACCGAGGAATTGAACCCGGGCCTTCGTGCATGCTAGGCAAGCACTCTATCACTAGGCCAAACTCCTGGCCCTAAATGAAAATTCTTTTAAGTTATTATTATTATTATTTTTGTTGGTCATGTGGCTTGAACTCAGGGCCTGGGCACTGTTCTTGAACCTGTCTGTGAACAAGGTTAGCACTCTACCACTTGATTCACAGGCCACATCCAGCTTTTTCTGAGTAGTTTATTGGACATAGGAGTCTCACAGACTTTCTGGTCTGGACTAGCTTCAAACTGCAATCGTTCAAAGCCAGCCTGGACTTATCTCCAATTAATCACTAGAGAAAGAGTATTGGGGCTGTGGCTCAGGGGTAGGGTGGTAGTCTTGAGATGAAGAGCTCAGAGAAGGAGGAGGAGGAGAAGGAGATGGAGGAGGAGGAAGAGGAGGAGGAGGAGGAGGAGAAGAAGAAAATTATGCAATTTGTCAACTTTCCCAAGAAATTTGAGTAACTAATGCTGGAAGAAATTGTGTATTAAGACCGAAGAAGAATTTCTTTGTGGAAAATTCTTGTGTATAATCATTGAGTGTTTCTAATCAATATTATAATGATGATATATGATAGTCATAATTCAATTAATTAGTTCAAGTTATTTTAGTTTCTGAATGTTTAAAAACTAGTTAGAATTGGGGCCAGGAGTTTGGCCTAGTAGTAGAGTGCTTGCCTAGCATGCACAAAGACCCGGGTTCAATTCCTTGGTACCACATGTATAGAAAAAAGCTGGAAGTGGTGCTGAGGCTCAAGTGGTAGAGCTCTAGCCTTGAGAAAGTCCAAGGAAGGGCTCAGACCCTGAGCTCAAGCCCAGGACTGGCAAAAAAAAAATAGAATCAAAGGTTATCTGTTGAACTTCCAGATGTGTCTATATTCATCTTTCTATCTTTGTAAAGTTTTCTTGAGTGATAGGTCACCTTAGGTGTTTGAGGTAGAGAATTATCATCACAATATCATTAACTGGGTTGCTTTGAGGTTTCAGTACAACTCTGGTCTGCCTTGACCTGTTCTGGCACATGGGTGGTACAAAGAAAGTTATCCTTATAAATGTTTGATGAATATTACGTGAATGCATTTGCTCTTATGCATGTTTCTCAAGAGAGCTGAGATTGTTTCACGGGTGAAATCAAGCCAACAATTAAGATTTTTAAGGCTACTCTATATTCTTTTACTTGATTTAGAACTAAAATGTTTTAGGATTTTATACATACCATTTAATTAGACGTGATATAGCAATGAAAAGTGAGATTGTTTCCAATTTCTTCTCTTTTCAATTTTGTACATTTAAGAAACATTTTTCAGTATGCTTTTTGGCATGAAGAAACACACTAGAAAGAAAGAAAATTAGCCATTGATTCCATTTTGATACTCTTTAGTTCTACTGCATAATCATATGTTCAAGGGTGTTCTTTGAATACAGGCAGTAGGCTCAGAACAGTGGAATATTCAATTCTTGGAACAAATTAATATTAATCACTATTTTATTAAATGCAAAAGTTGTTTTCCTGTAGATTATACTATTTCTTATAGATTATCCTTTTTTCAAGAAAACAATGGTAATTTGAAATTACCAAAGACCAAAATTTTTTGTTTTTATTTTTTAAGTCAATATACATTTATAATAGGAGGGGGATTTCATATATTTTCATGCAAGGACACAGTGTACTTTGAATAAATTCATTATTTTTATTCCTCTCATCCTTCCTCCCCTGTTTTTCAAACAGTATTTAATGGTCTTAATTATACATAATTGCATGTGCGCATGTGTGCGTGTGTGTGTGTGTGTATGTGTATGTCTTCAACATGTCTTGGTACCCATTTCCCTCCCCCCCCACACCCCCCACCCATCTTGGTTTTCCCCCCTTCCCTATCAAATTTCAAATATCCAAATACAAATAAATTCAATATATCAGATATTTGTTACTCTTTAGTATACTCTTCGTTTCCTTTCACCCTTCTCTCACCAATCCTTTCCTAGACAATTCCCCCTTTTATCTTCTAAAAATTCTTTAAAATGTGTAGGAACAAAAAGAATGCATTCTCTAAAGTCAAACAGCTTGAGTTAAATTTTCAGTTGTACTTCCTAGAAATTACATGATTCTAGACAAGTTACTGACCCTCTCTGAGCCTCATTTTTTTCTATAAAATAGACAAGATAATTATAGTTACTGGTGTTAATTTTACAACATAGTAAGTATCCGATTGATGCTGACTTATTACAATATAATAACCTAGAATATACATTAGCGGTTGTTGAATAATTTGTCACTTAGACATCTCCTTATTTCACTGTGTATATGTCATGTATCATCGCTAGACTGAGTTGTATATACTTTTCCTTACGTTGGAAGATACTTTACACTTCTTAGAAATGCCATGCCCTCTTTGGATCAATTAGCCAACTCATATGCTTCAAAACTCAGCCCACACATGTCTCATTCAATAGGTCAGTTAGTGGTCATCACACATACTTGAAAAACAATTCTAAATGGCATTCTTCTAAACACATCTCTGCCAACAAATAAAATACATAGAGATAGCAATGCTCAGAAAAGTATCTGTTGAATTATATGTCTTAGACTGCTTTCTTCCTCATTGAAAACCCACCGTACCTATTACATATCCAGTAAAAATCCCAGTGTCTTGATAGTGTCTCATGATGCATTTGCTCTGTGTGTTTCTGTGCCAGATTGCTTCATTCAGTTTGCTAAAGGCTTATGTAGAGCATTCCTAAGGGTAAACCCCAGGAATAAAAGTGAGCAATGCGCAAGGTAAAGAGAGTATTGAGCAATCAAAAGAAATGAAACTGGAATGATCTTTCAGAATGTCCCTTTTCCTGGGAAACAACCAGACTTCATGCACCTGTTTTATGGGGAAAGGATTTTCAACCACACCTCACGTCCTATTATATGAACTAAACAAACTTGTCTTCAAAATTCGAAGTAATTTTTGAATCTTTTATCAGGAAATTCTAAAACTGGGTATCTGTGCAAACCTAAGCTTAATTTCATGTGCCTTTAGAAACTAAATAAATCAGGAAACTGGTAACCACGGACCTGTAGGTCTGCTGCCTCTGACATCTCTTCTACAGTACCATCCTTTCTCATCAAAAGGAATTGCGAACAGCTTAAATATTAAACACTCAGAACATAAGTTCTATGTACAAATGTTTATAAACCTTATTCCTTTGGGTCACTGCATATGTATAAGGAATATTTTTTTTGATTGAAAATGATCTGAATCCAAAATGACCACTTACATTTAAAAGACATCTGCGCTTGTCTTCCCCAAGTATGATAACACACTGCTTTTCCTATCTAGATAGCAGGAAGTTACTAAGATTTTAGAGGAAAAGCAGTGGCTGGAGCCTTTGGCTTTTAGCTAGGTCGATCTGGAAGTGGGTTTGGGGTGAGGCATGGACCGACTATGACGCCAGATGCTACATTCGGAAGCCAGTCTGTTTCTCAAGACTGCAAAAGGGAGTGAATCAGGAGATGGCTATATTCCTGGCCTGCGTTCCCCAGGTTCCTGTCTGCTCACTGCCTCCTGAACTGCCCCCAGACGGGACGAGGGCAGGCTTGGGGTCCTCTTCGTGTGTTATGGCTCTAGCAAGGCCTTGCAGGATCAGCGTTTCCGCAGGCCGCAGCGCTCAGGGTTCACGGTGGGCCCCTAAACGTTCGGGCTGGCTGGGTAACCCAGCTCACCTCGGGCGGGGACAGTTCTTGCGATCCCCCGATTGTGATGCACAATGTAGAGCGCCGAACAGGAGTCAGAGGACTTTAAAGGAGAGGCAGACGTGTCACCCCCGGAGCTGGAGCACTGCTTCCGGAGGCGGTGCTGGCCTGGCCCGGAGCTACTTGTGGCTCCCGCTTTTCCTGGATACGTGCATATTCGCAGAACCCAAAACCTTCGGCCGGGACTCCGGCTTCTCTAGGGGATTCAAGGGCTCGGCAGCTGAGAGCCCTCCGTGTCTAACCCAGCGCGTCTCACGGCGGGCGCGAACTCTTAGTCCACGGCTCCCTAGCCCTCCCCTACGACCCGCCCCGGAGTGGGCGTTCCCGGTGGCTCCAAGCGCGGCCCAACCGGCCGGCGGGTTCGTCCTACCAGCCCCGCCTCCCCCCTGCCAGTCACGGGTGGGCGTGGGGTGGGGGAGGCGTTCGCTGGTGCACGCAGGCGTGTTTGCGTGTGTGCAGGGGGTTCCGGCGGCTGCAGATGGGTTCGGCCGCCAGGGCGCGGCCCGAGCGGACCCCAGGCCGGCTCGCTGGCTCTTACCTGCCGGGCGCGGCGAGCGCTCCCGCCGCACTACAGTCGCGTCTTCGGCTCCAGGCGGGAGATGCCGTTGCTGGACTGCAAGCCGGAGGTGACCCCGGCTCCGGCTCGCCTGGCAGGCCGGCCGCCTGGTTAGCGGGAAGGGGCTTTAGCGGGGGGAGGTTCTCCACGACGCGGGCGGCGGAGCGGGGCGCCGGGTCCGTTCTCGTCTCCGCAGGTGGAGGGCCTTCAGCACGTGCTGGAGTGCGGGGCTTCCGTCCACGCACCCCGGACCCCCACGGGCAGTCGCCAGTCCACCGGGCCGCAGGAGGCGGGCGGGCTTACTTCCCTCTCCGGCAGCTGCAGTCGGGTGCTGACCTCAACCAACAGGTAACTGGGTCACTGATGGTTGCTGTGTGCAAAACCCTCCCCTCCACAGAGACCATTTTCTAAGTTGCCAGAATATTCACCGGGCAACCGCGGGGGTGACCACCAATAGGAACCTCGCGCAAATCACAGAAGTAACAGAAGTAACCTGGACGTGTTTAGTATCCATATCCTTAAGACACGACACGACACTGATTTACCCAGGATTTAATCAGTATACTTACTGACACGTATTTTACCTTTTCATTTCATACTGCATTTTCACAATCCAGTATGTATTTTATTTGTTTATTTCCCCCCCTTGCAATCCTGGGCTTGAGTTCAGAGCTTGGGCAGTATCCCTGAGCTGCTTTTGCTCAAGGCTAGCCCTGTACCACTTAAGCCACAGTACCACTTCCGGCCTTCTCTGTTTATGTGGTATGGAGGATCCAACCCAGTTCTTCATGCATACTAGGCAAGCACTCTATTACTATAGCGCACATTCTCAGCCCCCTGTATTTTACTCAGCCACTCTACACATGCTCCTTAGTTGTAAGTGGCTACTGGACCAGCATGGGTCAGCAGGTTTTTGGTGGTTTTCTTTTATATATATATATATTTTTATTGTAATTAATAAAAGGGTTACATGATATTTGCCAGATAGAAGGTACATTAATTCACATACATTGATACCGTTTCACATGTCTTGGTACCCATTACCCTCCCTCTTTTTTTTTATTTTTCCTCTTAAAGTTTTGATAGGTCTTCTTGGTAGCACAGGCTGGCCTTAAACTCCTGATGGCTGGGATTTCAGGAATAGGCTACCCTAGTTGACTGAGTTATTTAAAAAGAAATAGTAGTTACATTACTATGTCTCAGCATAATAGTTGAAATAATACTGCCAGTCATGCAGTTTGTTACAGAATTTCCTTATGGTGATTTGCATTTTTCACTGAATATTAGAAGTACGGTGAAACTTTTAATTTAAAAATGCTGGGCCGGGAGTTTGGCCTAGTGGTTAAGTGCTTGCCTATCATGCATGAAGACCAGGATTCAATTCCTTGGTACCACATACATAGAAAAAAGCTAGAAGTGGTGCTGAGGCTCAAGTGGTAGAGCTCTAGCCTTGAGAAAGTCCAAGGACAGTGCTCAGGCCCTGAGCTCAAGCCTGGACTGGCAAAACAAAACAAAACAAAAAAACTCTCAGGGCCTTTGGCTGGGAGTTTGGCCTAGTGGTAGAGTGCTTGCCTAGCATGCACGAAGACCCGGGTTCAATTCCTCAGTACCACATACATAGAAAAAAAGCCAGAAGTGGTACTGAGGCTCAAGTGGTAGAGCTTTAGCCTTGAGAAAGTCCAAGGACAGTGCTCAGGCCCTGAGCTCAAGCCCAGGACTGGCAAAAAAAAAATGCTATTTGTGCTTGCCTTTACTTAAAATACGAATATATAGGGATATAGCTACATCTGGAAAACTGTGCTATTGGAAGGGAGCGTGATCAAAAATAAGATTGAATTGAAAATTTTAGGCCATACAATGGTTTGAACTGCTTTCCTCAAATAGCTATTAGATGTTTCCCCACCAGCTTCCACAAGGACATGTTAAGCAAGAGACTCCAATATATGCTGTCTTATTTTAAAGGATGTTTGGGGAGAAGCACCTCTTCACAAGGCAGCAAAAGCTGGAAGCATGGAGTGTCTAAGCCTGCTTGTTGCCAGTCATGCCCAAATTGAGTATCAGATCAATGCTTTCAAATTTTGTTTTGCTTGATTAATCAAACTTGTGGAATCAATATGTAGATTGTTTACAAAATTATGATTGTCTAATTGGAAACTTACGTTAGCACTGAGATGTTTAAGCTGTCAAGTGATTTATTAGTCTCAATTTGAGTAAGTGGACAATGGATCCTGAGCAATCAGAGCTGCAGTTCTGTTCAGCATGGCGGTATTCTACTTCAGTTTGGAAGACTGTATAGTTTTCATCAATGATGTTTGGTGGTGACTCATTCACACCAAACACTAAATACTTGGTACTCATTAAACAGTAAAAGTATGGAATGCTTACTCTACATCAATGATAATAATGTGTGCAGAAATATTTCCCCTAGGGCTGGGACTTTGGCCTAGTGGTAGAGTACTTGCTTAGCATGCACCAAGACCCAGGTTCAATTCCTTGGTACCACATACATACAAAAAACCTGAAGTGGTGCTATAGCTCAAGTGATAGAGCGCTAACCTTGAGGAAAGCCCAAGGACAGTGCTCAGGCCCTGAGTTGAAGCCCCAGGACTGGCAAAAAAAAAAAAATCCCTTTACCTCTTTCATGCTCTTCTTGTACCTTATCCTCCTTCCTCTCTTCAGTTCCCCTTTTCTTTCTTCTCCCTTCTGGCCTTTATTTATTTGTTTGTTTGTATATGTGCTGCTAACCTGCACCCAAACTGAGATGAGCCAGAATTGTTAGCTTTTTAGAGTAACCTATTTTTAAAGGCCGGACAATTGTCAATTTGTATTAAACTCATTATTTGTCTAATTTCAGTTTATGTAATAAGAATGGGCAAACAGCAGAAGATCTTGCTTGGTCATGTGGATTTCCAGAATGTGCCAAGTTTCTTACAATGATTAAATATATACAGACAGTAAAATCAAATGAACAGTCCAATGGAGATTACTGTGCTCCAGCACTCCTACAGAAACGATGTTTAGGAAGTCTAGAAAACACAAATGCGAAACAGAAGTGTTGGTAAGTAAGATAGCTGTCTGCTTCTTTCCCCCTGAAGAATGTCTCTTCTAGCATAGAATTAGTATTTAATGTAAATGCCAACACTGTCATTTCTAGTACTTCTTTTGGCAGTACTGGTACTGGGCATGAACTTAAGACCTCACACTTGCTAGGCAGTTGCTCTACACCCCTACTTTAGGGTCTGGTCTTTCCTTTTCTCTACCTTATCTTCCCTTTCCTTTTCCTTCCATTTTCCCTTCTTTACTTGGGGCTAGCCTCAGACCATGATACTCTATGTCTGTCATTAGGATATATCTTTTTGTTCTCATTAACGTCTTATTATCGGTTATAGTTACTACTGCTAGATTCTAAGACCAAAATTTGTCCTTCATGGTAGAAGTTTAGGATAAAAAACTTTCTATTTTGAAGTTTTTAATGGTAACATATTTTGAAAACAGATATTCTGTGGATTCTGAAGAAGTTAGAAGAAGTGATTCATTGCTCTGCAAGCAATGGCCTTTGGCTTATCGTATGTGTCTAACTCCTTCTGAGAAGGAAGAAAACTTGCTTCCAAGTGAAGAAAACATTTAAGAAATACATGTGTTTACATGCCTATAATGTTTTGGTTGTATATACTCTGACTTTCAAGTTATTAAAATGTGTAAGGGATAAAAGTGTCCATGCAGTTATTTACTACTTTTTGGGGGGCACCATCAAACTACACCCAGGATTTAATTTGAAATTAAACATTTTTATTAACAAATTTATCACAGCAACTTACTTAATTTTTGAATCTGGGAGTACTTATATAACTTTTGGCCGCTGAGGTAGACATAAATTGTAGTAAGCATCCTTGTTCCAAAAGTCTGGGCCTTTCCATCCACACCAGCCCTGGATTTGGGAGAAGAAAAGGGAAATGTTTACAACATTAGAAGACTACAGGATGGAAATTGTAAAATGAAGCCATATCAGTAACATTATAGAACTCCTGGATTTATAAACTGTCATTTCTACAGTAGTCTTTGTAATAACTGAATCCAGATACCAATCATCATTCCTCTACCATGTAGTTGCACAGCTTAGGTGACTGATGCAATGTAATGCCCTGATTTAGACTGTTATCTTAGTGGTACCCAAGAGTACAAATATGAATTCTTGAGTGCATCTTAGACTTAAGGAACTGTGTTAGTGAGAAAGCCTAGCTTGCTCCATGAGTTAGTGTTTTATCATTTTCCTCATGCTACAAACAATTCTTCCCATTATACATCTCCAGTAGAGAAGATTGAAGATTGTTTTATAGCACAATCTTGTTATGAATATGGAAGCTTATTGTACTTCTGATTAAGAAAAAGCAGAGGACTGTTCTATATCATGCTATGTAATATTCAAAGAAGCTGCTCTGAGACACACTTGGGAGGCTTGCTGTTACCATGCTGTGACAAGTACTGTGAATCTTAGCTGACTCGGAAACTGCTGGGCATTGCAGCAGGGCTTGAGTGCCTCAGGATGACTGGACTAGCAGCATGAGGACGGCTGGCTCACTGGAGATGCTCTTTTCTTTTTGATTGTAAAGATAACATGGAAAGATCAAAGCAAACAAAGGCTATTAGCCCTTTGTCCAGGTAAGCACCATAAAGTATAAATAACTGTTGAATTGTTTCTATACACTACAAACCTATTACATTTTTATCAAAATATTAATCTGGGCTCTTTAAATCTATCTACCTAGAATAAGTATGAAAAAGGCTTACAATATCTTTTGTTTAGTCTTTTCTTTTGTCAGTGTGGGGCCTGGACTCTAAGCCTAGGTGCTGTTCCCTGAGTGATTCTGCTCAAAGCTAGCATTCTAGCACCTGGAGCCACAGTGCCACTTCTGGTTTTCTGGTGGTTAACTGAAGATAAGACTACTTTTCTGCCCTGGAGTAGCTTTGATCCATGATCCCCAGCCTCAGCCTCTAAGTAGATAGAATTATAGGCGTGAGCCATCAGTGCCAACTTTGGTTTAGCCTTTTTATTCTACCTTTACATCCATAGTACTTTTTTTTCCATATATTTTTTATTGTAATTAATATAAGGGTTACCTTACATTTACCAGATAGAAGGTGCGTTACTTCACATACATTGATACTCTTTCTCATGTCTTGGTCCCCATTTCCCTCCCCCCACCCCCTCCCCTCATCTTGTTTTCCTCCCTTCCCTATCCAACTTCAAATAACCAAATACGCATATATATAATAGATAACCAGGTGAAATACTATAACAATATGAGATAACCAGGGGACAGCAAAAGAGATAACATAGTACATTAAGGACAACAATCCCTTGTTCCATAGTACTTTTGAGGCTATGTGGTAACAAGATTTTTCTCTCTTTTTCTCCTTTCTCTTCCCTTCCTCCTCTTCCTTCTCTTCTTCCCTCCCCTTTTCCTTTTCTGCCTGTGATATAGAACCCAGGGCATTATACACACTAGGCCAAGTATTCTTTGGCTTAATTAATTTGCCAATCCTGGGGCTTGCACTTAGGGCCTGGGCACTGCCCCTGATCTCTTTTGCTCAAGGCTAACACTCTTACCACTTGAGTCATAGCTCTATTTCCAGCTTTTTGTGGTTAATTGGAAATAAGAGTCTCATGCATGTTTCCTGCCCAGGCTGGCTTTGAACAGTCATTCTTAGATCTCAGTTTCCTGAGTAGCTAGGAATATAGGTGTGAGCCACTGGTGCATGGCTGCTCACTTTTTTTTTAAAATGAAGTTTATTGTATTGGAAGACATTGTAAACTTCAGTACATTTGTCGATGCAAAGTTATACAGAACACTTCAAAGGGATATATCATGGACTTTGTGTTTCATCAAGATTAATAACTCAGAAAGTTTGCATTTAACTTGAATTTTGTCTTTTGCAGCTTAGATGTTCTTGTCCTCCCAACTTGAGGCTCTTGGCCTTAGAATACCTTTCTAGAGTGTGATCTGCCCATGGTTTAATGCTTTTGAGTTAACAGCCAAGGTGCTACCCTTCACTTCTAGGTTCTTAACCTTATGTCTAAATTTGTGTTTAATGGATACATACCTTTTCCAAAATAACCTGCAGATCTTCAGCACCTGTATAATGGGGATCTAGAATCAGGAATTTTATCTGCCCTGTAATTTCATTCCATGCAACACCTAGTATAGTGTGAGCCAACACTCCACCTCCTAAGAAGAAACAGGAGATATGAGGGATAAATGAGTCCCAACTGTCTATTCAATTCTACTTTGAAAACCTGATCATTTGTCCAATTAACTGACTTGAAACAGAAATAACGTTGACTGCCCTATGCTATAAAAGACCACCATGACAAATACTGTGAACAGGTAAGAATCTTTAACATATAAAAAGGCAATCCTGGGGCTGAGTTTGCCTAGTGGTAGAGTGCTTGCTTAGCATGCACAAAGACCAGGGTTCTATTCCTTGGAACCACATACATAGAAAAATGCCAGGAATGGTTCAGTGGGCTCAAGTGGTAGAGTTCTAGCCTTGAGAAGGACTGCGCACAGGCCCTGCGTGTAAACCCAGGACTGGCAAAAAAAAAATAATAATAATGATTTATCCCATCAGATTACTTCAAGTATACCTAGAATGGGTCTTGGGGGGTCCAACCTCCTCCAAACATAGTGGCTGTCACTGGCTGTGGAATCCCTCACAGTAGATGGTGATGCTGCATCTGCTGAGTCTCGCCAGTCATCTATCATTAACTCAAATTCTTTGTGATGTGTGGCTGACACTGGTCTACTTTCCCACGTTAGTCTTAGTTTGCCATTTGTCATCACGGAACAAATCTTATTCTTTATGACTTATAATGTGGTGTCAGATGACTGTCAGTTTCATTTTCATTGCTCTTGATTATTCATATGTTTAAACAGTCATTATTTCTCTTCTCAGCCTTTATTTATGGCTATTCTAGGCTTCATTATTAATTTTTATAACATTTCAACAAAAATTTCCAAAGATCAATATGTATGGTATAAAAGTTAAAAATTTTAAATGTTGAAAATGATTTATTTTATATAACATTAACACTTTATTTCAGTATGTTTTATTCTTTGCTCTACTGCCAAAAGAACCCAAGTCCCCCAGAGAGCTCACCAATCATCACTGGAGTGCCTTCACTCTTGAAGTGACTGGCCAGTTCCCGTCCTTGAGAAGCCATTTCTGAACCTTGGCTACAAAGAGACCATCTTCCGTCAGTTCAACTACTGCCTACACTAAGATCAAGTAATGACTTCCCCCTTTTTTCTTTAGGGTTTGTTACTGAAAAATAACTGTTTAAATAAAACCTAAATGATAGGAATTCACTTAGCATGCATGAATTAATCAATCAATCAATCAATTAATTAATTAATAGATGGTCCTGGGGCTTGAATTCAGTGTCTGGGTGTTTTTTTCCCTCACTGTACCATTTGAGCCACAGTTCCACTTCAGGCTCTTTAGTAGTTTACTGGAAATAGGAGAGTTTTTCTGGGCTTTCCTGCCCCAAGAAGGCTTCTTTGAACTGTAATGCTCGACTTTCAGCTTCCTGGGTTCCAGACATGAACCATCGGTGGAGACCATTAACTGTCAGCTGAAAGACCTTGATGTTTTGCTTATGTAACTGGATGAAAGTTCTGGAATTTTAACATAAACTGAAGCTGGTCAAACCTTGATGTGTAGGGGCTCTTATGGGTAGATTTAACTATCAGCAAAATGAGTTTTAAGCCTTAGCTTCTTGGACAACATTCTACCAACTTGAGCTATACTGAGCTATTCACCAGATCCAAGTGTGAGTTTTGGTCATCTTGCTGTGAGACTTCAGAGTTTGTATTTTCTTCATCTTTCAGTTAGAACCAATAAGCTGGGCATTGGTTGCTCATGCCTATAATCCTAGCTATTCAGGAGGATGAGATCTAAGTATCATAGTTCAAAGCTAGCCCCAACTGAAAAGTCATGAGATTCTTACCTCCAAGTAACCAAAAAAAGCTAGAAGTAAGAGCTATGGAACTAATGGTAGAACAGTAGCTTTGAGCAAAAAACACACAAAACAAATCAAAAATAAATTATGCTCAGCAATATCTGCCCTATATACATGATAGAATATATTCTAGGGCAATATACATGCCTATGAGGCCAATATGAAAACAGAAAAATGTTTTCAATTACAACACACTATTTTAGGAAGTATTTTGATATACTATTTAATTTTTTTTTTCTGAGAAGACAAAGATGGATCAGAGACAGAGGTAGATGGATCTGTTAGTATATCTAGCTAATGAGCATCATAGCCTAGCAACGCAGCTCAAGGTGCTTCGTCTGTGACTGGATGGCGATCTGGGAGCTGGGTCTGCGGCCACGCTCGGCATCGTAAAGTGTGATACTCCATAGCACTAGCCAGGAAGGGTTCAAACTCAAAATTACAAGTGTGTTCGCTACTGAACCTGGATCATTTACACACCATTATGAAATTAAAAAAAGAGCAAACTGAACAATCTTAATCTGGGGATTAGCTCCATGTTTTTTTCTTTTTTTTTTTTACTTTTGGAGGTGCTAGGTGGTACTGAATTTCAGCTCTTGGCTTAGCAGGTAACAATGCAAATAAAGTTTTAATGTATCTAAACTTGCTCTTTTTTTTCCCCCAGTCCTGGTGCTTGAACTCAGGGCCTGAATGCTGTCCTTGGGCTTTCTCAATGCTAGAGCTCAACCACTTGAGCCACAGCACCATTTCCGGCTTCTCCTATGTATGTCAAGTAGACATATCACAGTTGATTCATAAACTCAAAAATCTTCTTAACTAGTAATATATAAATGATAAAAAATAGGGGCTGCTGGGGCCAGAAGTTTGGCCTAGTGGTAGAGTGCATGCATGAAGACCTGAGTTCGATTCCTCGGCACCACATACATAGAAAAAAAAGCCAGAAGTGGTGCTGATGCTCAAGTGCTAGAACTCTAGCCTTGAGAAAGTCCAAGGACAATGCTTAGGCCCTGAGCTCAAGGCTAGGACTGGCCAAAAAAAAAAAAGGGGCCGGGAGTTTGGCCTAGTGATAGAGTGCTTGCCTAGCATGCAGGAAGACCCGGGTTTGATTTCTCAGTACCACATATATAGAAAAAAGCTGGAAGCTGTGCTGAGGCTCAAGTGGTAGAGCTCTGGCCTTGAGAAAGTCCAAGGACAGTGCTCAGGCCCTGAGTACAAGCCTAGGACTGGCAAAATAAATTAAGTAAGTAAATAAATAAATAAATAAATAAATTTGGAATTAAAATGAAAAAGCAATGGGATAATAAAGAGGAAGAGAAAGAAAGAAAATAAGGGGAAAAGTTACCATTTTTTTCTATTAGTTTAATAAAATGGCAGCCTGTCACCTTGAGAGGATTTATCTAATTTGATAAAGCTTCCTTACCTGACAAACAGTATTTTTGACGTTACACCAATCAGTTGGTTCAGTACCAGCTGTACCTCAATGGATCCAATCCACTGCCGTGATCCCACAAAGGTTGCTGGTTTGTCACCAGCGTTAACTAGAGCCTTTTTGTATTAAAAATAATTTTAAAAAAATCCCATAAGACAACAAATAAAAATATCTTGAGGGTATATTTCTAGTACAAGAATCTAATTAAGAGGGAGTGGAGGGAGGGAAAGGGAGACAAAAACATGAGGAGTATCAAGGTTCGAGAAGTAATGTACCCATTACCTGACAAATCTAACTGTAACCCTCTCTATTCCTTATTCAGACAATAAAATAAGTACAAGAATCTTTTTCCCAAAACAAAAATACATCTCAACCAGTAGGTAATGATTTTTAATGGTCTAGTAAGAGCTAAGGTACAATTGCTGTAATTTCAAATGGCGTGCTTAATACCTGCTGAATCTCTCTATGTGTTGGGATGGCCCTCTCCGTGTATCCTTGATGTCTGAACCAAGAGCAGATTGTCTGCAGCGATCGGTAGGCACAGCCCCAGCCATTGTCATCCAGCCGATCTTGCATATAATGATGGTAACCATATATGCCCTGGACCACATAAATCTATATGAAAGAGGAAATATGATCAAGCCCTAGCCTAGAAGTTCAATGCCTGCATATATGCCTGAGTCCCGTGTACTGTTCTGAGAGCTTTAGATCCTCATAAAGAACTTCACAGAACTATGGTTTAATTTTGTGTCTTCTTGGGGTTTTTCCTAAAGCTCCATAGTCATCAACAGATCTTGAAAGCCTGCCTCCTCGCTTTGTTTCCAACTTCTATAGTTTTCTTCATCTCTTAAATTGCTTTTTTTTCAAATATGCCATGGAAAATTAGGCATCAAAGCCTTATAGTTGTCCTAGTTTAAGCATATTTTTCCCAAATAATTTTAGTTTGTAGTCTTCCTTCACAAAAGTATCATCTCACATGGAGGAAGTCTTTTCCTGACCAACTTAGTACATAAACAAGTAAATAAAGAAATAAATTCCTGTATGTAATACTATATCCATCTATAATACTCTGGTTTCTCTTCATATCGTATAAATCTTTCGCCTTTTACTATATACATCTATAAACAGACACATATATTTACGTTGATATATAATATATTCAAAGCATTTGTCACTATTTTGTGCCTAACTTATTAAAATATCTGCCTATACCAATATGTGAGCTACTGAGAACATGACATATTGCATTTTCTGGGCTGGGCACATGGTTGATATAAATGTTATTCAATAAATGATGACTTAATGAGCAAAGGAGGCAATAAAGGAATGTATAAACAAATAAAAATCCATATAATGAGACCCAGGAAGAATACTTGTATAAACCTGCCATGGATTAGAGATCAGGGATATTACTTAATGATCAAAATACTGAAAGCACATAACCATGTAATTCTTACTTGTAGTATAATGCTAAGATTCACAAGTCTTTTTCAAAAATTTTGATTAGTATTTTTAAAAAGTAATACAGAAGAGTTAGGGAAGGAGTTCTTAAAAAATGCCAGTGGGGTAGGTTAAGACAGGAGCCCACACATGGTAATGTTTTAGTTCTGAAATAGGTAGAAGCTCCTTGGTACTTGTTTTTTTGCTATGCTATGTGATGCATGTTTATATATGCTATATGCTTCAGCCAATAACTGCTAAAAGTATATAAAGGCTTTTGCATTTTTGTAACACATTTAAGGAATGCATCTCACTGCCTAAAACTAGCTGGGTGCTGGTGGCTCATGCCTGTAATCCTAGCTAGGGAGGAGTCTCAGGTCTGAGGATGGTAAAAGCCAGCCAGGACAGAAATGTCCCGGAGATGCTTATCCCCAGTTAACCACAAAAAGCTGGATATAGACTTATGGCTCAAGTGGTAGAACACTAGCCTGAAGCACAAAAAAAGCTCACAGAGAGCACTCAGGCCCTGAGTTCAAGCCCTAAGACCAGCACCCCGTGCCCCCCTCCCCCCGCCACACACACACACACAAAAACCCCAACTAAACAAAGAAACCTAACAAACCATTCTGCGTTTACTTAGAAACTTATGGGCATCTTGGTTAGTAAGGAACTATTCAGAACAGAAAGGAACATATGATATAATACTTACCATGAATGAATTCTAAATATTATTTGATAGAGAAAACACTTATGTCACAATCTACTCAAAACCATAAAGAATTTTCCTGCTGATTGGTAAGGAAGTTTTGTTCTTTGATTAAATCCAATCCACTATTATCTGAGTTAACTCTAATGAGCATCTCAGTCCCTTGCAACCATGTAAGTGGTATACAGAAACTTAAGTCTAGCACCTTATTTAGACTTGTCCTAAAGTGTGGTTTGAGTACATTCATCCTTAATTAGGATGATTTCTCAGGCTTAATGAAAAAAATGAGAAAGACTCATTAAATTACAGAATGAAATATCAGGAAAAGAAATCTGGTATACTCTACTCCTAAACTTCTTAGATCATTGTTAATTACTGCTACCTGAAACTATGGCTGTTACGAGAGATAGAGGATGCGTTATTTTTTAGAGATATATGAAAATTCTCTAATAACAATAACAACACAAAAATGAATACTTTTAATGATCAATTGATTTTCATAAACAATTGGTTAACTTACCATACCAGTGTCTATGTTAGGTGGATTAAGATAAGTATGTGGATTTCTAATGTAACCATCTTTGTATGGTTCATCTGGAAAATGATAAGCATTAGACCTTTTGAAATAAGGTCTGTCATGAGGCAGACTGAAGAGATCATGTAACTCCTAAATGAAATGAAAGCAGTAGATAAAAAGTTAATTATCTAGATTCCTAGTTAATGAATAAATTCAAACTGAACAAGTTATAAAACAGAAAAATGAAAGATACTGATTATAAGTTTTTAAACACATGATTAAATTCATTAAGGTAAGTATTAATTAGAATCTAATAAAATTTCTTTTTGTTTATTTTTATAAACAAGAGAACACAAAAATAACTTGCTAGGGCAAGAAAACTGGGATGTTTTATTCATTATAACCTCTATTAAAATAAATGTAGGCTAAAGACTGGCTTTAAAAATAAATGTGAAATTATAATGAAAAATTTTCTCATATTTTAATATCAGAATTGTGGAAAGGATAAAATATACTAATTGGCCACACTGTTGGTTTATTATCATTGAAGGAAAGGCATAGGAGGCAAACAAAAAGATCAGCATTTTATTTTCTCCTTTCAAGACTTTTTTGAAGATTTCAACATATACAAAAAAACTATAACACCAGTAGAAGTTTACCAGGCTAACACTTGCAATCCTAGTTACTCAGGAGGCTGAGATCTGAGGATCTCTGTTCAATGCCAGCAGGAAAGCCTAAGAGACCCTTAACTCCAATTAAAAGAAAAAAATCTAGAAGTGGAGCTGTGGCTCAAGTGGTAGGGAAGCAACCTTGAGAGATAAAAGTTAAAGGAAACACTCAAGCCCTTAGTTCAAGTCCTGGTTCTGGCACACACACAAAAATGGTATTTTCTCCTCTACATAACATGTGTAATAGTTTGAAAAGTTTAGCAATCTCCTATATACTAGTGATTTGAATAGATCAGTTTACATGATGCTGCCTTGGAGAATCAGTTCACCAGAGATTTAGAATGTTACAGTATCAAACCTCTTCTTTGGGACAAAGGTGAGGAAGATACTACATGGTAATAAGTATCAGGCCTCAGATCAAAGAGGTATCCTACAAAGACACACAAACAAACACACACACACACACACTATCACCAGTCTTTTTGCCAATAACTTTCATTAGATGGTGACTTGTTTCCTCCAGAATTCTTTTCATAACCATCAAATAACCCTATTTATAGAGAACATTACAAAAAATCATAACAATTAGCATATATTCCTTTCTTAATCTTATCTTCTTCACAAATCACATATAAATCACAATATAATTTCTATTTACTGAACACATGAAATTACTTACAAAATACACGATGTTCATTACTGTATTCTAAGCATAAATGAACTGGTTTTTACCTTTCTATAGGCCTGAAGCTGACCATCTGGAATTCCTGATGGGTATGAGATTGTTACAAGGCCTTTCTCCCCTGGTAATGAAAAGTGCAGTGGTTCGGGTATCACGATGGACGTTCCTTTCATATATCTCAAAATGCACTTTTCTATATCAGTTAGCTGATTATGAATTGCATCCACTAGAAGCTTACGAACTCTGTGGGGGAAACATTAACACACATCAACACATCATACAGGCTGTGTAACTGCACAGTTAGTATATCCTTAATATAGTGGAAAACAAAACAGAATGAAAGTTACATTTGATTGGACCACATAAAGTAAGTCTAAATTATGCATATTTCGTATGAGTGGATAAAGGGAAACCCAGATCTTTGAATGTTCTACTACTTCCTCCAAATAAGCATTTCCTGGCTAAATGGCTCTGGTTGATATCAACTGAGGAGCAAATACAAGTAAAAACAACCACCACCCTGGATATGCTTAAGTAGCATTGTAGAAATGGGTTCTGATTACTTTGGGGACAAATCTATATTTTAATATGATGGTAACATGATAAAGATACTTACTTTCCCCATGTTTCTTCTGGAGCAACAGAAACAACTGCATCAACTGGTAAGGTCATATTCACATAGTGGTGTCCTCTGCTTTCCCTTTCGATAATGGGGGTTACAGCTGCCAGAGAGGTTGACATTTCCAGCATAAGATCTATATTTACTATTTGTTGCTATACAGATAAACAGTAACAATCAGCTTGAGGAGCATGAAACACAAGTTAAGAGTGAAAGGAATTTTTCTTTTTTCCTTTTTTTTTTTGTGGGTCATGGGGCTTGAACTGGGCCTGGGCGCTGTCCCTGAGCTCTTCAGCTCAAGGCTATTGACCTACCCTTGAGCCAGGCCCCACTTCCCATTTTCTAGAGGTTAATTGGAGATAAGAGTCTCAGGTCATTTTGTGCCCAGGCTGGCTTTGAACCTTGATCCTCAGATCCAGCTTCCTGAGTAGCTAGGATTACAGGCGTGAGCCACTGCGCCCAACCAAGAGTGAAAGGACTTTTTAAAGGACCATAAAGTTATGTGAAATTGTTTAAAAGCAATTACAACCCAGGGCCTTCAGCATGCTAGGGAAGTGCCCTACCACCACTGAACTCCAGCTCCTAAAAGAAGTTCCTCTCTCCTTAAAAATAGTCTGTGGTGGCCGGGAGTTTAGCCTAGTGGTAAAGTGCTTGCCTAAACATGCACAAAGACCTGGGTTCAATTCCTTGGTACCACATATGTAGAAAAAAGCCGGAAGTGGTGCTGAGGCTCAAGTGGTAGAGCTCTAGCCTTGAGAAAGTCCAAGGATACTGCTCAGGCCCTGAGCTCAAGCCCAGGACTGGCCAAAAAAAAAAAAATGGGTCTTTCATATTTACTTTAAAATAATTTGTAAATGTGTTCAAGTCTGTTTTATGTGAGTAAATAAAACATTCAAAGGTTTTTCTCCTAAGATAAAAGTTTAGATATGTGAAACAGATATATAACCACTTTGACTTCAATAATCTGATTTGTACAAATATAAGGATTAGATGAAATCATTGCTAAGCTCTCACTCAGCTCCAAATGGGAGGATTTAATATTGTAACCACTAGGGAAGGCAGGAGAATTGCTTATCGTGTTTGGTAGCTTTTTGTCTTTCTTTCTCATGAATTTTCGTTTTGTATCTTCTTCCTGCTCAAGTCTAAAGTTTTAACAGACATTTACAATTATGAAATAATGTTTGGAAATCATTTCTAGAAGTCATGAGTATACTCACTGGATAAAGTGCATTATGTTCTTACAAGCAGAGCTATCCACCAACTCTCCCGGAATGGTGTTTGCGTCACTGTTAGGCCATATGTACACTGGACTGTGGCAAATTCTAAATACAAGGGCATTTGATGAAAGCTTCGCTGACAGCTCACTCAGTGCATGTTTGAGTACCTTTCTGATAAAAATTTCTACATCAAAAGGATAAAAAGAGACATTAAAAAATAAATCCAAATACACACAGAAGTAGTAAGGGTGATTCTCTAACACTTATTTGCATTTTCAATAATTAAAACAACTTAAAAAATGGAGACAAGGGCTGGGTATTTGGCCTAGTTAGTGGCAGAGTGCTTGCTTACCATGCAGAAAGACCCGGTTCCATTCCTTAGTACTACATACATAGAAAAAGATAGAAATGGTGCTATGGCTCAAGTGATAGAACTCTAGCCTTGAGAAAGTCCAAGGACAGTGCTCAGGCCCTGAGGTCAAGCCCCAGGACTGGCAAAAAAAAAAATGGAGACCATATGATCCATTCTTTTCAGCTATACCATTCAGTGGCTTTTGATATGCTCCTCATGTTTTACAGGCATCCCTGTGTAATTCCAGAACACTTCCATCAAAGAAACCCTGCTCTATCAGTAGTCACTCCTCATTCCCTTTTCATTTTGAACTCATCTCACAGAGCCTCCCTGCAATGTTGACACGGAGAGGATCATACTTTTCATGAATGATTTCATGTGTGAGCTATTATCATTCAGAGATGTCAAATTATCTAGTTCCCACTCTGACCGCTCTCCACCAAGCTTTAGACTCCACCAAATGCTTGTTGGAAACTTTCATTGGTGGTTCAATTGGCATCTCCAAAAAAACAAATCCCAAACACGGCTCATCACATTCCTCCTCTGATATTCAGTCTGTAGAAGCAGCCCAAGTTAGAAGCAGAAAGACATCTTTGTATTTGCTTTATAAAAATCCTGTTGTTTCCCTCACAAATTTCTTGTATGTTCTCAATCTAATACTGTATATAAAAGAATGGGCTAGTGGCCGGGAGGTGTCTAGTGGTAGAGTGCTTGCCTAGCATGCACCGAGGCCTGGGTTTAATTCCTCGGTACCACGTACATAGAAAAAAGCCAGAAGTGGTGCTAAAGCTCAAGTGGTAGAGCTCTAGCCTTGAGAAAGTCCAAGGACAGTGCTCAGGCCCTGAGCTCAAGCTCAGGACTGGCACCAAAAAAAAAAAAAAAAAAAAAAAAGAATGGGCTATAGAAACATAGGTTATTGTGTTCAGCTGCAAGTCTGCAATGTACAAGCCTACATGTATCAGTTACATTGTTTTATGTTTACCGTAACAATTTATTTGAGAAGGTTTTAAAGTTTCCTTAGGTTGGGGACATCTTTTTCTGATTTGCACTGAGGTATTTCCTTAGGCTGGTAAAGGTAAATTTGAATTTTATTTAATCTACTTTCCAAATACATAAGCTTATGAGTGATAAGAACAGCACTCATTTCATTGGCAAATGAGATTAAATTTTGTTTAATCTACTAAGTTTAAATTTCATTTAATCTACTTTCCAAATATATGGTCTTATAAGTGATAGGAATGTCACTCATTTCATTTGCAAAATGGAAAGGTGGTCAGGGTATCTCATCATTAGTTCTGTAATAAAGGGGGGGAATTTCTTGGAAGACCTACCATCAGCAGTTGCCAGCTGAAAAGCCAGATCAAGTCCTCCTCTTATTCTGAAGAGTATATTGGCTGTTTCTAAAATCACCTACAACAGAAAAACCCAAAACTTCCTTGTAGAGTAAAACAAATGCATCATAATATGTTAGAATCTACTAGAATTTAACGTAAGGCATTACACTTGAATCTTCAAATTATTTAATGACTTAACTCTTTGATTTACACAAGAATATAGACCAACCCCACCCCTAAATTTTATTCCAAACTTTACTCCACATCTGAAATCATCTAAGGAACTTAAAATGCTGAAACCTTGGTTATAATTTCATTTTTTAAAAAAATTAATTGGCGTAAGATGGGTTTAGGCCATTGGTGATTCTAATGTGAAAAAAAATGTTGGGAAATACTGCCTTAAGCCAGTATTTCCAAATTATAGTCTGGATAGGTTTAGCAATACATCAATGGTAAAGTAGCTTAAGAATGTGACAAGGGCATTGAACTTAACATGATGACACCTAGTGGTCAAGACAATCAGAGAAAACTAATACATAACAAGCTTATTAGAACTCATCTTACAAGGTGGAACAGTGATTTTGCATTTAGAAAGTTCACCTAAGCAAATTTACAACACAGACAAAAATTATGGCATAAGGATGTTAACCTGTCAACAAGAAATTGGTTATATAATTACAAATTCATAGAAAAAGTAATTTTAGAATAAGACTAAATAGCACAGGTCAATGCTTGTCACTTTTAGAGGAAGAAAAAGAATTGCAAAATAAAAATGATCAGCAATTCTTCACTTGGGTCCATATGCTGAGTTCCAGCATGGATGCTATAATGATAAATGATACGTTCTATTGTGGGTAGGGAGGAGGACAGAAAAGAGGGAAAGGATATCTTGTGTGGGTTGAGATTTCCTTTAAGAAAAACTTTCAAAGATTAAAAACGGTTATATATATTAATTTTAATATATTTTAATTGTGCTACTGTAAGATTTTTGTGTAATTTAATCGCTCATCTATTTCTCTGTGTGAAACTGGACCAAGATGGAAGGGATAACAGTGATCGAATGTATTTAGATACTGACAAGACGAATGGCGAAATCTCTTCGCACAACTACTTCGGGATGACCTTGCCTTAACACCGCCAAAGGGAGATGGGGAGGCCCATTCCAGACAGGACGGGGCGGCGAGGCCTGCTTCAACCCACTCAGGAGAATTCCAGGTGGTTAGACCCGATCGTGACAAGGCCCCGGAAGGTCAACAGACAGACATTTAGAAGTCATGAGACGAACTTCGGGAGCTCAGAAGAGGGAGGCGTCGTGGTGATTCCCAGCTGTGCTGCCGGCAGGCCCCGCGGGAGGGGGCCGTGCTGCCATTTGCCGAGATGGGCACTCGTGGAGGAAGGGCGGGTGCGGGGCGAGGGGCCGGGGCCGGACGAGTCCCTTACGGACTTGATGACTCTGTCCCAGTGGACGCGCGGTCGGCGCGTGTGTGTCTCGGGGGCTCACACGAAAGGGTCCGAGCAGGAGTTAGGAAGCTGGCGGGACGCAGCCTCCAACACCGGCGTCTGGGAGGAGGAGCTGCTTCCCCCGCAGCTGCGATCGCGGCGGGGAGGCCGAGAAGAGGGCTGCCCAGACCGCACGGCGCGCGAGCTGCCATCGCAAGCCTGGGCCAGGCCGTCTCCTTCCAAAGGCCCGAATCCGTTACGAGTCCGAAGGGAGAGGCAGGGGTCGTGGACGAGTCGAGGAACTTACCATGCCTGCGACGTGGTTGTGACTGGAGCCCGGAAACGTCAGTCTACAGGGTCAGTGAGCTGGACAGGAAGTTACGTCATCGCCGACTACGGGGCCGGGCTTGGACCTCTAGACTACAACTCCCAGCATGCCGAGCAGCAGTACGTCATGGAGCATACCATTGTGTGTCTCCTCGCCGATGGCTGGAGGAGCGGGAGCAGGAAGGCGTCCTCCCGCCAAATTGAGTTTTTATATCCTAAGGACTGTTTATGGCAAATCACTCTGCCTTTTTGATGCGCGTTCTGGCTTTTTCTCGTCCGCCCCCCGCAGAGAACTTGGAATGGAGTCTCCCGTATCCATAGCAACGCCGCACAACAAACGCTAGTGCAAGGCAGAACGCCTGGAAAGGACGGGGTAGTCATTCCCCTGGGTGCTCGTGCTTAAGTTTGCGCACCTACGGGCCCTCGCGGCTCCTACCGCGGAGTTAACCCGGTCTAAAGGTGGGATCATCTGATCTGGGTTGTCGGATCTAGTGCTCTTGCAAGAGGTGATCCTAAGGGGACATAATTTCCTCACCACCTCAGCCCCAGCTGAGTCTTCTTCACCATCCCCCCCTCGACACTTTATCCATACCTCTTTGTAGGAAATCAGTCATTCCCCATTCATGTGACACTTGTCTACTAGATTGTAGTGGGGGGCAGCTCTCTCTCTCTCTATATATATATGTCTTAAAATCTGAATTTTCTGACTTCTACTTGTGTACCCGACTCAAAGGAAGGTTTGCAAAGTATCTGTCAAAGGAGTGCATGAATGAATGCTTGAATCTGCTCAATAAAAATTTTAGAATTATTAAATGGGAGGACATGTCCAAGGCAAGAACTTTTCTGCCTGTCTTCCTCCGTGGCTGACTTAGTTGTGTGATTGTGGAGTATCCAGCACATGTAGTCTCAGCTGGAACCGGTAGTTCAAGTCCAAACCAGGCAGCATAAGAAAGTTCCTGGAAAAGTAGTGAAGAACCAAATTCCTACCATTGTTTCTGTTTTTTGCGGAACCCACATTTTAGTAAGGAAAGAACTCCATTTGTATTATACTTATTTTCCTGCCTTCTAATCTACTACTAGTGTAATAGACCAAAACAAAGTTTTTACATTAGGATTGTAAAATGATGGCCCATTAGAAAAGCCATGATGAAAGCTTGAGAGCAGAAGATCATGATGCTGTGATAGCATAAAAAAGGTGGTGAACAAGTTAAACAGTCTGAATGAAACATCGCTGTTAACTGGGAAGGAGGGACAGAGAGGGCACAAAGAAGGATCTGGATAACAGAAAAAGTGCAATAGTACTGTGGCTGAGAGCCCAACCTGAGAATTAGAACTAGAAGCCCAATCAGATTGCTGCATCCCAGGCATTTTGTAGCCCATGATAGGATGATTTTTATTTGAAAGCCAGACCCTATCTTAAAACACAACCGTGGATGTTTTCTATTTGGTGATATATGATGTTGACGGTGGGCCTTGTGTGCTTGAACACTTGTAGCAGCACAGAAAAGCTTTTCATGGACTGTGGGTGGAGAAATGAAACCACCTCTCACCAAATACCACTGATGTTTAGTTTCCAAGTGTACTTGATCAGAGGAAGAAGTCAGATGGGTAGAATATTTCTTTTTCTTAACCTTTACATTTAAACTGAAGCTACATTTGCCCTTTTGATGTAACACATTAGCAATGATTCACACAGATGAACCCTAGTTGCAAAGACGTGAGTGAGCATGCCAAGGGATATTGGAACAGCTTGTTCTGAACTCAGGTTCTTATTTTGGACTATAATCAGGAAAGAGGTAGAGCAGGAGTCTGGCCTGGTGATTTGATCTGTGTCCCAGGGCCACTTTCTGAGAATGAACTGTACTGTCATCTGTGCTCATGTCTCCCTGTAAACTTAAACTATCACTGGTAATTACTGGCCTCTTTGTGCTTCAACCTCTTATTCTGAAAAATGAGGATAATAGCACCAGGGTATTAGTAGCAAACTAGGTATCTAGTGGGTCGTGTTTAGCATTAGTCCTAGCGTGGACTCCATATGCACTAATGCATGCTGGGTCCACAGTGTAGGTTGTGCTTTAAAAAATGAAGCATTGATACAAAGATATTAGTAGCTCACTGAGCCTCCTTTAAGGAATGTATATAATTAAAACATTTTCATCCTTCCTTCCTTTTTATTTATTTGCCAGTTCTTGGTCTTAAACTCAGGGCCTGTCACTGTGCTTTCTCAAGGCTAGTGATCTACCACCGGAGCCACAGCACCACTTTTGGCCTTTTCTGTGTATGTAGTACTGATGAATCAAAGCTGGGGCTTTGTGTATACTATGCAAGCACCCTACCACTCGGCCATGATCCTGGCCCTAAAAACACTAATTTTGAAAGTAATACTTGCATGTTTAATATGATATTTTACCTTTTGTTTGTGAAATCATTTAAAAAGAAATCTCCCTGTGGTCTGATCATTACAAATATTCCAAATTCATTCATTATAGAGTGTTGTCTGTTTAGTTGTTTGTGTTTTCATTTTGCCCAAACCATTATCTTCTCCCTCCCCCATCCCATTAATGAACTAATTTCGCCAGTGACTCATTTCTTATATTCATTTAAATTTGAAAAAAAATCTTCCACATACTGCAAAGCAGTATTTGTGCTTTGCATTTTGAAAAGCTGTTACAAGTTTCAATATTATAGACAATTCAGGATGTCAGATTCATTCAGACTATGCCTACAATTCATTCAGGCTATACCTATAATTTTGGTTTTTAAATCTATATTGAACTTCTCACATGAAGGATATCATTTATCCATGTTTCTCCTATACCAACTGGCTATAATTTTCTTTCGCCTGCCTGCCTGCCTTCCAGCCTTCCTTCCTTCTTTCCTTCCTTCCTTCCTTGCTTCCTTCCTTCCTTCCTTCCTTCCTTCCTTCCTTCCTTCCTTCCTTCCTTCCTTCCCTCCTTCCTCGTTTCCTTCCTTCTCTCCTTCCTCTCCTCCTTCCTCCCTTCCTTTTTTTGTTGGTTGTAGGGCTTGAATTCTGGGTATGGCTACTGTCCCTAACCTCTTCAGCTCATGGCTAGTGCTCTACCACTTTGAGCCACAGTGCCACTTCCAGTTTTCTGGTGGTTAATTGGAGATGAGTCTCATGGCTTTTTGTGTCTGGGCTGGCTTTGAACCACTGTCCTTAGGTCTCAACATCCAGAGTAGCTAGGATTACAGGCATGAGCCACCTGTGCTCATCTAGTAATTTTATTTCCAACAAATATACAGCGGATGCCCTCATACATATTCCTTGGTGATTTGTGTGCATTTCACATAGAGGCAAAGGGATTCTTCCTGGGGATAATTTTGATTACGAGTGTTGTTCGCCACACCACCAAGTAGATTCCTCAGTAGCCTGGGATCATTGTTATTATTATTACATAGTTGTACATGGGGATTTTAATTCAAACGTCAGTTTATGAGTACATTGCATCTTGTTCAATACCACTCCTATTGTTTTACTGTGAATGTTAGCAGTCTTAGGCTGAAAATAAATTGCATTGAAATATATATACAGTAATGACTCTTTGGCTAAAGTCTCTTCTTTTATTTTTTAGTGTAAAGCAAAAGTTTGTTTTACGAGAACCAGTAGCTTTAAGGAAGTTTTAGAAGTTGCAACTATAAAAAGCAATCATGCCTGTAGAAGGAGGAAAGACAGACATGGAGCGGGTTGGCCTCTTCAGCGAGATGGAATACATCTCTGTGGGTGATAAGTATATATCACCATATAATCGTAAGTATAATTAGTAGCCTGCGGCTAAACATAGTGAATTTTTTCTGTAGAACAATTGAACTTTACATGTAGGGTAAATGTTGTGGTCAGTGTATTAAAGTAGTGAGATCTGAACACGGCAATACAGTTAAGAGCTTCTAAGAGTAGGAAGCTCCTGGTGTATCAATTCCTTTTCTTTATTATCCTCAAAGTTAGTTTCACTTCTTTCCCCAAAGGTTCCTGGTAAGTGTCTCCCAGAATATTTTGCTTTTAGATGGATGGGACACCTTACTATGCAAACAATATTTCTACTTGTACCCTGAATGGCAATCTACCACCGCTTTCCTGAAAAGTGAAATGCTAAATGAATAGTTGAGGGAATTCTTAGAAAATTCAGAATTAAAATGCTTAAAAAATAGTTGGTGTGTATCAGTTAAATGTTTTGACATCTAGAGACTGTTGTGTGGCAGAAATAAAATGCCCTGTTACGCAAACAACTTAAGGTAAGTATTAAAAAATGAAAAAAAGCCTATACAGTATTTACTTTGCCTACAGAAAGGAATGGGATGACCAAGTGCTAAAAGAAGGCATTGTTAATATATTTGTACTATTGAATTTGAGTTGAATATTAAATATATCACTTTTCAAAAAATAAATAGTTAATCAGCTATTCAAATTCACATTGTATGAACCACTTGAATTATGGGTTGTATACACTTCAAAACTGTTTTCATATTTTAAAATTTCCCAAATTAAGCTGTCCTAGATTCAAACCATAAATGTTCTAAATATTTACAGATTGCTTTTAAGCCAAATTACTGGGATACTAGTAGTTTTTTTATACAAACAACAATTTAAAAGTTTATTCTGTTGATGGGCATTGGGCTGTGTCTGTCTTGTTTTTGATAATTAAGCACACAAGTGCCCTCTTGACTTGTACAACTAATAAATGTTATTAAAAATTTATAAACCAAGTGAAGTCCTGGTGACTCATGCCTGTAATACAGGCTGACATCTGAGGACAGTGGTTCAAAGCCAGCCTGAGCAGGAAAGTCTATGAGACTCTTTTCTCCAGTTAACCACCAGAAAAACCAGAAGTGGTGATGTGGCTCAAAGTGGTAGAGTGCTAGTCTTGAGTAAAAGAGCTCAGCAACTTGGGGCCCCAAGTTCAAGCCCCATGATCAACAAAAAATAAAAATAAATACAAATCTATGACCCATTCTTGTTCATGCCTTTGGTGGACAGCCACTCGTGTGTTCTGAGCATATCCTTAGGAGTGGAATTGCTCCAATTTGGAGGCAACACTATTCTCTTCAGCCTGTCCATGTATTCTTACTGATCACTGTTTCCCAGTTGGTTTGCTGGAGGAACATTGGGTTAGGTGATCCTTAAGTTTTCTTTTAACTCTAGAATTCAGACTTCACCCTTCATGTTCAGATAAAATCTCTCAGGTCTTAATGCCTGCCTGGCTACCTGCCTGCTTGCCTCCCTTCCTTCTACCTTCCCTCCCTCCTTTCCTTCCTTTTCCTTTCTGTCTTCCTTCTTTCCTGGTGCTATGGCTTGAACTCACTACCTGGGCATTGTCCCTAAGCTGGTTTTACTCAAGACTAGCACTCTACCACTTGAGTCACAGCTCCACGTCCAACTTTTTAGTAGCTAATTGGAGATGAGAGTCTTATGGATTTTCCTGTATGGGCTGAGCCACCATTCTCACATCTCAGCTGAGTAGCTAAGATTACAGGCATGAGCCACCAGCACCTGGGTTGGCAATATTTCATTTAACACAAATTTCAGTGGTCATGTTGACACAGTGTTTTAGAGCTCAAACTCAGTCACATTTGGAAATTTTCCTGTTATAAAAGATTTTCATGCCATTAATTACTACTGATCTCAACATTATAATATTTTTCTTTATTTTTAAAGGAGCATTTAATGAGGATGCAACCAAAAATAGACAGATGCTGCCCGGGGGATCAAAATTAATGTCAGGTCTTCAGGCAGGTTATTTTGATCCTCAGTTTACAAGGATTTTTGAAGGCGAAGGCTATATAAATATGAATCAAGTGAGGAGACAGAATATGATGGAACAAGCCAAAAAGAATATAACCAAAGCTTTCATCCCCAGTAGTGGAGGGAAGAAGCCGTAAGTGTTTTGGGGGGGAAGTATCTTCAATATACTTTCTGGACCTTTCTTTATCTAGCTGGAAATACATATAATTTTCTGTAGGACTTACAAATGATAGTCTATATTTACTGTGATTCTTAGGCTAGTTTATGTATTGGGCAATTGAAGTTGGTAGGTAACTGGAAATATATTCTCAATACGATAATGATTTTTAATTATCTTTATAACTACAAGAGTATACGATAAAACCAACTAAATGATGAAAATAAATTTGTTCAAGAACTTTGCAAGAGACAAGTTAGGGGAAAATTATCTTGGTTTATCAGATCTACACTCTACATTACTTTTGTACTCAATTATTTTAAAGATAGACATTTTTAAAATGAAATTAGGAAAAATTAGGAGAAACCTTTTTTGATAAAAAAGACTAGTTTATAAAAAAATACAGTATTTTACACTGTTGGTGGGAGTGCAAACTCGTTCAACCACTATGGAAAGCAGTATGGCAGCTCCTCAAAAGACTAAACATAGAGCTCCCCTATGACCCAGAAATTCCACTACTTGGCATTTACCCAATTATCCAGAAACAAGGACATACTAAATCCACCAGCACAAGAATGTTCATTGCAGCACTATTTACCATAGCAAAGATATGGAACCAACCTAGATGTCCCTCAGTTGATGAGTGAATCAACAAGATGTGGTATTTGTACACAATGGAATTCTATGCTGCTGTCAGAAAAAATGACATTATCCCATTTGTTAGGAAATGGAAAGACTTAGAAAAAATCATATTAAGTGAAGTAAGCCAGACTCAAAGGAACTTAGGCTCAATGGTTTCCCTCATTTGTCATAATCAGTAGAAACCTTGGGCTCTCCTAGCAGAGATTTGCAATAGAGCAAAACCTTGATACAAAAGGCCATATAGTAGGACACTAAATGAAAGAATCTCTAGTATATAGAAACATAAGCCATATAATGAATGATTGTTGTTCTTAAGGTACTATGTTATCTCTCATCTCTTTTGCTGTCCCTTGGTTATCTCATATTGTTACAGTATCTCACTTTGTTACCTGATATATCGGATATATTTGTATTTGGTTATTTGAAATTTTATAGGGAAGGGGGGAAAACAAGATGAGGGGTGAGGGTGGGGGGAGGGAAATGGGGACCAAGACATGTGAAAGGGTATCAATGTATGGGAATTAATGCACCATCTATCTGGCAAATATCATGTAACCCTTCTATTAATTACAATAAAAATATATGAAAAAATAATAAAAATGAGGAACTTCTCAAAGAAAAATTAGTGCACCATCTATCTGGCAAATATCATGTAACCCTTCTATTAATTACAATAAAAATATATGAAAAAATAATAAAAATGAGGAACTTCTCAAAGTATTTTAAAATCAGTGAGTAGAGTGAGTGAGGATGACTATAGTTAATGGAGTTTCTATTTGTATGTATGAAAATGGAATGATAAAATCTATTGAAATTGTTTAAAGAAGGGCAAGGGGGAGATCAATTATGATACATTGTTTTACATTTGTGGAAATATCCTAAAAGAAATGCTCTTATATAATTTAATGTGTGCTGATAAAAAATAAAATCACTGTGAAAGATACACACGAGAGATTTAATAATAGTTTGACAGTTACCATTTAAATAAGTGGCTTACTGAATAAGACCAGGTAGCCTATATTATTTATGTTATAGAGTTAAGATTTAGAATATCATTCATTCTTACTATTGACTCTCTCGATTTAGAATTTATGATAGGATAGATCTAAGTCTTATTTGATACTTATTTGCTATATTTTCTTCAATGCAAATACATTTTTTTTCTTTTTCATATACTGGGGCTTGAAGTCAAGGCATTGCTCTTGATAGGCTGGCATTCAACCACTTGAGACTTCCTCCAGCTCTATTTTTGCTGTTTATTTTGGAGTCTAGAAAACTTTTCTGTCTAGGTTGGCCTCAAACTATGATTCTCTAGACCTCTCAGCCTTCTGAGTTAGCAATGCAAAAGAAAGCCACTGGCGACATTTCTACAGTTCAGATTTACTTGTAACAGGCAGTATTGTCTTCTCAGCAAAATTTATGATCTTTATTAGGATTTTTATTCTCCATTTTAGTCCTCCTTGGGACTTTATATTTTATTTTTCAACACTAAATACTCACTAAATGTTAATATTTTAAATATTATTATTATTTCTTGAACTTCTTTATTTTTCCAGGTATTAATGTTGAACTGTATTTTTTGTCATTACTTTTTCATGTACTATGTTTTACCTTTTAAATTACCTTTTTAAATTACATTTTCTTGTTTTTTAGTCTTCTCCTAACCTGTGATAAACTTTCATCATAGTAACTGTGAATTGACACATTGATACACTAGCTTATAATGTGCCTATATTATTCATCAGGCAAAAACGATTTTATAACTAGATTAGCTTTCCTTTCTTTGAATAGTTCATAGATATAAATAAAAAAAACCTTGTAATTTGGTGGGATATAGAAAGTATTCCCCAAAAGAGAGACTGGTGATTTAAATAAGCAGTCCTGATATAGACACTTATTCAACATCAAATTCTGGATCCTAGGATATTTTCTTCTTCATAATTATTAATATATACTTCTTACTGACAGATTATATATTTTTAAATCAAGTATCAATATTGCCTTTTTCCAGATCCCAGTGGTTCACACTTACCATCCTAGCTACTTAGATGGCTGAGATCTGGGAATTATGATTCAAAGTCAACTGCAGCAGAAAAGGCCTTTAGCCTATTATCTCCAATGAATCAGTTAAGCTGAAGTGGAGGTGTGACCCAAGTGGTAAAGCACCAGCTTTGAGTAGAAAAGCTGAGCAAGTCCATGAAGCCCTGAGTTCAAGCCTCAGTACAGACCAAAAATCTCCCTAAAATATTTTAATTATGATATATTCATTGTATATATTAATGGGTTTTAGTGTGGTATTTCAACACCTTCATACAGTGTGTACTGATCATACAGTGTGTACTGATCCCATTATCTACCTGGCCCCAATCACAGGCATTGAATGAATTCTCAATGTTATGACGGTTCAGTGAGTGCTTTAATCACATTTTAGTTAACTAATGCTAATCTAGAATTCACTGCAATATCATTACTTAATATTATTCTTCAATTCATTTTAACATGTTATGACAGATGATCATAAGTAGGACTTAATAAAATAGGCAGTTAATGTTAATATTTTACCAAATTTGGTATTTTTGTTATGGGGGTTTGAACCTGGGACCTCTCCTACTGAGGATGCCTCCAGCTCTTTTTTGTACTTGCTGTTTGGCTTTTTGTCAAAGTACATAATTAATTGGACAGTGATCCTCCTATTTCAGACTTCCTATAGGAGCTGGGTTGACAGGTACACGTGACCCTGCATAGCTTCAACTGAGATGGAGTCTCCCAAACATTTTTGACCGTGTTGACCTGAGCTACAATCTGATTTCATTCTCCTTTATGGCCAGATGATAAATACACCCACTGTACTCCATTACTTATTGAGAATGGGGTCTTGTGAACTTTGTACCCAGGCTGGCCTTGAACCATGATCCTCCTGATCTCAGCAAGGATTATAGGTGTGAACTACTGGAACAAGGTTCAGTCTAAAATTTTTTTTTGCCAGTCCTGGGCTTTGAACCCAGGGCCTGAGCACTGTTCTTGTGCTTTCTCAAGGCTAGAGCTCTACCGCTTGAACTATAGCACCACTCTGGCCTTTTTTTCCCCTTCTATGTATGTGGCACAAAGAATTGAACCTGTGTCTTTGTGCATCCTAGTCAAGCACTCTACCACTAGGCCAAACTCCCAGCCTAAGTTTAAAAAATTTTTAACCTGGCTGGGAGTTTGGCCTAGTGGTTAAAGTGCTTGCCTAGCATGCATGAAGACCCGGGTTCAATTCCTCGGTACCACATACATAGAAAAAGTCAGAAGTGGTGCTGAGGCTCAAGTGGTAGAGCTCTAGCCTTGAGAAAGTCCAAGGACAGTGCTCAGGCCCTGAGCTCAAGCCCAGGACTGGCAAAAAAAATTTTTTTTAACATAAATATCTGGTGTTTTGTTTGTGTAGACTATTGCATTAATGTAAAAACTTAAGTGGCAACTTGGAAATTAGCATGATTGTTAATGGAATTAAGTATTTTTCTTTCCAAAAGTAATAGTTTGAAATAATAGTTTTTATAGTTTTCAATGAATGGATGTTCAGAATAAATCATTTATTAACCAGCTTGCCTTAAAATGCTTGAGTCATCCAAAAGCATACAAATTCTGTTTATTGTTTACAGGCCACTATACAAACTGGAGTCACCCTGATTTCCCACATTATGAAGTTTTATGTGGAAAATTTGAAATAGACATTAAAAAATTAAAAGCATATCTCAAAATGTATGAGTTTAGCTGGGCACTGGCTACTCAGGATGCTGAGATCTGAGGACTGCGCTTGGAAGCTAGTCCAACTTGTGAAACTCTTACTTCCAGTAAACCACCCAGACAAAGCAGGAAGTAGCAAGAACACTAATCTGGAGCACAAAGACTCTGAGGGGCAGTGCCCAAGCTCTGAGTTCAAGCCCCAGAACTGGCATACAAAAAATGTGCTTTTGAAAAATTAGAATAGATTAAAATGCACAGAAAAAGATATTTTTCTTAATAGAGTCAAGCAGGCAATTCCTTTATGTCTTTCCCCCCCTTCTTTCGGTATTTGGAATATTTGCGGTGAAGTGTCTCAAGTGAAATTTGACATTTTAACCTCTTTCTTTTTACAAACCAAACCCAACTGTCCTGAAGGAGTGGATTGGGAAGTTACTATGGAACAATAGGAGGTCCTGTGCCATTCTTCAGTGCTCAGGTAAAGCCTAAGGATAAGTATGAACCTCCTGGAAAGAATTTATACACAAGCCCAGGGAAGAAAGGAACTGGATATGGGTAAGATACTCTGCATAGCTTTATATCATTTGTTTTGAAAGAAAACATTGATTTCTGAACCCTCTGTAACTCACCATTATTTATTTTTCCTTCTTTAGCTATGCAAATGTGACCATAGGCAAGCAATTACCACACTCTGCCGATTTCTATGATGAGTGGAAAGCAAGTTATAAGGTAAAATGACCTCTGACTTTTCAACCCTTCGTTGACTTTGCAGGTTCACTTGTGATCAGAATATTTTTTCCCTCTCTTTGTATCACTGAGGCAATTATAGATGGATGCTTATAAATTGGTGATAAGTTTAACCTTCCTGATATGAAATTTCTGGTTTTGCTCTAGATCCTCATCCTTTCCAGGATGATTCTGTAGCTCCTACTGTAGTTATTCATATCTGTCTTGCATCTCTCTAAACTAGCTGTGACTGTGAGTCTTCTGTTAACTTGGTGAAGATCTTACAGAGTGGAGAAAGGAAGGGGACACAGAAGAACAGGGATTTTTTTTTTGCTAGTCCTGGGGCTTGGACTCAGGGCCTGGGCTCTGTCCTTGGGTTTTTCCAAGGCTAGCACTCTACCATTTGAGCCACAGAACCATTTCTGTGAATATGGTACCGAGGAATCAAACCAAGGACTTCATGCATATTAGGCAAGCACTCTACCACTAGGGCACACTCTTGGCATCAGAAATTTAAAAGGATTAAAGAATAAAATTTCTGAAAGACCTTTGGCCATATTTCTACTAGCAAAAATCATCTCTCAGGTAACTATTTGAGATGTCATTTAAATTCACTGTTGAATAATGAAATTCCAGCAAAAAAGAAATATATTTTATAACGAATTTTGAAAATAATTTATTTTCACATACATTGTTTTGCTAATTTATGCACAACCAGCAGTTTTTATACTTAGTACTGTCCTGCAAAACAAGTGTAACATAAGGGCAAAAAAGTCTGTTAAGCTTGAGTAATAGGTAGATAGATACTCTGTAATATGAAATTGTTACAAGGTAAAAATTAAGTTCTTGTAATAAAATGACACAATCTACTATGTACCAGGTGCTTTATATCCATAATTTTATTCTTCACAACACATTAAGGAGAGTTTTAGTCTCATTTACAATTATAGAAGATGTGACACTCTAAAGGATAACTAACTTTCTAACATTCTCTGAGAAATCCTTAAAAGGCAAGAAGGAACTAGATTTGAACAGGACACGAGAGACCAATCCTTGCTTAAATAGAACTAATACTGCCTAGACATTAAAACTTTGTTCAGGCAATACATTCTATCAAATAAATGTATATGCCAAACAAATAGACATATACTTATTCAGACGTCAGCATATTTTTCTTTTTTTTTTTTTTTGCCAGTCCTGGGCTTGAGCTCAGGGCCTGAGCACTGTCCTTGGACTTTCTCAAGGCTAGAGCTCTACCACTTGAGCCTCAGCACCACTTCCGACTTTTTTCTATGTATGTGGTACTGAGGAATCGAACCCGGGTCTTCATGCATGCTAGGCAAGCACTTCAACCACTAGGCCAAACTCCCGGCCCATATTTTTCATTTATAAAACAAAGTTTAGGACAGGAATGTTTTTAAAAGTGTGTTCAGCAGTATGTATTATAAAATCTACATGTTTATATTGAAATGTAAAAGAAGTTTCTTCTAAATTGTTTCCAGTTTATATAACTTATGCTATGTAATGTCAAACCACTTAATTTATAGAAATACAGAGAAGAACACCACCGTTTAATGAAAGGGACTCCATTCAGGTTAAATCTTTACCCAAGGGACTATTTTGATGTTAATCCTTACTTCTTTGAGAAAACTTTGCCTCCAATTAAAAAAGAAGTGAAAAAAGAATTACTTTCAGGAGCTTTTAAACCCTCTTCTCCTGGAAAAAAAGTAAGTCTAAATTCACTTTAAGTAAGCCAATTCATTAAAAAAATTCCTTTTCAGTAGTTGTACAAAAGTTTCTCTTTTTGTATTATTATTATGTTTACTTTTTGGGTTTCCTGGGGTTGGATTTCAAGACCTGGCCACTGTCTCTGAGCTTTTTTCTTTTTGGCTCTGGACTTAGTACTCTGCCACTTAAGCCACAGGTCCACTTCTGGCTTTTTTGGTAGTGTATTGGAGGTAAAAGTTTCATAGGCTTTTCCTTCCCTGGCTGGCTATGAGCTGCGATCCTCAGATATTAGCCTTCTGAGTCGCTAGGATTACAGGCATGAGCCACCCTTGCCTTCAAGTAGTTGTGCAAAGGGGCACCTTCAACAAATCAGTTTATAAATGCAGTACATCTTGATCAGTATCACCAGGAGAGGAGTTTCAATTCAACATGTCAGTTTATGACTGCAATGCATCTTGATAAATGTCACCCCTTCAGCATTCTTTCCATCTTTCACAGCCCTAGTGTAGATAGCTTTTTAAAGAATGTGAAACCAACTCTGTAGACTACCAAAGTATGAAGTTCTTCAGGGCCTAAATTTGTAGAAGCATTTCATGAAATCTAGTGAAATTGTTTCATTTTTCTTTGTAGCCTGGTGGAATGAAGGCTGGAACATTTGATGCATATCCAGCACATTCTGTTGAGCCAACAGTGGTTAAATTCAAAAAGGAGATTACTGGAAAAAGTGACAAGGTTTTCCATCCACCAAATGGACCAAAAAGCAGACCAGTTGAAAGTATAGTGGCTTTGAATGTCAAAAGGTAGGAAGAGCTTTTACTTGGCTTTTACAATGTCTATCTTTTATACTTCTTCAAAATAATCTTTTATCAATGCATACTTTTAAAAGATTGTACATTTGACCATGATTAGATATATCAACACCTTCTGTCTACCTGTCTTCCCTGTGGAAGTCACTACGTTATGAAGCATGATTTGAATTCCATCAGCTATAGATATTAGAACATCAGCTATTTCTCAAAGGAAATTTCTTAGTACTTGTTAGGAAGCCTCTGGCATCAGAGAGTTCTATCCTTACTTTGAAATAACTTTCAGTGCAAACATCGGCTTTTCTTTTAAAAAATGAAACTCATAGATATCTATAATATATACATGTATTTACAAATAATGTATACAAATCTACACACATCCACTCATACATATGCACATACATATATACATACACACACACACACACACACACATATTTTTTGCTAGTCACTGAGGCTTAAACTCTGGACTTGGGCAATATCCCTTAGCTCCTTTTGCTCTCTACCACTTGAGCCACAGCTCCACTTCTGGCTTTTTCTATGATTAATTGGAGACAAGGATCTCATGAACTTTGCTGCCCTGAATGAACTGTAATCCTCATATCTCAGCCTCCTGAGTAGCTACGACTACAGGTGTGAGCCACTGGTGGTACTAGGTTTTAAATATATTTAGTTTTAATATGTGATATATAAAATTGAAGTCCCTTGTATAGTTTTGTAACCTATTACTCCATTCCCTTCCCCCCACATCACTCCCTCTCTCTTTCCAGTTCTGGGGCTTGAACTCAGGACCTAGGCTCTATCTCTTGACCTCTCTGCTCAAGGCTAGCAATCTCCCACTTGAGCCATAGCACTACTTCTGGGTTTTTCAGTTTATATGGTACTAAGGAAGCAAACCCAGGGCTTCGTGCATGCTAGGCAAGCACTAAGCCACATTCCCAGTCCATTCATCTCTTATTTGTTCACTTATCTTTTTCTTTTTCCCTTTTAGTTTTACTGGGGTCTGAACTCTGAATCTTGTACTTGTTAAACAAATTCTCTATCACTTAAATTATCCCCTTTTTCCTTTAGTTTGGTTTTAGACCTGAGCCCTAGTCCTAGCCTGGTCTTGGACCATGACCTGCCTATCTCCACCTCCCAAGTATCTGGGATTACAGGCATAGACTACCATGTGCAGCCGTCTTATTTGAATATACTTTGCTTCAGCACATGAGATATATAAAATATATTGATTTTTTTATCCAATCTGCTACGTTGCTAACATTTGTTCATTTACATTCTACTCTCTTGCCTTTATTTCCTTTTTTCCTAGTGTCAGAGCCTGATATCAGACTCTCAAACTTGCCTGGCTTGCTTGCTCAGCTTGTCCTTACCACTTCAGCCATACCACCAGTTTAGATTATTAGTTTAATTATTTTGGAAATGGATTCTTTTCAGACTTTTCTGTCTGGGCTGGCTTAGAACTGTATAGCTGGGATCAATTTTTAGATTATTTGACTTTAATTTTACAAACTACTAACTTTTGGGGCAATAGTTAAACATTTTCACAGGAGGCTGAGATCGGAGGAATATGGTTTGAAGCCAGCCCAGGCAAAAAAGTCCATGAAAGTCTTATCTCCAATTAAGTACCAAAAAATCCAGAAGTGGAGCTGTGGCTCAAGTGGTAGAGCACTAGCCTTGAGCTAAAAACTCAGTGACAGTGCCCAGGCCCTGAGTTCAAGCTCCAGGATAGACATATGCACAAAAGAATTTCCTGTAATAATTGTCCTTTTAAATTTTATCTATTTCTAAATATATCTGACTTCCTTTACTTATTTATTTTTGCTGGTTCTGGGCTTCGACATTCTCACTGAGCTCTTTTTGCTCAAGGCTAGTGCTCTATCACATGAGCTACAGCACCACTTCAGGCATGAGCCATTAATGCTCAATGATATCTGACTGTAATCAAGGTTTAAGTTGACAGGAACATTGCTTGTGGGCCGAAGATGTGTGTAGCTCAGTGATAGACTATATATGCCTAGCGTGTATAAAGTGTCAAGGTGCTAGATAAGATACCAAAAACTATAAGAGGAACGAATCATTTTATGTGTAATCACCATTAGAAAATTATGCGAATAAGGGCCGGGAGTTTGGCCTAGTGGTTAAAGTGCTTGCCTAGCATGCACAAAGACCTGGGTTCGATTCCTCGGTACCACATATAGAAAAAAGCCGGAAGTGGTGCTGAGGCTCAAGTGGTAGAGCTCTAGCCTTGAGAAAGTCCAAGGACAGTGCTCAGGCCCAGAGCCCAAGCCCAGGACTGGCAAAAAAAAAAAAAAAGAAAATTATGTGAATGTTTACAAATTATGACAGGACACAGAATTTTTGCCTATAAAGTGCAACTATAAAATTAAATATATGTTATTTTCTAATTCTAGGACACTGAATACAAGTAACTACAAGACTGCTTCACTACAGTCCTATTAACCGTGACTCCTTATGAGTGGAATAGATATATTCCCTTATATGTGGAATAGATAGCTCAAGTATTTTGAAGGAATTTCAACCTGCAACTCTAATATTGTCCTTGATTTCAACACTCTCACTTAATAAATAATATTTACTAATAATTTAAGGTGGGATGTCTGACTTACGTTAGATCTGTATTTCTAAGTGTAATATACTATCTAGTTACTAAGCATTAAAAAGTAGTCTATGACTCGAAAGAGTTTACTTTTAGTGTTAAGAAGTGGGAGGAGGGAGGGGAGGGGCAGTGGTAAGGATTGGAGGGTGAAAAGTGCACAGCAAAATCTTAACTTCCTTTATTTGGGAAACATTTAAAATAAACTGTAGTAATAGTCAAATGACATAACATATCAAAACACTCAGCAGCAATACAAATATTATACCTATTTGTGTTGTATCATACATGGGTATACATGGTTCCAAATTACAAGGTACTAGGTCTTATATTTGTAAGTTATACAAAGCAACATATTATGAGTTGAGGGGAGTGAGAATAAACTTATTGGCATGGCATCTGGCATGAGAAGATAAATGACTTTGTGTTTGGCATCCTTTTGTATCTGTCTCTAGCTCCCTAGAGCTGCCTCTCCTGGAGCTTCTATCCCTCCTCAGCCCTACTAAGGCATCAATACAGAACAAAAGGATGCAAATTTGCTATGCAGATCTAAAAACAACTATGGTTTCTATATCAGAATGTTACTTCAGAATATGAGACATCACTAGGGATAGTCACTTCATAATAATAAAGGGCTCAGCTTGCCAATAGGACATACACGTGCTGAAATATGCATTAATGAGCTTTAAACACCCAAAACTAACACAGGTAGAATGAAGAAATCTTTTTCTCTCTCAGTAATTTTCAGAACTGGTAGAAAGAAAGATGAATAAAAATATAGATTGGACTGGGAGTTTGGCCTAATGGTAGAGTGCTTGCTTAGCATGTACGAAGACCCGGGTTCAATTCCTCAGTACGATATGCATAGCAAAAACCCAGAAATGGTGCTGTGGCTCAAGAAGTAGAACTCTAGCCTTGAGAAAACCCAAGGACAGTACTCAGGCTCTGAGCTCAAGCCTAGGACTGGCAAAAAAAACATACAGATATTTTCAGCACTCAAATTGCTGAGTTGATATTTATAAACTATTCCATGCAACAATAGCAGAATATTATTTCCATGTTCACATTAAGTACTAATGAAGATAGAACATATCCTGGGCAATTAAACAAGTCTCACTGAAAGGCAAATTATACAGATACGTTCTCTGATCGTAACAGAATTTTAAGTTAGAAAAATTAAAGATAGAAATGTATCTGAAAATCTCCAATACTGGGAAATCAAGCAATTCAGTTCAATTTTCCATCTAATGAAGAATAACAAGAGAAATGTGGGGTATTTTGAACTAAATGAATATGAAAACATATTAAACTAGATGATATATTTATATAGTACTTGAAAGGAAAATTACAGCTTTAAACATAGGTAGTAGAGAAAAATAAGGATCCTTATTCAAAAAAGTGGAAAAGTGACAAATTAAGCCTTAAACAAAGCTAAGAAATGATTAATGATTAAAATAGAAAAAAAAATCAATGAACTAAAGCAAATCAATAGAGAAAACCTGAAACAAGAAGCTGTTTTTACACAAGAACAATGAAATTAATAAACTCTAGCTAGGTTGATAAAGACACAACAGGAGACCCGAAACAACCAGCATCAGCAATATAGTACATTTTCACAGGACCGATGAACATTAAAATATAATAATATTACACTTTTATGACAATAAATTTGTAAATTTGCGTGAAAGGTTCATATCCCTCAGAACATACAATTGACCAAAACTGACTAAAGAAATATTTGAATAGTTCTATATCTATTAATGAAGGATATTTTGCAAATTTAAAATCTCAGAAGGTTTGAAACACCAGTCTTCCTGGTGGTGTCTGTTATAGATTTTGTAAGAATAATGTCAATATTGACCTTATACTACTTTTTCAGAAAATAGAAGTGGGAATACTTCCTAACTCATTTTTGTAAGGCCAGGATTTTCTTAATACTAAAACCAGACCAGATGTAGACTTTAAAAAATAAATTCCTATCTGTCTGTCTGTCTATCTATCTATCTATCTATCTATCTATCTATCTATCTATCTATCTATCTATCTGCCTATCTTAGTAAATATAGATGCAGAAAACTTTAAAGCTTTAAACTTAAGCTGAATTGGGCAGAATATATTGAAAGAATAATACAATATGATTTGGTGGGGTTAATTCCAGGAATGCAAGGTTGCTAGGATGCTTCCAAATTAATGTTATCTATCTATCTATCTATCTATCTATCTATCCATCTATCTACCTACCTACCTACCTATCTTAGTAAATATAGATAAAGAGAATTTTAAAGCTTTAAACTTAAGCTGAATTGGGCAAAATATACTAAAAGATAATACATTGGGGCTGGGAGTTTAGCTTAGTGGTAGAGTGCTTGCCTAGCATGCAGGAAGACCTAGGTTCTATTCCTTGGTACTGCATATGTAGAAAAAAAGCCAGAAATGGTGCTGTGGCTCAAGTGATAAATCTCCATCCATGAGAAAACCCAAGGACAGCACCCAGGCCCTGAGTTCAAGGCCCAGGACTGACAAAAATAATAAAGAAATAAAAGACAATACAATATGATTTGTTGGGGTTAATTCCAGGAATGCAAGATTGATATGATGCTTCAAAATTAGTGCTATTTACCATACTAAAGGATCAAAAAAGAAAAACAAATGATAATCTTTCATAGCTTTTTTTTTTGTCCAGAGCCCAGGACCAAACCCAGGGCCTTGCGCTTGCCAGGCAAGGGCTTTTCCGCTGAGCCAAGCCCCCGACCCCCAAATCATGATAATCTTAAGTGTAGAAAAGGCATTTGGCAAGATTTAATGAGGAATTATGTGACCAACAGTTCTAGATAATATTATTGCCACCTGAAGCAAACAGTAACTTTGCTTACAGTCTTGGAAGCTAGAGGGAAGAGGCAGGGCAGACATCTTACAGTCAGCAATAATGTTTCCATCCAGAGATAATAATAGGAATGTTTACTGCACCCTATAGAAGACTCGGCTTCTGTAAACTTAAGGGTATTCTACACATCCCACTGTGTTGTCCTCATTAAGTTGCTACAGGAAATTAGGCTTGAGAACTTCTGCAGAAATACCAATGCTGTAGCTACTGTACCACTGTGAGTAGCAAATTCTCTTTTGTTGCTGACCCAAGACTTCCATTTTTTTTTTACTAGACACCATGAAACTGTGTTATGATACCATTCTAAGCTTATTAGATGGAGAAATGATCAGATTCTCCATACTTCTTGATAGTCTAATTATATAAAGATACACACACATATATATACATGTCAGTTACAAGGTTATTATAAACATATATAAAATTAAGATTATTTTGTATGGAGAGGGAAAGTACTTGGAAATTTCTGAAACAAGGATTTTTTTAATTAAAATTTTTATTTACATATCTTGGATGGAAACAATTGATATAGCTTACTTGGAATTCCTGAAAAAGAGAAAAGAAATATGTTTAAGGTGGGAATGCTCAATATATTACAGAATAAATGTAAAATTACTTGTTTCCTGCCAAAAAAGCATCATTCGCATTCAAAATATGTAAATGCTAAAGTACAGTAGAGATGTCACCCAAAGAACCAAAAGCCTTAAATTCTATTATTAAGTAAATTTGAGCAATTGCTACTCTGGAGGCAGAACTCTGAGTTTGAAGACAGTTTGACATACATAGTGAGACATCCTCTCAAAACTGAATTCTCAAAAAATTCTCATTCTCAAAAACACAATAAATAAATGCAAAACTTAAGAAAGTAAATTGTAGTCATCTTCAAGTGTTCTCATTTCTGTACTCTTGTCAGTGACTAATAAGCTTGAGCAATCCTGATTGCATTTCTAGTAGTGGATCACAGCATACGTACCTTTGAAATCTGGAGCTAAAGGTCTGCTCCTGCTTCTCGCAGTATCTTCGTGGTAGTCTAACTGGAATTTCTCTCTTCTCAAGGCATAAGTTGGTTTTGATTGGTCACTATTCTGACTACACACTTTATCACTTAAACACAAATATTCTCGCTGAAGGTTCCGCATCTCAAATTCCAAGGTGTCCCTTTCATTTTCTATGCTTCTTACATAGTTTTCTAAAAATAGTTTATCTTCAGTCAGTCGGCTGATGCTGTGTTCAAATTTTGTGTTTTCATGAGTATGTTTCTTTAGTTCTTCTTTCAGAATTTGATTGTCTGTCTTAATTTCCCTTACCATTTTGGATAGCATTTCACACTCTTGGCTCATTTCAGACAAGTTGTTTTTGTAAATACTTGCTTCTGCTTTTGCATTTTTTATCTCTTTCAGGAAATTTTCTTCTGCTGTGGACTGATAGACTTGAATATTCTCAATTTCTTGTTCCATCTTTTGCCTCGCTGTGGTGGAATCCTCTAGGGCTGTTTCGAGACTCAGCCTTTCATGCTTCAGTGATTCTAGCATTTGAAGAAGTGTCTCTTGCTCTGTTTTGGCAAGTTTTTCTTTCTCCTTTAGCTGAATCATCTCAAGCTGGTTTTCTTTCAGTTCGTTCTCAAGTGAGGTTTTGTCCTTCAGCAGATGGTAAGCATTTTTCTCCAGCACATTTTTTTCGTCTTGAACCAGTAGAATGCTGGTTTTCATTGCTTCTATTTCGATGCTCATTCGATTGTTCTCATTATGGATGAGGGCCATGTCATTCTGAGTTTTGTGATCTTTACTTTTGAGTTGTTCCAATGCTTCTAACATTTGCTGCTTCTCCAAAGACAGTTGGCAATTTTTTTCCTCAAGAATTTTATTTTGGTTTTGGAGAACATTATAGTTACTAATTAGTGTCTTAAATTCTTTCAGACATTCTTTGCTTTCTTCTTCTTCTTTAAGTAACTGGGAGTGAATAATATTCTTTTCCTCAATCAGACTGGTGAGTTGCTTTTCATACATTTCAATTTTCTGTATCAGTGATTGTGTGGTATAGATAAGAGGTTTCATTTTGGTCTTAAGGGTTCTATTTTCATTCTCCAGTTCTATGATTTTTCTCTGTGTATACATGGAGTCTTTTAGGTAATTCTGTAAGTATTGAATTTTGGCAACACACTCAGCAACAGAATTGACACTGTAGGTCTTCTCATCTTCAAATGTTATGGGTCCTGGGTTTGCTACAAATGGCTGGCTGTCTATGTCTTTTACTTCATGTTTCCTTTGGTCAAGGAATGAGATTGTATGTTTTGGAACTCTCGTATGGAATTTTAAGTCTGTGATATTCTTGCTGGTGAGAGGAATGTCTTTATTATTTTTATCATTCCTTCTTCCCCAATGCATTTCACACTTAGATAGCTTTCTACATTTCCTGCAAAAGCTCACGTGGAATTTTGACACTGTGTCTCTGAGTGGGAGTAATTTATTGACTAATGCCTCTAATTCTGAAATTCTTTTAGATTTGAGATCTTCATTTAAGTTAGCATCTATGTTTCCTTCCTTAACAAAGTTCATTTGTTCCTTCTGAATGGGGGATAGGTTGAATTTTCCATTATTGTACAAATTTGCGTCTGTTTTTAAGTTTTTAAGTTCTTTTGTCAGTGCTAGTTCCCTCTCCTGTGACTTCTGAAGCTCTTTCTTCATATGTTTAATGGAGAAGCAAATATCATCTAAATTCTCGCAGAATCCATGCTTCAGAAATTGTTTAGCAACTGTGGATTTTTGAAGGTCTGTGACAGACTGTGACATCATATTTTGAGGTACAGTAGGTAGAAAACTATATACCTTATAATTTCTCAATGTATTGGAATTTTCTGAAGAGCTCATAGCTATACTTGAAGCTGAATTATCTGTTGATGTTCTCAAGTTCTCAGGCGTTAATATGTGCTTGAAATGTGTCTGGAATGGCATCGTTACACTTTCAGAGAAACCATTAACATTATTGCCAGTAAATTTTCCTTGAAGAGGTTTGGAATTCTCAAAATGATGAATTTTCTCCAAAGAAAGGTTTTTTTCTTGCTTCTCTAGAGGCTAGCATTATAAAAGACATATAGAAATGTCCTGTCATTGGTCACATGATCAAAAAATTAAGACAAGATTTTGTTTTATTTATAAATGGAATTAAGCATTTTATCCATTTTTATTGCAAAGAAAACTAACTAATGTGGTTTAAGTCCCTCTCTGGCTCTGGCTCTGTCCCTCTGTCTCTTTGTCTCTGTTTCTGTCTCTGTTTCTATCTCTGTTTCTGTCTTTCTCGGTTCCCAGGTGTTATCCTTAAATGGGAAAGAACAACCATTGTTTCAAGATTTGTAATTCTGATGTTCACAATTTGCTCATTAAAACCATACTTATTTCTTTATGGGTGAAGAAACAGGGGCCAATCCCTTCGTTTCAGAATGAGAAGATTAGCATCTTTCAACAGAGTGGCATAGATGATGGAGAGGATCACATGGGGTTGTATCCACGTGAAATTGAAAGGAAGAAAATACCTTCACTTCTGGGTTATTTGTCAATGGTTGCTGGCATTTCTGGTTCTGGGACTGTGATGGCTCTGCAACTGTGATTTCAAATCAGTGTGGGCAGTGGTGGACACTGTGATTTGGAGCTACTCTGGGGAATTCCTCCTACGTCTACATCAATCTTAAGTGGACAGTTAGGTATGCATATTTCCATAGAATGTACTTGGAAACATTTCATGTATCTGGACTAAGATAGATGCCACTCAGAGACTCTCTTAAAAGAAAGAGAAAACTGTCAAACTACAGAGTAAACGCACATCTTTTCAGGTTTTCAGTACAGGAATTTTCTTGTTTTCCTCTTTGACAGCCCATTTGTCCTGTAAGGGGAGAGAGATAAAAGTGAAGATAGACTGGTCGTAATACTTTTGAAGTACCCAAATATAGGGGGTGACTTGCATAGAACAACATACCAAATCCTTTTCAGTAAATGTGCTCACTTCTAGAGCTTTTTCTGAGCTGAACTGTGGGTTTTCTACTTCAATAATGCTTTTGTTCAATATTTCACTGATTTCAGACTGTACCTTTAAAAGATAAGGTGAGAATGTTGAAACTTGGTTGTATACCTTATAAATGGATAGGAATGATAAACAGTATAATGCCAAGATACTTTCATATTTCCTGCACATAAAATCAATTCCCATCACTACTAAACTGTTGGTGGGAGTACAAACTCATTCAACCACTATGGAAAGCAGTATGGCAGTTCCTCAAAAGACTAAACATAGAACTCCCTATGACCCAGCAATTCCACGATTTGGCATTTACCCAACCATCCAGAAACAAGGACATACTAAATCCACTAGCACAATGATGTTCTTTGCAGCACTATTTACCATATGGAACCAACCCAGAGGCCCCTCAGTTGATCAACAAGATATGGTATTTATACACAATGGAATTTTATGCTTCTGTCAGAAAGAATGACATTGCCCATTTGTAAGGAAATGGAAAGACTTAGAAAAAAATCATATTAAGTGAAGAAAGCCAGACTCAAAGGAACATAGGCTCAGTGGTTTCCCTCATTTGTCATAACCAGTAGAAACCTTGGGCTCTCCTAGCAGAGATTTACAATAGAGCAAAAACATAAGGCCATATAGGATGAAGCTAAATGAAAGGACCTCCAGGATATAGAAACAAAAGCCATATATGAGTGATGGTTGTCCTTAATTGTACTGTTATCTCTCATTGTTATCTCATATTGTTACAGTATTTCACCTTGTTATCTGATATATTATATATATGCTTATTTTGTTATTTGACATAGGATGGGGAAGGGGGGAAAACAAGATGAGGGGCAGAGTGAGGGAGGGAAATGGGGACCAAGGCATGAGAAACAATATCAATGTTTGTGAAGTAATGCACCTTCTATCTGGTGAATATAATGTAATCCTTCTAATAATTACAATAAGAATATATGAAAAAAAATAACCAATTGAAAAATGTAAAAAAATCAATTTCCATAATAGGGAAGGCCAATTATTTACTTATTGAAGGTATCTTTCATAAAATTATGATTTTATGGCTGTAAAATCATCAGGGCAACCTTGTAAAACAGTAGAATTTATGAACTATATTTCAATTATTTTTAGGTCTGAAATATTGTTTTATGTTAGCAGAATAGAATCATTTCTATCACTTGCTCAAAAGCTTTCTCTTGTTCCATGTTCCTTCTAAAGCATATTGAGCCCACACTGACATTGCATTGTTAGCATATATTGCATTATGACCCAAATATCAGTACCCTGTTCTATTTACAGTGCTTCTTTCTTATGAAATCTATTGTCATGGATGATATGGATATTTTTCTTCTAGCATCAAGATTACACGATGCACATGTGACTTGATTTATCAAAGAATCACCTCCTGGGAGAGTGACCATTCAAGTAATGAGTGTGATCCAATCTGGATCAATCAAAATCAGACCAAGAATCTTAGTATAAACTCTGAAAAGAAAATAGTATTCTCTCCTCTGTATTTCAATTGACCCTAGAAGTAATGCCTAGAGCTCCTCTTAGTCCTCTCAACAACAAATAGATTCTGAGGATATGCCATCCTAAGAAAGCATAATTGAAATAAGGAATGAGCCTTTTTTTTCTGATAACAGGATTCTTGGTTATACCAAGTAGGTGATTTCAAGGATTTTCAGTGACTTTAAGTAATCGAACGTCTTTCCCAGACTGCTTGTCTTTCCTTGCCTTCTTTCTTAAGATCCTTTTACCTCTAATTCTTTTTTCTTTTGCCAGTCATGGGGTTTGAAGCCAGGGCCTGAGTCCTGTCCTTGGTCTCTCTCAAGGCTAGAGCTCTACCACTTGAGCCACAGCACCATTTCCAGCTTTTTCTGTAGTACCGAGGAATCAAACCCAGGGCTTCCTGAGTGCTAGACAAGAACCCCACCACTAGGCCATGCTCCCAGTCCTCTACCTCCAGTATTGAGTTGCAGGGACTAGTCATAAACTTCCAGGCCTTACTTGTTTTTAGATGAGTCTTGTGATTTTTTTCCCCAACTGGAATTGAATGGCAGTTTGTCTACCTCTGTTGAGTTATATTTTAAATCTTATGAAAGCTTCTATATGTAAATGGTATGCAGGCAGCACTTCAAAATTGCACTTAAAATTCAGTAAATGCTTTTCCTTTCGGTCTCATATTGAAATAAGTATAACAGAGAGAAGAATATACTTTACCCAAGAAAAATATCTGAGCCTGAAATAAATTGTCACCTTTTAAAATTCTACCTGAAAAGTGATCCCTTAAGTTTAGAAAATGGAATGCTATTAGGCTATTTCACATATAGATAAACAGATAAGTCAGATAGCTAGATAGATATATTATAAAAGTTGTACCATGGTAACGTTTTGCAAAGTCTGCATTCGCAAAGCCTGGAATGATTCCAGCTGATGCTGAAGAACCTAAAATGACATTACAGAAATGTATTAGATTTTAAAAGCTGTTGGGGTCAGTGACCTTGGACCTGCACAATTGAGTACACAAGGAAGTAAGCTGTTATCATGATTTTGGGCTGTGTTAATTGCTTCTCATTTAACCTATTTGAGACTTGATTGCTGTTTTGTACGAATGTGACCCCTGGCAGTTTCCCTGTTTTAAACAAAGTACTTAAGGTTGGAACTTGAAATAAACGGTGCTATACTCTTAAGCTCACGGCCTTAGGCTATAGTCTTAAGCTTGCCTTAAGCTGGAGTTTTGGGCTGCTGACTTGGGCTGTAGTCCTCCCGACCCCATCTTTTTCTTATCTATTTCTTTTCCCAATCTTCACCCCCAAAGTCAGGAATCCCAGTTCGCTGCCGGCTGGCTCTGGCAAAAAGCTAGCTGAATATATTCTTGAACTATTATGCTTTTTTTCTCTATCCCTAAAAGTTGCTAGATACCAGGAAGGTCACGTGGAAGTCACATCACCCAGTTGCTTAGTCCCTGGCTCTTCAATGCACTTGCATGATTTTTTCTGAAGCTTAAAGTGGAAGAAACTATATGCATTAAAGAAGTATTTGTTCTGAACAAGATCAGCCTTTACATAGGATTTTGAAGATAATAAAATTATGTACACTCACTTTCAGGGCTGATTGTGGTTGGATTTGACTTTCTGATTCTGATATACAGCCATAGTCTAAAAAGTAAATAGAAAAATTAGGTCATTTAATTCTTAAAAGTTTATATTTAACAGCTACTTAAAAAAAAGGCTCCAAACTTTGTTGGGTAGAAGGAGCAATCAGCACATTTAATATTTGCACTGGGATACTCTCAAAATAAATTTAAGAAATAATTCTCACTTTAAGAAAATATCTACTTGAGATTACAACAGTGTTCTCATTCTTATAATAAACCACTAGGTGGCAACAGAAAAATACTTAAAAATAAGAAGACAAGTAGCTCTGTTTCTGAGATGCTAATGACATGGCTTTTTGTAAAAACAGAGCATATCCTAAAAAGGTGTAAGTGGCTCGAATGGATTTAACACACACATTTCATTTGTACTCAGTGTTTTAGTCATTGTGAAGAAAGAGGAGAAATCTAGGATTATATTTCCTTCTACATAAGCTCAAAGTTTTTCATGCTACTTGCTGTTTGCTTACATCCACAATGTTTTCTCATGTTTACATTGTTTTGTGACCATGATACCCACAAAGCTCTTTAAATACTAAGATATTATTCCTGCAATTTTCATCTTTCCCTTTTATTTTACTTTTTTGGTATAGATTCTGGGGCTTGAACTCAGGGCCTGGGTGCTATCACTGTGCTTAAGGATAGAATTGTACCAGCTGGTCTACAACTCCACTTCTGGCTTATTTGCCCTTGGTTAATGGGAGACAAGAGTCTCATGTACTTTATTACTCAGTTTGGGTTCTATGATCCTCGGGTCTCAGCATCCTGAGCAGCCTAGGGTTATAGGAGTGAGCCACTCAGCAATTCTTATTTGGCACCTGGCAAAACAGCAGTTTCTAGGGTGGTGGGAGATTCCTATACTCCGTTGAATGCTGGTTCTGTTCTTTGATACCTGTGTTTTTTGGGGGTGTTGGTGAGCCTCTCTGGGACTGTTTCTTCATTTGTCAAGTGGTGGTAATGACAGTATCTAGGTCATAGGACTTATGTGAGGCCTGAGTCCAAACATTTATGTCCTTAGTATTCTGGCACAAAGTGTCTCGTTAGCTGTTGTTAATTCACTGCGCCAGCTCAGCCAGGGATGTGCGCCTGGGATCCACTCCCTGCAGTCAGGACAAGGCAGAGACATCACTCTCGTTGGAGCTTTGGCCTGGGAGATGTTTACCTGGTTCGCCGCCCCCACGTTCCTGGACCCTGGACGCTGAAAGGAGAAAGGAATCCACGTCATCCTCCTCTTCGGGACGCCTTTCTGTCACAGAACCCAGCAGGGCTTTCAGTTCTGTCCGGGGGAGCAGTCAGGGAGCCACAGAGGCCAGAGGCGGTGATTCCGACCGTCCGTGCTCTCCGTGGCCGCGGGGGGGCGCGCTGGGGCCGCGCCGCGGTGGCGGTGGGCGGAGGGCCGGGGGCGGCGCGTTCCTCCGGGACTGAGCCCCGCCGTGCGCTGCTGGGGGAGGTGCGGCCGGCGGGGCCCGCGCGGTGGCGGTGGGCGGAGGGCCGGGGGCGGCGCGTTCCTCCGGGACTGAGCCCCGCCGGGGCCGCGCCGCGGTGGCGGTGGGCGGAGGGCCGGGGGCGGCGCGTTCCTCCGGGGACTGAGCCCCGCCGTGCGCTGCTGGGGAAGGTGCGGCCGGCGGGCCCGCGCGGTGGCGGTGGGCGGAGGGCCGGGGGCGGCGCGTTCCTCCGGGACTGAGCCCCGCCGTGCGCTGCTGGGGAAGGTGCGGCCGGCGGGCCCGCGAGGTGGCGCACCGAATCCCGGCACAGGACTGGGGAGCTCAAGGCCGATCTGGGCTACGAACCGAGTTCGAGGCCAGCCCGGACAACGTAGCCAGGCTCTGTCTCAGAAAGATGAGACATCCTCACTCCAGGCCGACCTTAGAAACTCCCGGAGTGTGCCGGGAGCGAAAGGCTCCGGGCTTCGCGCCTCCAACCTCCACACGGCCTCCCCCTCCAAGGACAGCCCCCCCCCCCTCGACCGCTTCCTACCAGGGCTCATTTCTGCTGCTCAAGGTCTTCCTGCCAACCGCCCGGCCGCACGCACTCCGCGCCCCCTCCCTCCCCAGGGGCATCCCGTTGCCTAGCAACCGGGCGGCTGGGCAGCTGTGCCCCGCCCCCTCCCCTGTACCTGAAAGGGGGGGGAGGGGGGGGGAAGAGGGAGACCGGGTTGTGCTTGTCCAGGGGTCCTGGGGCAAGCTTCAAGTTCTGCAAGACCAGGCCAGACTGCAAGGTGAGCCGACCCTTCGAGGTACCGCCCCCCCCCAAAAAAAACAACTCCAGGGACCACATCCGCATCCTCCCTGCCCATCAGAATTCGCTCTCATCATGCTCTAATTTCAGTCAACACCTGTTGGACCCAAGGTGGGCGGAGATCTGGAGAGGTTTGAGAACAAACACTTGGAGAGAGAGAGAAAGTGTGTGTTCTTTTCATGTACTGGAGGTGTTGTAAAATACACACATTACACATGTGGGAGAGGTCCTGGACTCCATTTGTGAAATCTGCTAATTTTTGATGTACTTGAGCAAACACATTGCAAAAGATAGCATTGTGGAGATGAGGACTTGCTTACTGACTAGGTGGCCTGCTTCCTTTTAATTTTTGTCCCAGTCAGAAGAGTTTGAAGAGCATATATTATTTCTATGGCAATCTCTAACATTTCTACATTTCTCACAAACCATTTAATAAGTTCTATTTTAATCTGCAGCATGCCTTATTTAGTTAGCTTTATTTTTTTCTTCAGGCCTTGATGTATTTTTCAAACTAACATTAGAGAAAATAGCTTGAAATGTATTTTAGTTCTTCCAGTATATTGGCAGTTTTGGTCTCTCTCTCTCTCTCTCTCTCTCTCTCTCTCTCTCTCTCTCTCTCTCTCTCTATATATATATATATATATATATATATATATATATATATTTCCCAGTCCTGGGGCTTGAACTCAGGGCCTGAGTGCTGTCCTTGGGTTTTATTAGTAGAGCTCTAGCACTTGAGCCACAGCACCATTTTTGGCTTTTTCTATGTATGTGGTACCCAGGAATCGAACCCTGGTCTTCATGCATGCTGGGCAAGCACTCTACCACTAGGCCAAACTCCTGGCCTTTAGCTATATATATATTTTTGAAGTGATCATTAACTTGCAGTAAATTGGAAACAAAATGTGATGTTTTAAAAGCAAATAGTTGTCATGACATTCCATCTCCCTCCAACACTCTGGTGTGTAGCTGATGAGAATACTCTCAGATAAAATAAGACATTAGCCCAGACACGTTAGCCCTCATATATCACCACCACTTAGTCTTCAGGATCCACTCAGATTTCACTAGTTCTACCAACAATGTCCTAGAGAACAAATGGACCCAGCACAAGATCTTGCCTTGCATTTAATTGTCATGATATATATCTGCTTACTCATTTCAGTCAGAACAGTGTCTGAGCCTTTCTTTGACTTTGACACTTGGGAAGATGATAGCTGTGTAAAATACTCTCAACTGTGTGGATTTGGCTGCCATGTCCCAGTGCCATGCACCTTCACCAGGACAATCACAAATGATGTGTGCCCTTCTTTTTGCCTCCCCTCAGGTGGCACATGACTGTGATAAGTCCCATTATGATGATATTCACTTGACTTGCCTAAAACCGCATATGCCAGTCTTCTCCATTTTAATGCTCTCCCCTCTTTTTTTTTGGTAATTAGTAGTTTGAGCTAGGCAAACAACTCATTTCCCATCCACTTTCATGAGCTGGAGGTGTGGGGTTCAAGTAGTAGAATCCCAGCTGAATAAATAAGCCAAGTGAACTCAAGGCCCTGGGTTCAAATCTTGGTACCACAGATAACCTCCAAACACTGAAAATATTCATGAGCAGTGTGCCGAAGAGGGAGTGAAGATGTTGAAGTTGTAACACAGATCAAGCCCCATTGTACACCTAAACTGCTTAGTTTCATTGCAAAAAATTCAATACAAGATAAAGGAAGGGGAGGGTGGAGACAGATGGGTGAGAATATTGAAAGGGTGACATTGATCAAAGTGCACTGTATTCATGAACTCCTTCAGTTAAGGGCAACTCCTTAAAGATAATAAAATATTAATACATTCGTGGGGCATGGTGGCATATGTCTGGAGCTTCAATTTCTCAGTGGAGTGAAGAAGGTTTCTTGAGTTCAGGAGCCCTGGCCTGCAGAGCACTCTCCTGAACAGGCTTCTGGCATCACTATGGTGGCATCCTGGGAGCAGGGCACCACCAGATTGCTTCATGAGGGCTAAACTAGCCAGATAGGAAACAGAACCGGTCAACTTTCAATTAGTTCATTTATTGGTGTATGGATCAGAGTGGTTTTTGATACTCAGTAATTTACAGTGGATTATCTTCTGTTAATCTAGATTGTGGCTTAGGATGCTTATTCTGAGGGAAGTTCAATTTCTTCCTTTGTTAATGTGACTGTATCCCCAAATAGTTGGATTTATAGTGCAATGTACTTATTTTGTGTGGTGTTGAGAATTGGTGTATTTTATGATTTTTTTTCCCTAGGTCTCCGTGGGGAAGCGTGGAAAGATGGGAAAGTTTTCAAAAAAGTGTTTAAGACAGAAGCCAGTAGTAGACTTCCTGAGTGAGAAACTTTGGTTTTATGTTATTCTGTATACCTTCAAAGTTTTTCTCTCCCTCCCTCCCATAGCAGAGTTTTATGAGGTAGGTCAGTGTTATATCTAAGATTTGTAAATGGAGGATATCTAACTATAGTCAATGTTAGATCTACACGTTCCTGGGTACTGAGATAATATCACATTTCACCAGTGTCATCTTCTCTCTGTGGTAAGCACTTTGGATTTCATATCATCACTACACAGACAGCAAAGCCTGTTTAGTTAGATGATATGTCTTCCCCAGTGACCTATGCCTGTCAGCCCACCAACTACCCTGAAAAAACTCTTTGACTCCTTTCAGTGGTCAAGTTCATGGCTAAAGGATGCGATTAACAAGATGATTACCAATTTGAAAGGAACTCCGTGAGTCGCAATGTTTCGAAATCTTCACATTCTCCTCTGAGAATCTGCTTTCACCTGCTCACTAGCAGCTGCAAAGTGAACAATCTGGAGAGATCTCAAGAGCATGGCACAAAAACAGGCTAGTCAAATCTATTCTTAGCAACTCATTACCAGACTAAAATATTTGTAGAGGTTTTTTTTTTCTTCATAAGATCTTTTATCCAACAGGAGATCACAAGACTATCATTAATCATAGATGGAATCCACAGTAGTATGAAGAAATGACCATGTCATTGCAAGAATATAAGAAGTGTGGACACATGCCTTGAGGATTGTGCTTGGATCACAGGGAGGGTCCATATGCTGAAACTTAGCTGCATTCTGTTTATCTTACAGTGTTCCTGTGTTGGGAAACTGAGAAATTTATCTTATGTAGAGATGAGAAAAATTGGTCTTATTCTACTCTGCTTGTACAGGTGCAAAAATATGTAATAATGGCATTCTTTTCATTCAATCCATCACCCAGTATTGGAGAGCATAGCAATTTTTTCCCACATAGACTGTGACAAAACAGCTAGCCAATGATGAGTTCAACTATTTGAAAAGATGAGTTCAGAAAGGTACAACTTTTAAAATTTATTTTTTAACTTTAGTTGTACAAACATTCAACACATGCAGTCCAATTTTTAACCATGGGTAATTTCATTGATTATCATTGGCTCCCCAGATCTTACAGATCTAAACAACAGAGCTTATGAATAGGTGTTTAGTTTTTCCTTAAAAATATGATATTTTATGCACTAAGTAAGAAAGTGACTGACATGCTTTGCTTATGACACAAATCCCGATATAGAATTTCTGGTTTGACAGAAATACTTATGTTGAACATGGTAACTATAGTCAATAGCATTCTATTGTATATTTGCCATTCACTAAGTAATATAAAATAGAATGAATGATGTTGTAAATTGTGCACCTGTGTAAAAGTAACTGTGAGCTGATGGATGTTAATTTACTCAATTTTATATTGTGCAATGTATAAATAATCATGTTCTATACCTTTCTTTTTCACTGTACCTCAAGGAAACTAAAAAAAAAACTAAGTTAAAAAAAGAATTTCTGGTTTGAGTCATTATTGCTGACTTCTCACTTGTTTGCTTTTAACTTTTTAACTTTTTAAGAGTATTTAAAGCTTCCATTTGAACTCATGACCTGTTATTACCCCTGTTTTGCTTAGGACTAGCACTCTACCACTTGAACCATAGCTCCACTTCTGGCATTTTTGGTAATTAATTACAAGTTAGAATCTCATGGATTTTCCTGCCTCTGTTGCTTTGAACAGACATCCTCAGATTTCAGCCTTCTGAGTAGCTAGGATTATAGATGTGGATTATATGCCACTGGCATATGACTACCTTATGTCTTAAAACAATTTTCATATATAGTCATTTCCATATATAACTGTACAGACTTTTTAAAAATTTTCTAGGTTGCATTGCCAAAAAATGATTTTTATTCCACATAACAGGTAAAGAGTTTAGGGTATGCTTGGTAGGCTTCGGTCACACAGACTACACTACCTAAATCGTATCTTTTCTAAATTTCAGATTAGCAGTTTACTAGTTTACTTTTATTATAAAAATCTCCTAACTAAACCAGAACTTCAGCAGACATTATGTACTCCACAATAGATAAAATCTAGTGTTATGCAAGCCACCACACAATGTCTAATATGCACTGGACATTCATGTACATTTTCCTCACGAATCTTTCATGGTTCCTTTATCTTCTTTTCAGTACAGTACCCAGATCACCCAGGATCTGTCTGTCCATTTTTTGCCTCAGTGATAATCCATTTCAGCTTGTTGAGACCATGTTCACAACAGATCCTGGCAGTGTGTGTGGCTATGTAAGGGGACAAGGAGAGTCTCTTGGGATTAAAAGCTTCTTAAATGGCTTCAACTCATGGAAGCCTCAACTCTCGTCCTCTGGCCATAAGTCTCTGGTGCTTGGAATTCTTGTGCTTTTTCAAGGTCCTGGACAGTAAATAGAGATTGATTTTTGGTTTCTTTCCAGAGGCACTCTGAACTTTCTCATATTTTCTATGTCAGCACTGAGCAAAAAGCCCAGGTGGACTTTGAACCTTCGATTTGAGCATTTAAGTGAAAGAGAATTTCAATTACAAAGAGACCGGGTCAGAGCAAAATACACTTTTAATTGGAAATAGACAGAATTATGTTCATTTAGCAGAATGAAATATCCTTCCCATCAACAGATATGTGGTGCTCACTAGAAAGAGAGAGGTATAAAAACAAAAATGACAGGTTCTTTGACAAATTTGGATGTTTGTGGCTATGTCCTTGGGTTTGAAAGGTTGATTTTTAGCTGAATTTAGGCATTTAAAATGTTTTATGTATGACATTTGTTGCTGAAATATGGAGTTAGAGAAATCTTGGCAATTTCTTTCTGACATGTATTGTATTAGTGGAAACAAATGAAAATGACTGCAGAACCCTCAAAATTCAAGATCATTATTTGGTGTTTCCTATACTTGTCTGCTCCCTTCACCCCAATCAACCATCAAGAAAAACCAGCTAGATCCTTCCACCTCCAATACCTTGATGTTTGCATACAGGATTCTCGGACTGAAACTGTAAATGGTGGACAGTGACATAGAAAAGGTGATTGGTTTTAAAAAGCCTCTCATTTCTTTTTCATCAATACACAATGAATGTCTGAATGCTTTGGCCTTGGGTCTGGAGGCTCCTGTTCTAAGCTGAGGGTGAGTGTGCATGGGTGAAGGCCTGTGTGGATATGTGCTGAGGGTTTAAGCTTTGGGGTACAGAGTGACTGTATCGTAGCCCTCTGGGGGCCTTGTGCAAGCTCTTGCGTGAGTTTCACAATACAGCTCCCCCTCCACGAAGAAGTAGCCCTTCTGTTTGAGGTTGAGATTGCAGTCGGCACATACAAAGCATTCAGGATGCCGGTATTTATCTCTCGCCTTCACCACTGCACCACTGTGGGCAAACCAAATTCAAGTGAGGAAGACAGAGCAGAATAGAAGACTCCTAAGGCAGACATTAGCTGGTTGGAAGCCAGCTGGTGTTGGGGACCGACTGTGGGGTCAATGACCTTGGACCTGACCTTGGACCTACACAACTGTATACACAAGGAAGTAACTCTTATCAGGATGACTTTAAGCAATGTCAATCAGTTCTTATCATGATGACTTTAAGCAATGTCAATCTGTTCTTATCATGATGACTTTAAGCAATGTCAATCAGTTCTTATCATGATGACTTTAAGCAATGTTAATCCTTTCTCAATTATCCTATATGTGATTTGTTTACTATTTTGTATGAATGTCACCTCTGGCAGTTCCCTAGTTTTAAGAAGAGTATTTAAGGTCGGAACTTAAAATAAACGACACAGTCTTAGGCGGCAGTCTGGAGCTCACAGCCTTCTTGGACTGCTGACTTGGGCTGTAGTCCTCCCGAACTCCATCTGTTTGTCTCTCTCTTCTATTTTTTCCTAGTCCTTGCCCCTATTTCAGGAATCCCAATCCACGAACCCTGGTTTGCTGCCGGCTGGCCCTGGCAACTGGCGCCCGAACAGGGACCCTGAAAATCTGGGACGAAGGCGGAGGACCCCGCTGTGGAAGAAAATGATGCCCGTTGGCTGCCCGAACGCTATGTTCGGATTGTGGAGAGTGACAGTGGTCATCCAAGCAGCGACTCACTGGACCTTCACCCCCAACCCTCCAGTAATGCATCCAGTAATGCGGAAAAGACCTGAATTCATGTTTTTGTGTTAAGTGTAAAAGTCTGTTTCTTTGTCTTGTTCGTGTTACATATTTTTTCTTGTCCAGTTTTGTCTTTGAAATTGGTACCAGTTTTAAATATGGATCCTTATGTTTTTTCTAAAGTTTTGTTTTGAACCTGGTTCTCACCTGCAAGAGTAAAATTGGCAAAGAGCTCTTGACACAAACTTCCGGAAAATGAATGGCCAATATTAATTTTGTGCACTTTAAAATCTTTGAGTATGAATGTGTGTGAATGAGTGAGTGAACATGTTCAAGGTTTAATCAAGAAAATCATTTAGGTTTGAATTATTGCATTGTTTTAAAGAGGGGGGAGAATGGAATATTAGATCAAAAAAATGAACTTGATGCTTGTATGACAGCTCTTAAGTCCCATTTAGAAGGTCGAATCAGTAGATTGGAGAGAGAACTCCGAGAGCATCAAGGGAGGCACTTAGAGCCGAGAAAAAAGCCTCAAGAACCTACTAGTAAGGTCCCAGAACAGCAGAGACAGATCACGTTGAAAACTACTGCAGCTTCTGAAGAACGAGGAATTGCCAGAACTTCAGATCCACCAACAGCCAATATCAAGCCAACTGCTGTTGTTTCTACACCAAGTAAAGTGACAACTGAAGCTATGGTTGGGAACAAATCAACACCTATGGCCAGTACCCGTCCAATGGTCACATCTGCAACAGTCACCGATCGAACAACTCCGCAGGCCTAAGCCCCAGATGGATGAATTCCCCCCCGAGAGGAATCGCAGTCAAGGATGGGATAAGAGGGGACGCTCTCTGACCAACCTAAGACAGGGCCTTCAGCTTGATCTGAAGAAGTTCCCCATGACGGGTAAGGCAGAGTCAGCGATCCACCCAACCTAAGACAAGCAAGTCCTCATCTTTTAAAAGAAAGACGGAGGAGATGTTGGGGACCGACTGTGGGGTCAATGACCTTGGACCTGACCTTGGACCTACACAACTGTATACACAAGGAAGTAACTCTTATCAGGATGACTTTAAGCAATGTCAATCAGTTCTTATCATGATGACTTTAAGCAATGTCAATCTGTTCTTATCATGATGACTTTAAGCAATGTCAATCAGTTCTTATCATGATGACTTTAAGCAATGTTAATCCTTTCTCAATTATCCTATATGTGATTTGTTTACTATTTTGTATGAATGTCGCCTCTGGCAGTTCCCTAGTTTTAAGAAGAGTATTTAAGGTTGGAACTTAAAATAAACGACACAGTCTTAGGCGGCAGTCTGGAGCTCACAGCCTTCTTGGACTGCTGACTTGGGCTGTAGTCCTCCCGAACTCCATCTGTTTGCCTCTCTCTTCTATTTTTTCCTAGTCCTTGCCCCTATTTCAGGAATCCCAATCCACGAACCCTGGTTTGCTGCCGGCTGGCCCCGGCAAGCTGGCAGCTGTAAAACTGTGCATAGCTGGGCACATGCAAATGAAGACAGCAGTAACAAACCATTCTGGCTTGTCCTTAGATCCTGATGTGTAGTTTTCAGATCCTCAAATAAATATTTTGTAGAAAAGTAATGAGATCTTGCCTCGCCCCTCTCTCCTCTTCCACTACTTCTCTTTCAGAGGGAGATGGGATCCTGACACTGGTGGCTCAGGCCTATAATCCTAGCTTCTCAGTGTGCTGAGGTCTGAAGATGGGAGTGCAAAGCCAGCTCCTGGAAGGAAAGTCGATGAAACTCTCATCTCCAATAAACTACTTGCACAAGGCTGGATGTGGCATTGTGGCTCAAGTGGTAGCATGCTAGACTTGAGCTAAAGAAGCTCAGGGACAGAATCCAGGCCCTGAGTTCAAGCCCCAGGACTGGCAAAAAGAAAAGAGGGGGATGTATGTTGGACACATCCTACAGAAAATTCTTACTTTGACTAAAGTTGTGGCCCTTATCACTTGAGCCATGCCTCCAGTTCTTTGTATTTTTCTTTGTGTTTTGTTTGAGAGAAGGTCTCACTAATTTTGCCCCTAATTCATGGTTCCCTGGCCTCTTGTATTCTCCTCCCTCGAGTAGCTGGGACTACAGGCATGTCTCACCATGCCTGGTTGTTACCTTTTCCTTTCAGTCTCCCATTCCTTTTCTAGCTCTAACCAGGCTCACTCTCCACTGCCCTTTTATATGTACCTTAGATAACAGGACAGATATTTCCTGCTGAAGACAAATGTGGCCAAAACTCATGGGACAAGAGCAAATACAAAGTAGATGTAATCACGTAGACACATGAAATAGAGATATGAAAATAATTCTGCTCGATTAAAAATTTGAATTAGCAAGTGTGGCTTTAAACACAAAATCACTTGGAATGGGACCTGCCTATATGTCTTAAAAATTATGTATTTAACTGCTGTGTAATTTAAGAAACTTGGTAAAGATAGTGTGTATCAACTAACAACCTGAAGACCTGTTTATAGGCTTTCTTGCATTTATCCAGAAAGGGTGTTCAAAGATTATCCATTAACAAAAAGAGGGCTTTTTAAAATCCAACAATCGTTCTTGGTGATTATTTTCATACATACATGTGGAGTTGTCTTTGATGGTGTTGTTGGTACTGGGTTTTTAACTCATGGCCTTGCATTTTCTCGGGTTGCTTGGCTCTAGCTCTACCTCTTGAGCCATGTCTCCAGCAGACTAGGCTGGATGTGAATCATGAATCAAGGAATTGTATTCTCCTGAGTTGCTAGGGTTATAAGCATGACCCACAAGTGCCTAGCTGGTACATTTTTTTCAAAAGTATTTCTGTAAGTAAGGTCGACATTTCTGATTCATATTATAGGTCGATCTCGCAGTACAGCTAAGCAATGGTTAAAATATTATGGATCTATTATAATTAAAGTCAATGGGTAGAAAATGAAGTTCTTCCCAATCACCATTTCTGTATAAGGTCTCAATGTTAAAAACAGTACATACACAATGCCACTCCCGCACTTATCACAGAGGGGCATCCTCGGGGCACCTCCAGCACTGCCGTGGGGTTTAGTAATGAGAGCTCTCACACTTCGGGTTCCAGCAGGACGGTCATCTGAAAGGCAAAAGGGTTTCTATTTACGGTAAGAAGCAGCTGGCTCCCACTTGGACTTTGTCTCTATTTTATGCCGTGCACTTGAAGCTAAGGAATCCTTCCTTACATTGCACCCCCACTCTCATCTCAAAAGGAGAAGAGAAGGATGGGTGGACTCAGAGGAAACTTGAAACTTGGATCTTGCAAGAGAGGTTGTTTTTTTTTTTTGCCAGTCCTGGGCTTGAGCTCAGGGCCTGAGCACTGTCCTTGGACTTCCTCAAGGCTAGAGCTCTACCACTTGAGCCTCAGTACCACTTCCGGCTTTTTTTTCCCTATGTATGTGGTACTGAGGAATTGAACCCCGGCCTTCGTGCATGCTAGGCAAGCACTCTACCACTAGGCCAAACTCTTGGCCCCAGCTTTTAAAAACTGAACCAGTAACCCAATGGTGCTTTTGGAGGGAGCTATTCCAAATGCTCAAATGAGCAGAGATTCTATTTCTTGTGGAAATAATAAGTAACACAGAATGGACAGTTTTAACCACTTGTAAGTGTGTAATTCTGTGCCACTAAGTACATTCACAAGGTGAAAACCACAAGTATCATTTGCTAGAATGTTCCCATCCCCTAGACAGAAATTCTCTCCATCCCTTCCTCCTCACAGCCCTTGGCAGCTTCTATTGGACTTTCTGTCATTCTGAATTAGTCTATTAGCCTAGAATTAGTCAAGACACCCTATAACGATAGAATCGGAGAATCTCATCCTTCATGTCTGGCTTCTCCATTAGCATAACATTTTCAAGGTTCACCCATGTTGTGGCATGTATCAGAATGTCACCCCTTTTGAAGGTTGAATAACATTCTATCATGTTTATACATGTCACAGTTTGTGTATCATCTGTCAATAAACATTTGAGTTTTGTTGTCCCCTTTGGCCCTTATGAATAATGTGAACATGGTGTTCATATATCTTTTTTTTCTGCTTTTGGGTGCATACTGAGGTGTGGAATGCCAGATCATCTGTGAATTTGATGTTTAAGAACCACCATTCTGTTTTCTACAATGGCTGTACCAATGTAGAATGCACAATGTATCATTTGACATTCTCACCAGCAGTAACAAAGATTCCCAATAGCTCCACATCCTTACCAACATCCGTTCTCATGTTTTGGTTAGTTCCCATTCTGATAGGACATTCTGCACTTTTGTGGCTTTTAAAGGACAGTATATATCTTCTGGGATATGAAAGCATGGGTTAAAGTGTAGGTGCAGAGAGGGACTGGAAGCTCCACTGCTTATTGTCTGTATGGCCTTGTACAAGCCAATCTTTCCTGTGCTTCAGTTTCTTATTTGTTAAGCTGGGAAAATAATAACACTTTCCTCACTGACTTATTGTGAACGTTAATGATAATGTATGCAAGGTACTTCACCCAGAATGTCAAATACCGTAAGGGTTCACTATTAGAATTAGTTTTTGATAGTATTGGGATTTGAACCAGTAAAGGATCACTGTGATTTATTTACTTGTGCTTGGATGTGGAAGGACTGAGGGTATGGCTTGTCCATGGTAGTCTAAAAGGTGAGGACAAGCTGGGAGATGATATCCTACTTGTTTAAAACTGAACCTTGTGGTACATAATCCAAGCTAGCCCATGACTACTCTGGATGAACTTTACCTTTGGTGCTTTTAACGATTTTTGTTTTCATGACTGGCTTTGTTCTGTGGCTCTCTGCACATGTTCTGAAAATTGCTCCTAAAATTCCTCCTGAACACAGGTGCCCTCGACTTTCATGTCAGCGTGTCTCTGTACCTCCCCTCCGGGCCCTTCTAGTCACATCTTGATCAGATAGCTGCTCACCAGGGCCGTCATTCACCAGCTCCTGGAGAACCCTGAAGGAGCCTGACTGGCGAGGCTGAGTGGCTTCATCCCGACTGTCATGGAGCATGCGGTACACATCCGACTCAGGGGGCACCGAAGCGGTGGGTTCACTGAAACACAAGGACTCAAGGTGAGGCACCAGTAAGGATTCTGCGGGGCAACAGATGCCCACAAGCACTCTGTTTACAGCTGGTGAGGGTTGACTTCATTAAAAATACCATGTGCACTCACACAGCCTACGTCAACAATATCATGAAGCAACCAACGTGGAGTCACCTCAGCACTTTTCTGTTTGGCAAAAACATTTTGGAGGACAGTGAAAGGTGACTGTTAGGACATGACCATTTTACAAAGCAAGTCCGTGTAGCACGGAGGCATAAAATTACACATGAACAGAATCAACTTTTCTCCAAAAAAATGCTGACATATAGATATACTGGGAATGAATCCAGTTTGATCATTTGCAGACATAAGGTTTGTAAAAGCAGTTCCATTCATTATTGTTATTAAACTAAGGTGATGCTATCACTTAACTTGTATATTGGTGAAATTGACTTACCACTGTTGAAAAACATATAATATAAAACATGTATCTCCACATCAGTTACACTGATTATACAATATATTTATAGTAAGCACTTCAATTTTATTTGCAGTGACTACTACTTAATTTTAATATGCTTTACAAATACAGTTACAAATAAACAGTTAAAATGCTGCCATAGTACTACTTGTCAGCTAATAAATATCTTATTAATTTATGTCACTTAACTGCATTATCTAGAAAATAGTTTTAACTGCACATATTTTAGTTATTTATAGTTGAACATAAAGCATCTTTATCTACAAGAGACTGGTTGCAAAATGGCAGTGTCTATTATTACCCTGTTGTATTCGCCTTGAGACACTTTGGAGAAATTGTTATATGGCACGCTGAATCATCACAACCATTTATAAAAAGTAACTTTGCAATATTGAAAGAAATAATAAGCTTTTATCATAATTTTGTGAAAAGCTTGGTGGTGAAATTACTGGCAACAAATATTCATAATGAAAGAAATTAGTCAAAATTAATACCTGAGGCATTCATTCATCAAGCTTAACTGCAAGGCAAACATTTGAAGTAGAAGAATTATTACCTCTCCATTCTCTGCCATTAGGGAGAGAAGAGGTAATGTCTTATAACATTCTCATGTCCAGGAGTCAAACAGGGAATACTAGATAGCAATTTCATTTGACAAGTGCTAAATAGGACATTTGTATAAACTACTTTAGTTAATATGCCCACGGGTCAAAAAGAGTCACATTACCTCATTGAGGGTGTTTCCCCTAGCGCTGTTGAGACCTGACCCTGAAGGGTTTCCATAATATTGTCATCTGAGTACAACTGCATAGGTGTGTTAAACTGAGCATGAACAATCTTCACACCAGGAAGGTCCATTTCCAAGGGAATGTTAGGGGCCATCTTAGCAGTAACTTTCAAGTCACCAGGGCAAATAGAACTTAGGGTACTGACAGAAGAAGGGGTGCTACGTCCACTGCCACCATCAATACCGGAGGGAGTACTGCATCCACTGCGTTAATGACCAAGTGACACAGACAGGAGATACAGAATGAAACATGGAGAACAAGGACAGAGAGGTTATAGGAACTGAAGACAAAAAGTAAGAGATGAATTCAGCAAACTAAAGCACTAGCTAGAATTTGCCTTAGAAACAATGTTAGAAGAATTCACAGTTGGAGAAAGTTTAATAAAATTAAGAGATACAGGTAATATTACATTTGTTGGCTCTATTCTACTTGATTCATAAGTTGACAGTTATATATATATATATATAAAGAAGGATATATAAAGTAGAAAACATAGCAAGCTCCAGTCAAAAATAGATCAAATAATTCGATACTTCACAATAACACGAATTAATAATAGAAGAAATTACAATGCAGTGCATTTATCTCAATTTCTGAACCATAGTTTTTAAAATTAGAAGATTAATGAATGCTCCTTCACAAATAGTAACCAAATATGCACCTTGAAGGTCTAATGAAAGATTTAGGCTAATCAGAATAAGAAGTTGCACTAATGTAATTTACCTTTATTCAAATAATAATTGGCAATTTGTTTAACCTTTATTCAAATGATAATTGGCAATAATTTGGCAATTTGTTTTGTAAATATATTATAAATACATATTGATGTTTATTGTATAGATTATGTTGTAAATATAGCATAAATATATTGTAACTGTTCAATAGCAACTGTTTATTTATTTATTTATGTATTTTATTGTCAGGGTAATGTATAGAGAGGTTACAGTTACATTCGTCAGATAGTGGGTGCATTACTTCTTGAACATTGAATCAATGGTAACGATTTAAAAGGTTTATAATTTTATTTTGTGAAGGATACACTTTCCAAAACTGTTCTGTAGCTTAATAAGGGAACTAGATCAATAAATGTTCGTCTCTTTACTAAGAATCACTATGGGACAAATAAGTTTGTCTCAGACTACCTTAGGAATTTTATGTAAACATTTGGAAACACACATCTCCATGCATTTTTCATTTCATTTAAGACAAACTATAGCAATTTAGGTGAAAGATGACAAAGGCCAGGCATGCAAGTTAAGAACTAAGGAGATTTCATGTTCTTTAGGGAATTGGATAGAAAGACCATTATAACTGAAAAATTTCCTGCATGCATGTAGTCTGTTTATTTCTGTCCCTGGGGTTGCATACAGGGTCTCATGCATGTTAAACACACCCTCTATCACCAGGCTATACCCTAAGCTATCTACATTCATGAAAGGAAAGCATGCTTGCATGCACTTTCTCTTACTCTTCTATCTCAGTGGGTTAATTGGAATCTAGAGCTTTGTGAATGGTAAATACTCTGCTTCTCCAGCCATCTCCCCTAGCCTTGATGTTTTGCTTTTGTAATTTGTTTCTGAGATGGCATCTTGCTATCTTTTCTTGGGGTAGCCTTGAATTTAAGGTCCTACCATCTCTGTCTCCTGAGTGTCTGGGATTTACAACACCTTCCCTGGATCACTGATAGAAATAAAACAAATTGTGTTGGGTTATCTAGTTCAATTAGCTACATCCTTAAATCATAGGTTTGTTCTAGACAGGGTTGTCATTTCTAGGGAAATTGGCATATCATATTCAATTTGCTTCTGATTAAGTTGTACGTCAATAGTGTACTAGTAGTTTGGAACACTGCCTTTTAAAATTTTACCTTGATAACTTATTGAGAAAAAAGAAAAAGGTCAGAATCTCCAGCATAGAGCAAGAGGGTACAGGGTGAAAGAAGGATGAGAGAAATATTTAATGTTTGTATTTGACACCCATTAAAAAAAGCTCATTCTTCTCCTTTTCCTCCTCTCTCCAAAATAATATTTCTCTCCCTCCCTCCCTCCCTCCCTCCCGCCCCCCCTTCTCCCCCCCCTCTCTCTCTCTCCCTCCTTTACTCCCTCCCTCCCTCCCTCCCTCCCTCCCTCTCCCCCCCCTCTCTATTTTTTCTCTGGTCCTGCCTGGGGCCTGAGCACTGTCCCTAAGTCTCTTTGTGCTCAAGGCTAGCATTCTACCACTTGTCCCACAGAGCTGCTTCCAGCTATTTCTGAGCAGTGTATTGGAGATAAGAGTCTTGTGAACTTTCCTGCCTGGAGTTGGCTTTGAACCATAATCCTCAGATCTCAGCCTCCTGAGTGGCTAGGATTACAGGTGTGAGCCACTGGCACTCAGCTTCTTAATTATTTTAGAAGAACAGAAGGTTTAAACAAAATATGAAATGTATGCACTTACGGGTCGCCTGTTTGGGATACTGGACGTAAGTTATTCTTCAATGATCTTAACCTGAGGATTAACTCAGTTGAACCACAGCTTCTTCACTTCCTTATTGACTAGGTGATGCTAATTTTCTTTTTCTTTTTCTTTTTTTTTTTGCCAGTCGTGGGCTTGGGCTCAGGGTTTGAGCACTGTCCTTGGACTTTCTCAAGGCTAGAGCTCTGCCACTTGAGCCTCAGCACCACTTCTGGCCTTTTGCTATGTATGTGGTACCGAGGAATCGAACCCAAGTCTTCAAGCATGCTAGGCAAGCACTCTACCACTAGGCCAAACTCCCGGCCCCTGATGTTAATTTTCTAGATTTAATTTCTTTTCCATAGGTTGAAGCTCAATTTCTAGGGAAGATATGTCAAAAGGAGTAGCTAGAGCTGGTCTGTTTCTCTGATTGACAGGTAAGAATTTAGATCTTGCTCATGATCATTTGTTTTGGAATAATGCACTGTCTATGAAAGTCAGGAACCTTCCTCTCTAGTCTTATATTTATTTTCACCCAAGTGGAAAAGTTCATTTTCCAGGGGGTTCTCCTTCTTTGCAAGGGACCATGAGAGTGAAAATTATTATTATAACTATTATTGTTACTACTGCTATAGTCATTATTATTGCTAAGCAAGTACTCACCAATGTGTCTTTCCCCCAGTCCTTTTTTTTTTGCCAGTCCTGGGCTTGAGCTCAGGGCCTGAGCACTGTCCTTGGACTTTCTCAAGGCTAGAGCTCTTCCGCTTGAGCCTCAGCACCACTTCCGGCTTTTTTCTATGTATGTGGCACCGAGGAATCGAACCTGCGTCTTCATGCATGCTAGGCAAGCACTTTAACCACTAGGCCAAACTCCCGGCCCTCCCCCAGTTCTTTTAGTTTGTTTTAGATAGGGTCTTGGGCTAACTTTGCCAGAGCTGGCCTCAGTCCATCATATTCCTCTCTCTACTGAGTAGCTAGGATTACAGGCATGCACAATCATGCTTGGCCCTGATAATTTCTTATCATCCAAGGCTGGAATGAGTAAGATTTGAAGAACATATTGAGGTGGGAAAACTGGAGTCTGTCAAACATTTTAAAGCAACCCAAGCTTTTCTCTCTATGCCACATCAGTTCCCTAATTCTCACCAGGAGCTAGTTTCCATTTTTGTCCCTGTTGGCAGGGCTTTCCTGACCTGAGGAAAACTAGCCTCCTGGATTCAAATGTCACCATGTTCTGGAAAGGGAAACTAGTTATAAATACACATGATGGTGCCTGTGTACAATTACACAGCTCTGTCAATATTTACTCTTACAAGTGGAAGCTATTTGTCTGCTCTTCTCTCTCTGCTGAGTGTGCTTGTTTCTTTTTGATTCTGACATAGCTTTAAAAAGAGAAAAGTCACTACAAACATCTAATGGTTACTTTTGATTAGTAAGGATTCTTTAAAAAGGGCATGCACTTCAAACTCCACAATCTCAGTTTTATGACCTGCTATGGCCTGGGATTATGAAAGGTTTGGACCGAATATTGTGCTTGTGTTCAAAGTAGTTCATGTCCTGTGAAAACAAAGGGTTAAAAAAAGTCCCTCAGTGGAAGAGATATATTTGGATAAGATTAGGTGAATGATAATTGTCCACAGAGTAATATTTATCATCAAAATTGAGCACTAAGAAGTGTAATGATGGAACCAGAGACGTTTCTTTACTGTCTGTTCACTGTTTAGAAACAGGCAAATGAGCTGTAAAGGTGGTCTTCAAAAATAAAAACCTATAGTGTTTTGGGGAAAGCAAAAAGTAAACCACAAAAGTTGGCCTTTGGGAAAGAAGATAAAGTATTTTATCACCATCAAGAACATTGCCATGACAACTGAGAACCCAAATACTTACTTTTGAGGTGAACTAGGAATGAGACCTCGCAGCTGTCCGTGGAGTGCATCTTGGATATTGCTGGTTGAATAGAGCCCAATTGGTGAGTTATAGGAAGCGCTCACTACCTGTCTTTTGTCATCAATGTTTGCAGCTGCAACAAAAGGCTGGGCCCTTCTTTTGTGAGCAGTACCAATGGGTTTGAATTCCTGTACATGGCAGACAAAACACACAGCCACAGAATGCACACAAAGCCATTAGTGAGCGACACTCAAGGAATTGCTGTTGTTAATGAAGGCATTTTTACTTGCTTTGCGATGGATAGAATGGTTACAGGAGGAGATGGGGATAAATCTTTCTATCATCTCTCTGAAATTACGTGCCATAGCTTACCATGCATAGAGAGGGGCCATTTTAAAAGATAATATAACATAGCTAAACACTTGTATATCTTGCTAGCCCCTTCTAACTTGTTCATCCACTTTCTAGTGGCTTTTTAATACTGAAAGTTTTTTGTGTTAAGAATTGTGATTTTTTAGTGAGAAAACTATTAGTAGACTTAATTTTTTCTTATTTAGGAATCACATATGCTTCATATTCTATTAATATCTTCTCTTTTTTATATGTGTGGTGCTAGGACTTGAACCCAGAGCCTCATACTTGCTTAACAAAAGCTCTTGGGGTTATCTCCCCTTGCAGGAATGCTGAGCTGATGTCAGAAAGTGAGTTATAGCAGCAAGTCTGAGTTAAAGAGGATTTTTTACTTTGTTTCTTGGGGTACAAGATCACACAGCAAAGACCTAGACTCTGAGTTTGAAACATACTAGAACAATGTGAAATCTATTTTTGTATTTTTAGTATAGGAATAATATGTTTGAGTTTAAAACACATGTATAGTTTTGTAAAGCTATTAAATCTTAATTTTGTATTGTAGGCAACAGAAGAAACCTGCAGGGAATACTAACCTAGATGTTAACCAATTCACTTCCCCAAACATTCTAGCCTATGCTTCTGTTGTGCAACTGAACTGACTGCTCTTTTGTTCATTTGATTTGTTTCCAGTATGAAAGTGTCTCTCTGCAGAGGAGCTGGCATAAAGCATTATTGCTGTTTCTATTAGGCAGCAGAGTGGCTGTAACAACCACATGGAGATGTGGAAATGTTCCAGTTTTGAACTACTGAACAGGAGAAAAGATTTGCAGCCCAACATCAACATAGTGGCACCATGAGATTGTTTTTAGTTGATTTAATAATGAGTTTGCATTGGCTCTATTTTGCACTTGGCCATAATGATTAGCCATTATTAGAGCATGAAAAAAGTGAGGTGGAAATATGAAATTATAAGTAACAGAAATGGCCATGATTTAGGGATTTGCAACTATTTCTGATACAAAAGAACACAGGAAGCTAATTGCCTAATCTAGTGTTGGTGGATTATAAATTTTCAAGCTAATTAAAGTGTGAATCAAGCAGGAAAGAACCACTTGAAGTTTGTGGAGCTTAGCTTTTTTTTCCCCTACCAAAGCATGACTGCAAATCTTGGTAAACACAATTGAATGGACAGTAATTAGTTACCATGGTGGCTTTATGGGAAAAAATCTCTGCCTTTATTTTATCTTTGCCTTAAAATAATGAATAAGTATGGATAGTGATTATTCTATAAATGAAGTTCTCTGCCCACATTTATGTATTAGTAATCTCTACTAGGACTTCTCAATAACAGCCCATAAGTTAATTGACTCCAAGCATTCACTTTGCCATTTTTAGTTTTGGTTATATACATTACCAAGGTCACAACTGAGTAATATGCTAAAAAAAAGATCAGTTCCATCTATCTTCTACTGGGCTTAAAACATTTTTGTTTAGGCTTTGCAAAGCATTAGTTTATTGGCTTCGAGAATCATTCCCCAAAGCACAGTGAATTGTATGCACCAGAGGTAAACAAGTATAGTACTGGGAGGCAATGTTCTAGCCAAGCTTCGCATCATTGTGTATTGTACACAGAATGAAAAGACAAAACCCATTAGAAGTTTGCTGTTCTATTTTCATTCCTTTACACTTTCTCAGAAAAGCATGGGAAACCTCTTTAAAAATCCAGTTTAAAAATTTATATAGCAGCTAAGACAATCTAGCTCTTGTTTATTCTTCGCAGACAGACTCCAAATCATCAAATAATACTATCTCTCTGGATTCCAAAAAGTAATCATTCAAGTTAATTTGACCATTTAAAATAGTTATTTTAAATGTTAGGAGCTTATTGTAAGGACTAATATCTTGAAGGAATGAAATGGCAGGACAGCCAGGGTAAAAACCAGTGAATTTGATGGAGCTTTGACAACACAGGGAAAATATGGTCCCTGACTGTCCATTTCCTAAGTCCTTGAAATGACCTCAACAATGACAGTGTTCAAAAACAATTCACCTTCATTTTTCCTACATGAAGTTGGGCATAAATGATGATTTATTACCAATTCCATTTAAAAGAATAAGTTTTTTCCATACAATTTATTTTTTTCTCTTATTTCCCTGCTGTCTATATTTTTTCACATAAAAATGTCAGGGAAATAATAGAAATAAAGTTATATGAATGGACATTTATTTCATCAAGGCCCAGTGAAGACATTTTCTATTTCAGCAGGCTTGAAACTTACAAACATTCCAGCCCCACCTGTTTACTTTTCAAATGCAAAATAAAGTCACCCTTGAAATCATTTTATTTTCTCCAATGATGTGTTTCAAGTGTTCCCATAGCTTGCTGGGATAAAAGGCTGGGGAAATGGCAGTTATGAAATTTGTTCTGTGCAGGCTGCCTTCTACTTTTCAAAACACTGCAATCTCAAGTTGATTTTATGAAAATAAATTGTGACTGCCCAAGTAAGTATGCTTTTATTATAAACTTTGTAAGGAGGAGTCAGTCGTTTATACAGAAATGGAGACAGCTCTCTTCCTGCTCAACCATTTTTGTTTCTGAAAAGCATTTTCCTACAGTGGTAGCCACCTTATATTTTGAGTCATCCATCTGCCATTAAACTAAAATGGAGAAAACAGTTTATTTGAAAAATAAACATACCCTTATTCTAGAGCAATGCTGTGAAAGGAATTTATTCAGTTGTTGAGAAATGATCTAAACAACTTCTAATGTCCTTTTTGAGCTACAACTTAAGTCTGAATCTATAAAAACACAAAAGTTAACTCTTTAACAATAGCATAGTGAAACAGAAAATTTAGTATTAAAATTTATTATCAATTGTTACTATATTTATTAAAAAGTCAAGGCCTATACTTATGGATAGAGAAAAATGCCAAAAATATATCCACTAACATTTTATTAAGGTTGGATTTAGATACTAGGAAACAAAATGTGTATATATGCATATATAATATTTAGTTTTGATTCTGATTCTAGGGCTTGAACTCAGAGCCTAGACACTGTCCCTGAGCTTTTTGTTCAAGGCTAGTGTTCTGTCATTTGAGCTATAGCCTGACTTATGACCTTCTGGTGTTTGACTGGAGAGAAAGATATGACAGACTTTCCTGCTTGGGTTGGCTTTGAACTTAGATCCTCAAATCTCAGCTTCCTGAGTAGCTAGGATTACAGCTACTGTGAATATTTTATTCTGAAGCAAAAGTCAGAATTCTTTGGATGAAAGTGTGACTTGGGTAGAGAAATAAGAGCTCAAGCATTGTATTACTCATTGGCATTTTATTACTAATCTATTTATTTCTTGAATGGATAGACTTCCATTGTTCAAAAGACTGTTGTATTTTCAGAATTCCCATTCAAAGAAAAGATATCTCTTTGCTTAACTTTATACTGTTTAAAAAACAACTAACCATGACTTAGTTTTCTTTTTTTTTACAGTTGATTATACATATTGCAAAGATTACAACTGTGTAATATTCTTAAAAGATCTAGCATTTTCTTTTTATTTCTTTTTAATTATTTTTTCATTATCTTCAAATAGTTGTACAAGGCGGGGAGACAAGTGTGTACTTTGTTAAAAGAAAATTTCTCTATGTTCTAAGTAGATCATTTCATTTTCAAAATGCCAGTCCTGAAGCATTACATTATATGAACTGGCCATGAAGGAATCTGGCCTAAGAGTCTCCATAAGGAATAAAAATCATTTGGTTCACCAGGAAAAGGGCGGAAATTGTTCTTATCTTGAGCCCTTCAAACACAGGCCTCTCCAAGAGGATGCCAGGAAGAATTAGGCATGACTCAAGCTAGTGGAATTTTTAAAGACTCCTTCTGACTGGCTTCTTTAGTTCTTAACCTAATCTTCACCTTTAGCAAAAAGAAATTTCATTTCCTTTTTTGTCATTTGTAGTGTCATAAATATTCATGTTTCTAACCTCAAAATGCAAGACATATGAACTAATACTCAACTGAAAAGAGACCAGTGTATTTAAAATCAGGATTAGGTCTGAAAATCCAATTCTTAGAACAATCACTGTTAAAAATGAATGTTCACTGATTAGCCAAAGAGAAGTTACCCTTAAGCTCCAATTCTGGAGAGATATTAGCAAAAGCACAGACTTTTATAATAGCTCAAGCTTGAATAAATAGCTATCTATGCTTTAATAAATGGTTTCTGGATCACCAACATGCCAGGATGGGAGAGGAGATTGAGGATCCTTAGGGAATCCTCTGTCAGCTAGGTCCTATCATCTTTTACTGATGAAACAAGGCTTAAAAATTAGGCAAAAAAATTCCAAGAAGGTGAAGTACACGTTTGGATGTGTGCTGTATATTGAAAAATATAGCGTAGAATTTGGCCAACAAATGAATGTGTGCATAAGGAACTCAATTTCTTATTCCCTTCTCTCCCTCCCTCCCTTCTCCTTCCCCTTACTCCCCCTTTTCAGGCACTGGTGGCTCATACTTGTAATCTACTTATTTAGAAGGTTGAGATCTGAGGATCGTTGTTGAAGGCCAACTCAGGCAGAAATGTCTATGAAAATATCTCCAATTAACCAGTAAAAATGTGTACTGCAGGCCTGGTTCAACTGGTAGCAATCTGGCCATGAATGAAAAAGCTTAGTAAAAGCACCAAACCATGTGTTAAAGCTCTAGTATCACAAGGGAAAAATAATGGGATAAGAATCTTGCAACCTCTTTCTCTCTAAAGAGCACATAAGATATTTCTCTTGTGGAAGCTTTGACTGACTTTCCTACCACACTGACAAGAAAGTTGAGGGAGCTTTTTGTCCACAGCCTGAACCTGAATGGGGACTCTCAGTAATGATGACAGACAAGACATATTTTACTATGAACAATTCCATATGTCAAGTTCTTTGCTTATACTGATTTATTTAAATCATTGAGAAGCCTTCTGAGACACTTGTACTTATGTAGTACTACATCTGTGTCATCCAGAAGGAACAAGAGGATTATGGATTCAAATGCAAGGCATGGAAGATCAACTCAGGAGATAATGATCCTGAAAGGAAGCCTGTTACTGAAGCATAAATGACAAATATGCTTTCAGCTCACCTCCCTCCCTCCTTCCCTCTCTCTCTAACTATATCTATCTATCTATCTATATGATATATATATATAAATGACATGTTCAACTATCTAGCCAATTTATAGGAGATTATAGGGATATTAAATTCATTTTAAGCTTTGTGAGTTTCTGAGTAGAGCTTCCTAAATCCTGTTCTTAGATTTTTCAGAGTATATCACAAGTGAGGTTTAATTGCAGTCTATTTGGACTTTCTGAAAGTAAACCTATCAGATAAACATCAGATTATTAGATGAATTTAGCTTGTGGCAGTTTCATCAAGGGAAAGTCCTCTGCACTGGCGGAATAGCAATATAATGCAATTTAAATCCCTTTTCTAAGATAAACTTAATTATATAATGCCAAACTGATAACTAAAGAAAGATGTAAAGATAAGATCTATGTGAGGACCTCAAAGCTTTGAAGTTTGAAATAAGTATAAGATTAGAGACACCTGTTACAAATATGAAACCAATTTTGTTTTGCATTAACAACATAAACTTCATAGATTACCTCATGTGGCGTTAAGTTCATTATAAGATGCAACAAAAAGCTAATTCTATAGCTCCAACCAAATTCTTCCTTATGAAAATATACTTATCTTTTATCAGAATATTCACCTAGGTCTACTTTCCTTTTTCCTATCTTTATCTTTCTTGGTACAGGAGTTTAAACGCAGACAGGCACTATGGCATTTGAGCCAATACCATCTAGCTCTTTTTTGTTTTAGCTATTTTTTTTACAAGGTCTTGTGTCTTTTGCCTGGATCCTTGTTCATCTTGGATCTTAATCTTCCTACCTTTAACTTCCCACATAGCTGGAATGACAAGCATGCCCTATCATGCCCATTTATTCACTGAAATATATTTTGACACTCTTTTGTGTCAAATTGCAGTCTTCCTCATCTTCACCTCTCAAGTATCTGGGATTACAGGAAAGAGTCATGGTGCTACTGCCTTTTCTTTTTCTTCATCTAAGAAAGCAGGGATCACATGGATTAATCTTAGAGAGCAAAGGCAGATCACTACTTCATTAGGTGATTGTTCTAATTTTTGCATTGGCATTTTCTCTCTTGACTGCATCCCCATCATCAGAAAGGGATTATAAGGTGAGTGGACATCACTTATGGTAACATTCATACCTATGGTTCTGCTTCTAAGTTGATTTTGAAATGATGAGCTCTCCCATCTTCTGCTACCTGTGGAGACCATAAGCGAGTTTCTGCTCTGAAAAATCAAACAAAGTGTGTAAATGTCCAGTTCAAGTGGAAGTTCTACATCTAGTATCCTTTAATTTCCCATTGTGATTGTGAAAATACTAGCAGCCCTTATGGGTGTGAAGCAAGAGTAATATTTTTTGCTTACTATTTTCTACTTTCCCATCCAATTAGATTCCATTTAGGGAATCTAGAGTAGACGAAGGCCAACTGTAGTGTGTTGTGTGATGTAAAGAAAGAGCAGGATTCCCAAAGCATGTGGGAATCACCAGAACAGGGAGTTTCTGGAGGCATATCTTGAAGATACTAGGTGATAAACTATGTCTCCCTCCTTCCTCTCTTTCTACTCAAGCCATCCCAGAAAACAGGGAGGAGACATAAAGATGGATTTACTATTGGCCTCAAAGAACTGAGCTGTTTTTAACTCTCCTTGAGCATCTGAGACCTAGTATCATCTTAGGGGAGGCACAATATTATGCTGACATAGGAAGAGACTCTTACATCCCAGGACACTGGTAGAATAGCTAACAGATTGAGATTTTTCTACCTCAAACATGTACAGCTACTGTATCAACAGTGTAATCACACGCAGATAACCATTAAAATCAACGGTTATTTTCACATGGTTCAGATTCCAATTGGGATTTTGGTAAGAATATCTTATGGGGGAGGGAAGAATTAGCATTATCTCAGTATTTAACATCCATATGCACGTGTACTTCCCACCTTATACTATTCTTCTGGTTGTTATCTATGCAAAAATAGAAAACAAGCTGGGTACTGGTGCTTCACACTGTAATCCTAGCTATTTAGGAGGCTCAGATCTGAGGATTGCAGTTGGAAGCCAACTGGGCCAGGAAAATCTGTGAGACTCCTATCTCTAATTAGTCAATAAAAAGCAAAAATGGAGTTTGGCTCAAGAGGTAGAGCATTAGCTCTGAACAAAAAAGCTCAGGAGAATCTCTTAAGCCATGAGATAAAGCCTCAGGATGAGCACAAGAAAACAAAACAAACATTTCATCCAGAAGACAGCACCTATAATATTAATAACCAGTTTTAATATACTGACATCTTGGTGAGTCTAGAGATTTTTTTGGAGTCAGTTTTGGGGCTTGAACTCTGGGCCTGGGCACTGTCCCTGAGCTCTTCAGCTCAAGGCTAGCACTATACCATGTTGAGAGACAGCACCACTAAGAGATTTTTTGTTTTTGCAAGTCCTGGGCCTTGAACACAGGGCCTGAGTACTGTCCTTGGGCTTTCTCAAGGCTAGAGCTCTACCACTTGAGCCACAACACCATCTCTGGCTTTGTACTATGCATGTGAACAGAGAAATTGAAACTGGGTCTTTGGGCATGCTAGGAAAGCACTCTACCACTAGGCCAAACTCCTGGTTTGATTGTTTTAGTTGCATCTCTACATTCCATTTCATTCTATGCCATCATGAAAAGAGCACGGCAATGGGCCATTCTCTTCAGTATTTATAGGTGTCCAATGTCTATTTTTCATAATTAACCAACTAGAGTACTATAGGGAGAAAAATTTTGTTTGGCCTCTTTGATTATTTTGACATTCCAAAAAAACTGTATTTCAGATTGGCTTATCCAATCCATGTCTACTCTGCTAGCTGATTTTAGTGAAGATCAGAATAAAGTAGCCAATATATAAAGAAGCCCATCAGAGCCGTAGACCCTATCCCAATTCTGATGAGGAAGAGGGCATTGTTTGTAATGCTAGTTCAGGCTCTTTCCCCAAATAGATCAAGTTTTATCACCACAACTCCAAGAACACCTGTCAATTTTGAGACACAGCTGGTGGGCTGCTGCCTTAATTCTGTCCTGTGCATCAGCGTGTGTCATGGACTCTGTGCCAAAGCCATCAATAGCCAGGATAACATCTCCAGGACACAGATTGGCAGCTGCTGCTTTGCTTCCTGGAGTTATCTAGAAGAAATCAAGACATAATTTCAAAACAACATCTGGAAATACCTTCAATTTTGTGCCTGACATTTATATTTTAGTCTAAGAATGTTTTTTAAGCTTCATGATGCAGGACATCTTAAACCTAAGATAATTATTAGCTGATCAGTCATGTTAGTTCCGTTTTATTACCATGCTCAACAATTGTATCACTTACAAATTACATTTATCTACTATTGCTTTTCTGTTATTCAAAATACCTATTGTAAAACTTCTTCTCTGAATATTTTTGTTAGTTTGCTTTGAAGAAATAATTAACAAGGATTTTTGTTGTTGTTCCAGAATTTTCTGTTTGGAAATGATGTCTTATTATATTTACGCAACTTGCATATTTGAGTTAAAGGTGATTTTGCATTCTGATAATTACCATTTTTAAAATTCACTTGAGTACAATGAACCAAATGTGGCTTTACCCACACTCACATGTTACATCTTAACCCGTCAAGAGATGGTGTTTGGAACTGGGGCTTTTGGGAGGTGATGAGGTCAGAAGTATGGTGCCCATATGAACAAGATTAATACCTTTTGAAAAAGAGAGCCTGGTCTAATAACAACAGATGCTGGAGGGGATGTGGCCAGGAGGGATCACTACTACACTGTTGGTGGGAGTGCAAACTCATTCAACCACTATGGAAAGCAGTATGGCAGTTCCTCAAAAGACGAAACATAGAACTCCCCTATGGCCCAGCAATTCCACTACTTGGCATTTACCCAACCATCCAGAAACAAGGACATACTAAATCCACTAGCACAACAATGTTCATTGCAGCACTATTTACCATAGCAAAGATATGGAACCAACCCAGATACCCTTCACTTGATGAGTAGATCAACAAGATGCAGTATGTATACACAATGGAATTCTATGCTGCTGTCAGAAAGAATGAGATTGCCCCATTTGCAAGGAAATGGAAAGACTTAGAAAGAATCATATTAAGTGAAGAAAGCTAGACTCAAAGGAACATAGGCTCAATGGTTTCCCTCATTTGTCACAATCAGTAGAAACCTTGGGCTCTCCTAGCAGAGATTTACAATAGAACAAAACGTAGATTCACAAGGCCATATAGTATGACACTAAATGAAAGGACCTCCAGGATATAGAAACAAAAGCCATATAAGGAGTGATTGTTGTCCTTAATGTACTATGTTATCTCTCATCCCTTTTGCTGTCCCCTGGTTATCTCATATTGTTACAGTATTTCTCCTGGTTATCTGATATATTGTATATGTGCATATTTGGTTATTTAAAGTCAGATAGGGAAGGGAGGAAAACAAGATAAGGCGCTGGGGTGGGGGAAGGGAAATGGGGACCAAGACTCCAGAAAGTGTATCAATGTATGTGAAGTAATGCACCGTCTATCTGGCAAATATAATGTAATCCTTCTATTAATTACAATAAAAATATATGAAAAAAAAGAAAAAGAGAGCCTGAGGAGAACTCTGTTGTTCTTGGACCATGTGGAATCTTAACCTCAGTCCCAGTCATGTTGCTACTGCAAGGAATAACTTTCTGCTGTGTGTAACCCACCCAGTCTATGGTGCTGTGTTAGAACATCCTGAATGAAGGGTATAAAGTATACAAATATAAAGAAAGATTTACTCTTGAATGAGCAAGAAGCCTGACTATATATATATATATATATATATATATATTTATGACTTTTCGTGGACTCTTCAGGGATCTGTAACAGCAGGCTAGAAGCCTGTCTTGAGCGTGGGGTCATCTTCAACAGAGGAATAGGTAGCCTCATGTTAGATATTTTAAAAAATTCAGCTAAAACAATGAATTGTTAAAGGTTGATTGTGAGTTAATGTGAATGTATAGATCCTGAGAACTACCAACACAAGGGAGGTGTGTATTTACTCATTGGGTCTTCTCCATGGAGAACAGAGGGAATAAACAGAACACAAGCTGGTAGATTTTAATTGAGCCACATCAGCGCAACTTAAAAACACAGATTGCTGAATTAGGGAAAAGGGAAGATTCACTTCATTGCCGCCTACAAGAAACCCCTATTGATGGTATATTTGAAAGGAGGAGGTAAAAAGAACAGTTAAGGGTTTTGAGAAAATATGGCTTTTGGTATTTTAAATGTTTAAAAAGAGAAAATATGAACTACTTGGGATGTAAAATATGCTGTTAAAATTAGTAATTCTCTTGATTGCTGTACTTACTCTCAGTTTTTCTTGTTAGATTCTAAGGTATAGTCTACATAGACTGTAATTTGAATTCTGACCTTTTCCTGAATAGTGATTTTTTCTCTCTTTTTTTTTTGGCCAGTCCTGGGCTTGAGCTCAGGGCCTGAGCACTGTCCTTGGATTTTCTCAAGGCTAGAGCTCTACCACTTGAGCCTCAGCACCACTTCCGGCTTTTTTCTATGTATGTGGTACTGAGGAATTGATCCCGGGTCTTCATGCATGCTAGGCAAGCACTTTAACCACTAGGCCAAACTCCCAGTCCCATTTTTTCTCTTTTGTTGATGGGTATTAGAAGAAAACAACAGCTTCCAGTCAGTCACATGATCAGTAGCCTAAACAATGAATACCTTATAGGATACTGTGTTGTGAAACTATGATGTGATATTTGGTAAGATAAATATACGAACTATATTTTGGAGAGGCATTAGTGGGGCAAAACACATGGTCTCATGGTTGCTAGGCAGATAATCCCTGTTACTTGAGCCATTTTATTAATACGATGACTTTACTGGGATTTAATTCTACCATAAGTCAAGGAGCATTGTATATGTCTAAAAATTTAGGGTGTACACTCCAGTCTATTTATATCATAGCTCAGAAAACAAAGAGTCCCAATATTTAAAGTCAATAAGACTTGACTTAAATCTCAAGCTGTTCCCAGAATAAACTGCATTGTTCTTAATTATCAGTCATGAATTCATCTTTTTTAAAACTCTATTTGCTTCTATTCCAGTTATCTTATTTTACTTTGCAGATCTAGGGGTTCCACGTTAATCTCAATAAATAATACTTAAATCTTGCAGTGTCATCAGTGAAAGATTGACCCGTTTAATTTCTGTGATCAGCTCATGATTTCCCAGCAGGGACAGTAGATAAAAGCCGGGTGATGACAAGTTGTGTTTGTTACATCTTTGCCTCTGGGAAGTATTTTGGAACTGCTTTCCATTTAGTTCTCTCAGACCCAAATCTATCTGAAGAACAAAAGTTTCCATCCCCAGGAAAATGTGGAAAGATAAACATAACCTTAAACTTTGAGTTTTCTCTAGATATACTATGTCAAAGTCAGTATTAACTATTTTTAAACTTTTAAGGCAAGGGTGCTTGTCTCTGGGTTAAAACACAAGGAAATGTGGTCTAATGTGTACACTCTTAAAGCTTTTTAAAGCTTCACTAATACACTCGAGTGGATTTGAGTTATCCAACACCCATTCCTGACGTGGAAAAGCTTAACTTTATTTATTCATTTATTTATTTATTTTAGCTTTGGTTAGGAGGAGCAAAAGGTAGAGTTGTTTGTAGATGTGCACATTTACACAGTTATTAGAACTCAGAGAATGCCTAAGTAACAGACATTGAACTTACATGCTGAAAAGCATTAGATGACTTATTTAAATATATCAAATATTCAAGATTACTAAAATGTCTTAGCATTCTTAACAAAAGTTAAGAATAATGTTTCCTAGTCATACAAAATGTTACATTAACAAAGTCTTTTTTTCCCCTCATAGTATTGCTCAGACAGATAGTGTGGATATAGAGAATGAGGAGTGGTGTCTGAATAACTTTTGGCTTTCTGGTTAGTAGAGAGCAGTTAACTAACTATGTTACTAGGCTTTCAGATACTAAGTAGGACAGCAATGGCTAGAATCACTCCTGAATTTGTACTCAACTGCAGAATCGCTGTTTTTGGGTCTCCGCAAATGGACAAAGAGGAAGAGAAAAACATGTAGACGGGGATATGAGAACGAGAAAACAGGATGCCTTTACTTTTTCTTAATTTTGTATTTCCACTAGGTTGTTGATCAGGAAATGACTACTAAATTGGCCTCTTTTAATAAGTGAAGCCATTTGTTTAAACTTAAGAACCTATTACTTCCAAGCATCACTTTATTATTTACTATTATTTTTATAGTAGTCTGACATCATAATTAGTATATTATAAGAGCTCTTTGTTGAATATAAAGACTCCATTCCATTCCAGATGTCTGGGATCAAGAGTTTGAATCTATGGGAGAAGGGCCAGGGACTTTGTGTCAACAGCTGCCTTCAATGATTTCTATTATTCACATTAAATTATTACTTGGGCCAATTTGGAAAAAATACTAATTCAAAACAAAATGATGCATATATTATGCTTTTCTTACTGTGAGAAAAACACAGGAGAACCAAATGTAAGCCTCTGTTATGATGTTGATATTAAGACTAAATATGGAACTAAGCCCATGGTATAGAGAGATCTGTGGGCCTAGCCACTCAAGAGGCTGAGAGGAACCTCCCTGCATACAGCGGTTCAATCCAAGCCTGGGAAACATAGTGAAATAACAATTCAGTGGAAAAACTGAAAATGGTCAAAATTATAGAGCAGAGAATGTATGTACTGAAGAGCAGCACTGAGAACACTGATCAAATAAACATCATAAGCTATCACCTGTCAAATAAACTTGACATGGCTTCCCTGGCAGCTGAAGCTCTCTGGCACCTGGTTGCAGTAGATGTTTCTAGAAGCATATCCATGTCAGTTATAACACCATCCCTGCATGCACCTGGGCATGCAAATTCAAAAGTTATCTGGGATTCCTCATGTGTGGCTGGCATAAGAACTATTCTTTGACTGCTACATCTGGTGACTATTATTTCATTTAATCCTTAAGCATGAAAACAATAACCTTGATTTTAGTATGAGAAAAATGATTTTGAATAAGTGTAAGAAACTTGCTTAGGATTAGACATCCAGTAAAAATTCTCTCTTAGGACTGACTTTGTAGCTTTATAGCTTAGGCCTTCTCTCTCTCTCTCTCTCTCTCTCTCCCTCTCTCTCTCTCTCTCTCTCTCTCTCTCTCTCTCTCTCTCTCTCTCTCTCTCTCTCTCTCTCTCTCTCTTTCCTTTATCCTGCTTTATCCTGTCTCCTCTTTGGCCATACTTTTCTTGTGGAATCCTGGACAGATTGTATCATTATAGTTTATGTACATGACCTACCTTTTCTACTTGAAGTATGCAATTATTAAGCAGAGAACAGAAATCCTTCTAAATTATAATTGTGCCCATGAAGTACCTTTCACATCTAGGTTATTATACACATAGTAGATATTTATATGAATATTGTGAATACATAAACCAGCACTTCCACGCAGAAATAATCTTTGCTTGCACAATTGTATACATTTTTCTTTTATTTTTAAATTCAAACCAATCCTGCTGCCACATTTGCTTTAACCTGGAAAAGGACTGACTTCAAAAGAAGCATTCCTTTCTAAAAGTTCAGATTTCAAATGTAGCTTATATTAAAACAATATTTTTTTCTGTGGTAAAGCCTGCAAAATAAAGAATACATGAACAGTGTCTAGGTTAATATTCAGGACCCACTTAGCACTGCCTGTTACAATAACCTTGTTCCAGGGTGTGCTCTGAGGTGAAGGAGGACTGAGTGAAAGGAGGAAGAAGAAATTGGGTAAGAAAGGCATACTGTCATCAGAGAATGTACTCACTTTGTCATGTAAAGTAAATAATATATAACTTGTCTGTGTGAGTAGATCCATTTTTCTGGATGGTTTAAGAACCTTACAGAGATACTCCTTGGGATCAACTTAAAAGACAAATGAAAGAAGTCCACTGAAAAATGTAAATCTTAAACATTTTTCTATGAAATACTTAGGATAATTATAGATGATGTTTGAAAAACCACTTTTTCCTTTATACTGAGCTGACAAAGATTAAATTTTACCTTGCACAAAGCATATGGCACTCCTGTGGCTAAGAGACTGTTAGTCATTGCTGGTAGATTTTCCCTCCCTCCCCATGCACTGCTTTTGCTGGTACTGGGGTTTAAACTCATAAACTTGTGGGCTTGAGCAAATGCCTCCATCCCAGCTTTTTGCTAGTAATTTTGGAGATGGAATCTTACAGACGTTTCTGAACCGTGATTCTGCAGATCTCAACTTTATAGCTAGGATTAAATGTGTGACCCACTGGTACCTGGCTTTACCTGCCTTTTGAACAGTGAGTGTGTGTGTGTGTGTGTGTGTGTGTGTGTGTGTGTAATGCATTCATGCACACCAGAGATTAAACTCAGATCTTTCCATTAGATACAATGCTTGCCCAAACACTGAATCACTTGAACCATGTCATAGTTCCCTTCACTTTTAGTTGTTTTGTTTTCAGATACTGTGTTAACTTTTTGTTGGAGCTCACCTTTACAATATGACTCTACACTCTCTGCCTCTTGAGTGCCTGGGATGTGCAGGTATATTCCATCATGCCTGGCCTGATATATGTGTTTTGTAAAATGATACAGCTTCACCTCCATGGGTTTGTGAGTAGTTATAGTGCAGGGACTGTTTTAATTTGGTAAACTGCAATTTCAAGTTTATGGAGAGAGTTATGTTTGTCACAAACTCTGGATGGAGCCTCATTGTCTAGGGGCAGTGATATTCAGATAACCCCTGGTACCTAATAGAGTTATGTCCTGATAAACACCAAGTTCTTTATTAAATATTTAGTAGGCCTAACTATTAAACATTATAAATTATAGCACTGCCGTACAGAATAGAGTCTTAGCTGTTGCTCTGGTGATCGAATGTTTGACTCTCAGAATAGCACCAAGACAGATCAGTATAGCATTTATTTTGACACAGGAAACAACCCAAACTTAAAATTCCAAGGATGGCTTAAACTGATGCACTGTCACTTTCACATCAGTGGAAGTAGCACCATTGTTAACTGGGACCATCTGCCATGTGCATTGGCTTATTGTATGTAGGGTAGGAAAAGATAAAAGAGGAGAAGAGAAGAACATAGCACAGGAGAGAAGAGAAGAGGAGAGGAGTAGTTTATAGGACATAAATAATTTACTTGACTTCAAGAAATCTATCTCACAGAATTTTTTTGCTAGTCCTGGGCTTGAACTCAGGGCCAGAGCACTGTCCTTGGGCTTTCTTCAGGCTAGAGCTCTACCAATTGAGCCATAGTACCACTTTTGGCTTTTTCCGTGTATATGGTACGGAGGAATTGAACCCAGGGCTTAGTGCATGCTTGGCAAGTACTCTACCACTAGGCCACACTCCTGGTCCTTACAGAATGTTTTGATGTTATGTATGAAGACTGGTATTTCATTTTGTCTATGATTTTCTAAAATAGATTTTCCTTCATCCTTATTATGAAATATTTTTGGCATATAGAATTACATAAAAAGTGACAAGCTGAGTCAATCATATTATAGTCTGTGTTCACAATGCAGTAGCTACTGTGCCAGGCATACATCTCCCACAAAGCAGAAAGTTTCTGCTCTCAGGACCTTGATATGCTTCAACGTCTGTGGAACAAGGGATGGCGATAGGAGAGGGGAAAGCTCCTCAGCCCATGAGATGACCATTACTAGAAAGATTGGGGACTATGATAGAGATTAGTGGGGCTATGGCAGCCAAAGCAACTCTGGGGAGAGAGACACATGTTAGAAGCAAAGCATGCGAAGGAAATTGAAGCAGCTCCGAACAACAGCGCTGTTGGCCATGTATGGAGAGGAAGAGGGAGAGAGAGAGAGAGAGAGAGAGAGAGAGAGAGAGAGAGAGAGAGAGAGAGAGAGAGAGAGAGACAGACAGACAGACAGACAGACACAGAGACAGACAGACACAGAGACAGACAGACACAGAGACAGACAGACACAGAGACAGAGAGAGAGACAGAGAGAAGTAAAAGGGAGAGAAGGAAGATGGAGGGAAAGAAATAAAGTAAGGATTGAAGATGAAAAGCTGTAAGTGCCCTGCCAAAGATCACAAATTCAATTTTTTTTTTAAAGAGAGAGATGGGCAAATCTGTACTTCAAAGATGAATGGTAAAGATACGCCAGGTAAATGGAAGCGGGGAAACAAATGTCTGGGTGTGAACTTAGGAAAAATAGGTTGGTTAAAAAATGGTAGTGAAACTATGGATGGTATAAAAGAGCTGTTTAGAAATATCTGAGCAGAAAGTAGATTTTTTTTTTGGCCTACATGTGTGAACTTCAGAATACAGGATGGGGAGCAGGCTGATATTGTATACAATCCATGCAATTATTGGTAGGCTAATGACTCCTAGTTCTCACCTTCAAAAGGTGAACCTACTAGACCTTGTATAGAATTATTGTGAGACTGAAGCGAGTTAATATAACAACATATATATAACCTTATTCACCTCTAAAATAATATAAAATTATCAGATAAGTCTAATAATCACCTGGGTTGTTTTAAAGTAATACGTCTTAGGATTTTTTTTTACCCCAAATAATTCTGAGTTCTCTTATAACTTCAATGCAAGTATTCTTAACCAGGTGTTCCTAAGGAATACAAGGCCAAGAGAAAGTACCTGCATTTATTTACCATAAATCCACCATATGCATGGTTTTAGGTATGTGGGGGATACAAAACATTTAAGCTTAACCTGATATCCTGGAGTTAAAAATAACTGAAAAAACCAGACTCACACAAAATAATCATGTCTAGTCATGCACTGTTATTAAAACAAGTGTCAACGTTTATGGCACAAACTAGTTAAGAGTAAGAAATTCAAGACAGAATTGGCTTTTCAGATAATAATGATCACTTAACAATAGCTTCTGTTGTCTCTCTGCAGATGTAAGTTATGCCTTAAACACTGTTTATAATGTCAACAACTCAAAAATCCAAGAATAAATGATACAGTCATGTTACCTATAAAAGCAAAATATTTCTTTTACAAATTCCCTAAAAGGTTTTACTTATTTCTGTAGGATTTAATCTAAATATGATTTATTCTTTGTTATTACTCAAGAGCTTACTTCATTTAATATAAGCAAATGAAGGCAGTACTCCATAAACGAAACATATTTCTTAGCAGAGATAATGGAGACTGTTTTCTTTGGGAAATCTATAAAAGGAATCACTTGGCCCAGATCACAGAAGCATGTTCTGCCTAGTTTACTTAAGAACGATTTGGGGGGTATGTTAAGTTTTTATGTCTGACATAAAAACATATGTCAGATGTGTTTATATGTTCTGGAAAAATGTAGAACAAAGCTTAAAATGGTCCACTGTATGCATCTGTATGTTAAGTGTTTTTAAAATATTTTACAAAGGACATTGGTTCCCTAATGTTGTAGACAAATGCAAATAGAAAAATTTAAAAGGTATGTCATTGTTAGAAATCTGTAAGTGATCAGCTTATAAAGCATATGTTTATAAAATACAGCATGAACAGTAAGGGAAAAAAATCCAAATGTTACATTTGGAGAATAAAAGTACAATGCTTTAACAGTTTATGACTTTAAATTAACCTTAAAATGCTTTATACATGAGAGCTCATTGATGATTATTTCTGTTGCTTAAAAAATTCATATTAGAAAAATATCAACCATACCGAATAATGCTTTAGAATTAATTCTGGAAATTTTCTGATGGGAGAGGAAAGTTTTTACTTATTTTTTTTTTCTCCATTGGGCAGAGCTTCAGGCAACATGAAGGGAAAGTTTGACTTTGGTATCAAAGTTTTTTTTTTTTTTTAAAGAGTTATTCATCTGTGGTACTTGCCCTCGGGTAAACTACCTAAAGTTATCTTCGTTGTTTGAATTATAGATAACGATTCCTCAGCCAAGTTCCCAGCTTGGGAAAAATATTTATTCCAAATGCCTAGAAACCCAGGAGTACACATTAGCAATATTTTCCCCGTCTGAAGCGATATGAGCAGTGCCAACTTAGCCAACTCTGGAACAGCAGAGCGCTCCAGTTTTCACCCAGACTCTCCCTCCCACGGGGTACCCCGTCTGTTCCTGGAGGAAGACGGGTGCCAGGGACGCGACGACACCCCAGCCCTGTCGGTTGACTTCTCAGCCACTTGCCAGGGGCCCAGTAGCCCAGGACCCAGCCGCGCACCGCCCTGCGCGCATTCCGGGGCGCCCCCCGCCCGTCCAATCCCCTGTCCAGAGGCGGTCGCAGCTCCCTCCCGAGGAACCCCACGGTCCTGAACTTGTAGCCACAGTGAAGAATGGGGAGCACCTACCCTGGGGATGACCAGAGGCTGGTTGAAGTCTATGCCCCCCGACAGTCTGAAGCCCCAGGGCGCGGGGCCCGGGAGCACCACGTTCTGGGGCATGGTGCCTTTTGCCGGGGGCGCTCAGCGAGGGGAGGCTCTGCACACCGCACGTGTCCCCTGACGGGACACCCCACTCAGCTCCGGCTGGCGGTGGGGGGCGGCTGGGGAGCTTTATTCCTGCCCGCCCCGCCCCCCCCTCCCCGGAGAGTTCCAACTTTGGAAGTGCGAGACGCGCGGGCCCCGGGGAGTTCACAGCCCAGACGCTGCGGGCCGCCCGGCCCCAGGAGGCTTCGGGTTACAGCTCCCATCCTCGCCTGGAAGTTACACCTGTCCTGTGTCTCTTCTCCTCCCAGCTCAGCACAGCACTTTTTCTGGAAGTTGAAAAGCGATCGACCTACAGGGTGCAGGCTTTCAGTTAAAGCAAGCCCGCTGGCCCATCGTAGGTGGTCATTATTTAGCCGTTTGAGTGTGTGTGATTTTAGCTTACTGGCTGTACGGCTTGGGTGAAGTCACTTGAAGTCTTGCGTTTCCTCCTCTGTAAAATCAGTGACTACTGTACAGTGATTATTCCATAGAATTCCTGGGAGAATTATGTGAGAAACAAGCTACATCTGCATAGTACCTGGCATAGCAAAGGTGCTCAAGAAATAGCAATTATTTTTTTTTTGCCATTAAAATATATGTATAGAAGTCAGAGGTTGGTGGCTTACGTTTGTAATCCTAGTCTGTAATCCTAGCTATTCAGGAGGCTGAGATTTGAAGATCATGGTTTGAAGCCAGCCTGGGTAGAAAAGTCTGTGAGACTCCTATCTCCAATAAACTACTTCAGAAAAAGCTGGAAGTGGTGCTGTGGTTCAAGCTGTAGAAGTTCAGGGACAGCACCCAGGCCTTGAGTTCAAGTCCCAGGACTGGGGAAACAAAAAACATATATATATATATATATATATATATATATATTTATATACATGTATATACAGATAGAGAGATATCTCTATATGTATGTGTTCATGCATATGTTTGAATCTGTGATTTCCGTTTCTATTTGTGTACTTTTAAATAAATTCAAGTGTGTGTGTGTGTGTGTGTGTGTGTGTGTGTGTGTGTGTGTACTGAGCTTGGACTCAGGGCCTTCTGCTCTTGCTTGGCTTTTTCAAGGCTGGTGCTCTACTAGTTGAGTCACACATTCACTTCAGACTTTTTGCTGGTTAGTTGATGGTAAGAGTATCACAGACATTTTTTTTTAAAACTTGGATTGGTTTCAAACAAGAATCTTCAGATTTCAGCCTCATGAGTATGTAGGATTACAGACGTGAGCCATCAGTGGGACATGTAGATATATTCAAAATATACATTTAAATAATTTTGAGTAAAGCAATTGTCACCTTTCTTACATTGGATCTCTCTACCTGTGGGAGGTGATGCAACAGTAACCTAGGAGTTGAAATAGCTGTGTGTGGAAGCTATAGCCACAGTGAGAATGCTCAGGCAGTGTGAATAAAAAGGACTTGGAGAGCCCGGCATGGGAGGAAATCCTTGAGAAAAGGGAAAAGACAGATACCATTGAGTGCCTGGGGATCACGACTGCTTCACATCTGTGGTCATAGTTCATCCTCAGGAGTCCTCCATATTGCTGCTAGAATTAGTCTCATTTTTAAAAATTGCTCAGAAGGTGAACAACGTGTAAAAGATCATATAGCTACCAAATAGTAGAGAACTGATTTCCAAAATCCAGGTCTGCCCGGAATCTAGCATATGCTGGTGGAAGGAGGAAAGGTCAGGAGAGTCTCCAAATAGTGTCCTTGTGTCCTCTCAGAGTGCAAGCATGTATTTCTGGTGCTATGAGTCAGGATGCTGTGATTCCCAAGGAGGGGGGCAAGGATGAAAGGCTTTGAAAACCCAGGAAGGAAAGTTTAGAATACATGCCCAATAGGACAGAGCCATATTGGACCAGAGGAGAGCAGTGTGTATGGATGCATTTTAAAGTCTGATAGAGAAAAGAGAAGGTGGATTCAGGAAGCTGTAAACAAAGGAACCTGTCTGGGGAAATGTAAATCAAGGAACCAGGATGGGCACTTAGTTGCATGCAGACAAGTTCCAATGAGGGAATAGTCTGCCATATTCTTGTTTATTTCATCTGTTTGGATTGACTCTATTATTGAAAAACACATTTCTCCTGTCAGTCATTGGTTGGCTATGTCTGCCCTGGTAAACACACAGACACACAGACACACACACACAGACACACACACACACACACACACACACACACACACACACACACACACACACACACACACACACTCCAGCCCAATTAGGAACAACAACAACAAAAACCCAGGCAAGTTATTTGACATTGCGTAATTGTCCTATCAATTGTTCTAAAATGAACAAACTGGGTCTCTAGTTGGTTAAATGATTCTTTTAGTTCACCCTTTTGCTGGTCATTTTAGCATTTAGATTTAGACAATATTCATAGAACCTCAATATAACTTCAATATACTTGTTAGGTTCTTAAGAGTTATAGAAAGCAAGGAAGTCTGGGGCACAAAATGAACAGTGCGCCCTATCCTAAGTTCCGAGCACACTGGGAAGGTGCTCAGAGAAGACTGCCAGGGAGGACAGGAGAGCTGATGTTTTTAGGGACTGGCGAGGGGCACAAACATTGGCTGAGTCCTGTGGAGTCTTGAGATTCCTGCTTTGGTTTGGGTACTGCTCTCAAAGAGATTGTTTTACCCTGTGATTCATTAATTTCTTTCCTAACTCCTCACCACCTCCATTTCCCTTTTTTTGGTGGTAATGGGTTTGAATTCAAGGTCTTGACCTTGATAGGTAGGTACTCTACTATTTGCGCTACATTCTGACTTTTTTTGCTTTAGTTATTTTTCAGGTAGTATCTTCTGATTTTGTCCAGAACTACTCTAAGACTATCATGCCCCTGTCTGCACTTATCATGTAGCTAGGATTATAGATATAATTGAGACTCTCGGAGATAAATATTTGAGATGATGGATATGGATTTGATCACTCCATATTACAAACATATATTATAATGTCTTATGGCACTCTATATGAATGACTACTATATGTTAATTATAAGTAATTTAAGAAATGTTAAAAATAGGCACAAGAATAACTGGCATCTACATGGTTGTAAATTATGTACCAGATACCCAGAACTGTGCCTGGCACATACAAATACCTAGAAACACTTGCTGTTATTTTATTAGTGATAGAAGTAATTGGATGTATAAATTGGATATACTTATTTAGACCAGGGATTGAATCAATATTTTGAAGTTATAGCAGAACCTGTGGCTATGGGTGTGAGATAGTTAAAAAAAAACACACAAACAGTGCCTACATAAGAGATGGCAATGTCTTGAAGTTGCATAGGTGTTTGACTCTTAAGTTACTAATAAAATGAGCTGAAAGAGACTGTGATTTCTGAGGAAAGGACAGAAAAGATGAAGTAGCTGATGTCTTATTCATGGTAATACTCATGCCTAAAGCTCTAAGTTGTCTTGCTGTGGGGAAACCAAGGCTGCATGGAGCGTTGTGTGTTGGAACTACATGGTCATGGAATTCATGGAGTTGATAATTCCAGGCAAGGCATTAGATCTGATTAGATTCCTTTTAGATAAGAATTCCCTCCCCTCCCCTTCCTCCTTCTCCTTCCTCTTTCTCCTCCTTCTCCTCCTTTTTCTTCCACCAGTCCTGCTATAAAAGCTCCCACCCTCATGACCTCATCTAAACCTAATTACTTTCCAAAGTTTCCTATTTCAGAATACTGTCATATTGGGTTTTAAGGTTTGACAATATGAATTTCAGAGCATGCAAACATCCATTCCATTAAAAGTTCCACCTTGTGTTCATCCCTAGTTTCTGCGTACTGTTTAGCTCAGACCCTAGGCACTGCGAGATAAACATGAATCCTTCCCTCTGTACACTTGCCAGATTCTTGGCCCACAACATCCTGAGCATATTAAAATGGTTAAGTCAAAGTTCAACGAAATAAATGCCAGGAAGCAGGTACTTGAAAGGGGTGGTTCAGGGTCAAGGGGAAAGCAGTAGATAAATGAAGAAGAGGAGAACACAGAGAAGAATTCAATGTATATCCTACAAAATTAACAAAAGTGAGCAAAAGTGTGAGTAGGGGAGGTATGGCTGAGGATATTGAAAGGGATAACATTGATTAAGATGCATTGTTTTCGTAAACAAAGCTGCTTTGAACAGCTACTTAAAGTTGCCGGTGGCTCATATCAATTATTCTAGCTACTTGGGAGGTTGAGTTCTGAGGCTCATGGTTCAAAACCAATCTGGTCAAAAGTGTGCATGAGACTCTTATCTCCAATTAACCTCCAAAAACCTAGAAGTGGCTCTGTGGCTCAAGTAGCAGGGGCCTTGTCTTGAGTAAAACACCTCAGAGATAGGGCCCAAGCTCTGAGTTTAATCCCTAGCCCTCCTGCCTCCCTCCAACCAAGAAAGGGTTGTTTCAAGTTTCTTGGTACTAAGGTAATTTGTTATCCACTCGTAGCAATAAAGGTATTGAATGACGTTGCTCAAGGAGATTAGAGATGGCAAGCAAGAAGAACAGATGCTCAAATCCTCATTAAATCCTGAGGAGCAGTGGAAAGCACAGCTTTAAAGGGCAGGAAAATGAGTATTTAAGATTATTTTTCTCTTATATAAGTTTAATGGAAACCATGTTAAGTGTTGACATGGAGGACAAGTAAGGAGGAAAGTTCAAGGAGAGAAGGCAAATATTGCCTAGAAGTAAACATTACAGGGTTTGACAGTTGGGAAGTTACTAGAGTTCTAAGACCCCTGTCAACAGAGTGAAGAAGACAGACTGCCACGATTTGAAAACTAGAGGTGTGCAGGTGGATATAAAAAAATCCTTTCGGGGGGTGGGAGGGGAGAGTAATGGGGACCAAAACATGTGAAAGGGTATCAATGAATGTTAATGAATGCACCTTCTATCTGGAAAATATCATGTAACCCTTTTATTAATTACAATAAAAATATTTAAAAAAATCCTTTCAAGGAATTGTGACAGGCCTACCATGGTCAAGGTGATAGAATGTGGAGGAGAAAGAACATTTTTATTTTAAGATGGAAAAGGCTTGGTGAAATTTTCTGAAATCAAAGAAAAGAGGATGTTGAGGAAACAGAAAGAAACAAAGACTGAAGTGAGGCCTGGGGTTCTCATGAGAGGAGCACATGTGGATGTATAGGTGTCAAAGGGATCCTTTTTGGTCTGAGAATGTTGGAAGTGCACACAATTGAGAAATGTTCACAGCATAAGAGTAGATAGTCTTATTCTCAGATTCACTTTATTTTTTTTAAAGCTTATTTTTTTTATTGTAATTAGTAAAAGGGTTACATGATATTTGCCAGGTAGATGGTGCATTAATTCACATACATTGATACCCTTTCACATGTCTTGGTACCCGTTTCCCTCCCCCCCCACACCCCCCACCCGTCTTGGTTTTCCCCCCTTCCCTATCAAATTTCAAATATCCAAATACAAATAAATTCAATATATCAGATAACAAAGTGAGATACTATACCAATATGAGATAACCAAGGGTCAGATTCACTTTAAATTCTGCCTGCCTGAAATAGGAAGGGAATTTTTCTCTTGAGAGGGTCAAGTGTTTGCGATGGCCGCCCCAACCAAACTCCACCATGTTTTTAACTTTTAATTTTTTGCCTGTGGTGGGGCTTGAACTCTGGGTCTGAGCGCTGTAACTGATCTCTTCTGAAGCTCAAGGTTACTGCTCTATCATTTGAGCTACTGATCTGCTTCCAGTTTTCTGGTAGTTAATTGGAGATAGGAGTTTCATGGAGTTCTGTCCCCAGGCTGGCTTTGAACCGAGATCCTCAGATCTTAGCCTCCCCAGTAGCTAGGATTACAGGAGTAAGTCTCCGGTGCCTGGCTCCACCATGTTTTTGAGTTCATAGAGTACCAACATATTGAAAGATAGTCTCTCTGTAGGTCAGAAACTTATACTGGCATTTTACTACTTTTCAGGGAGAGCCAGCTTCAGCTGATGAAAGGCTCTTGTAGCATTTGATCTATGCATGGACTAGGCATTGTTCAGTTTTGATCTTTTCATTATACAACAGTCATTGGAGACATGGGCAGAAGGGTTCTGATTTTTTCTCTATAGTTATTTTCCATCCAATCATTAAAAATATTTCTTCTTTTATCTTCCTTTTTTCCCTTCTTCTGCTGTTTATCCTATCTTTCCCTCTCTTTATTCCTTCTCTACCTTCTTTCTGCCTATCTTTAAGGGAAGGATATTTTCTCAATTTTAAATTTCCCTCAACCAGATCAGTTTTTTTGTGTGCAGTAAAGTAGTTTAGGTGCTTATTAGAAATACTAATTTCTGGACTGTACACGCAAGAGATTTGAATTTAGTTTCTAGAGCCAAACTCATTGTAGGCGGTCTGCAGACCACACATTATGCAAGAATAATATCTATTAGCACATATGATTATAATTTCTTATACGGTCCCTTCTTTTTGGTTTTTTTTCTGTATAACATCCTACTGTCTCTCTTACTCATTTTCTGGGAAGATTCAATCAAGCATCTGCATCTACATCAAACCTTTTCTTCACTTAAAATTTATAGCTCAGGCCATCAAAATAAAAATCTCATACCAGGTAAGGACTCTACCACTGTGCTATATTCTCAGCCATTAACATTTATATATAGTATCTGTGACTTGGTTTTAAGCTTAATTTTATTTTCATTTAAGCTGAATACTTGGGTTTGGGGGCTAAACAACTCCCCCCTTAAAAAAAACAAAAAGGAGGCACATATTCCTACAGGAATTAATTTCTTAAGGGCTAAATTTTGCGTTCAAAATCAGATTGTAGTTTCTCATTTAGGGAAGGAGCCATCTTTCTTTGGAGTCTACCACAAATGCTATTCCTGTATTGGGCACTGAGTTAATGGTCAATGATTAGGTAGATACAGATTTTAGTTCTGAGACTGTTGGACACAGAAGCTGATCCTCGGTTTTTGATTTTTTTCCTTCAATGACAGTCTTATCAAGAAGCATATCTTTGTTGAGAATTGTCATTATGACCACTGCTTGTAATTTCATCTCCCATATATTTTCACATATTTTTAGGCCCGATGGGGCCAACAACTTATCCAACCAAGAGCCTGGCAGCCAGCCAGTGCTCCCAAGCCCGTCCACACATTGTGTCTGACTTCCTCTTTGGTCAGAGCTCATGTGATTTTCATGCTTTGGAGGATCTGGGCCCTTGTTAAATCTCTTGTGGGGAATTAGCCATGCTGAGCTATATTTTGTGTCTGCCCTCCCGGCTAGCAGGAGATTCTTGTTTTATTTCCACGTCATAACACTCCTTGAGATGATGTGAAGGTTCAGCTCAGGTTCATTTGGTATTCCTCTCTGAAATGCCATTGAGTTTTCCCAATGTGTGTTCTGAATGAACTAATAACAATCAAGAGAATCATTAGTATGCTGGGAAACATGAGGCATGGTGGTATAAAAAGAAAATGGGAGCCTGATTGCAGAGTTGTAAAGGAAGGTAGTGTGTGTATGTGTGTGTGTGTGTGTGTGTGTGTGTGTGTGTGTGAGAGAGAGAGAGAGAGAGAGAGAGAGAGAGAGAGAGAGAGAGAGAGAGAGAGAGAGAGAGAGGGAGAGAGTTGTCTTTCCATTTAAGCTCTGGGGAATTTTCATCTTTATTAAATTTCAAGCCAAGTGAGGGAAGTTGCTTCCTACCACAGTTTAAGAAATGGGCAGTTTAAGAAAGATGTTTCTTTGTATACTAATTACTAATTTCTGGTCCAATGCAAGTGATCTTGATTAGAAGAGCTACCATGAAGTATTAGGATGAGAACTGAACATGTTCACTGGTTCAAATTTTTAAAACGATTCTACAAAATAACAATGGTTACCCCCAGAGTATAGAGACTGTGAGAAGGTGAGGATTTTTGGCAGGTGTTAGAGCTGGCTTCCAGCCTTGCTCTGCTTCTTTCTTCCCCTTACCCATGGTGCCTGTTAACAATGCACACATGCTAGGTTTATTGACCTGAGAGTTCTTCTAACAACAATGGTTGTTATTAGTGCCCTTGCACTAACCAATTAGTGCGATGGTTTGAATCCAGGAAAATCCAACAGATTCATTCATATTCAAGTTTTCTTCCCTCCAGGGATCAGGGTAGGCTAGGAAACATTGTGGAGAAGGAGGACTCTGCTGAAAGCAGAAGTTGCTCACACTCAGCTCAGACGTTCTTATTGTTATCAGGATCCTAGCAATGCCTAGAAAATCAAAAGAGCATTTCGTTTTCTGTTGAATAGTGTTCTCCTTTCTATAGGGTTCACTGGACTCTTGATATCCTTTTCTGCGCTTTTAGCAGTCTTAGGGAGAGATCAGAAGAGCAGAAGTGTATATTTATCATTGCATGTGAACCTATTCTCTAGTAACAAAGACCATGTGTTGTGGAGCTTTTCTATTTGGAGTCAGTTTATCATTGCTATAAAATCCTTTCAAATGAGAACGGAGTAGATAGAAGCCCTGGGGAACTGTACAGGGAGTGCTGGGTTTGGATGGCTGGATGCCTGGTCTTGGTTTAGTCACTCAGAAGATTTGAAGTGAAACACTCGTGTTAGCATTTAATGTATCCCAGACTCCCTGAGTCTTCCCACCTGGTTCACCATTGAGCTCCATGGCTGCAAATCAAATGTGTGTGTTCTCTACTAGACATGTCATTTAAGTCAGAGAAAATTGGGCTCCATACGTAACTATTTTGGTGGTATCTAGGTTCATAATTTAAAAAATGCTCTTTGGGCAATAGTGAAAAAATGGGAATAATAAACAATGATTACTTTGTTTAGTTCATGTTTAAATTATTCTCATTCTATGATAAATTAATAATTTCAGGAGACTCTTCTTAAAAGGAAGACACATTCTGGAGTACAGGAAAATGAATACTTCTGCAGTTTTCACTCTTACTTCTTGGTGATAATGAACAGGAAAATACACATTTTATTATTTTGTATCCTGCTTGTAGTTGGAGGAAGTCTTCCTCCTGCAGAAAACCACCCAAACCATCTGCTCATCACTGAGTTTTAGATCTTGATGGGATATTCAGGATAAAAGTTAAAGCCAGACTCATTGAAAGCTATGGGATTTGGGTATGCAGTTAAAATGTCCAGCCTTTGGATCCTGGAATACCAGGATATTGCAGATTTTCTCTGACATATACACTGGATGTTTCTGAGTTGTTGGAAAGGTACCTTCTATAATTGCCTCTTAAATACCAACCATTCCCAGACTCGAGGTATGCTTTGCAATCTCACTGGAAGTTTCGGCAACATCTACAGATGCCTTCCCAATCAAACCTGTATTCCCTTCCTTCCCCTCCTTTCTCTTCCGACTTCCTTTCCTTCTTTCAGCCCTCCTTCCCTGTTTCTTTTCTTTCTTTCTTTTCTCCCTAGATGCTAGCTTGATCATATTAGACTTTTCTCCCAAGGAAACTTAGGTTTTCCAAATTCCAAATCTTTTGCTCCCTCCCTTCTACTGTCTTGTTTTGTCAAAGACAAGTCCCATCATCTGTACTGGAGGCTCAGAAAATATTCGTTTCAGTTCTCTGGAGAATTTGCCAGAGTGGGGTGATTTAAACAGAGATCTTTGCTTTAGGGAACAGTCATGCAGTCTGGGGAAACAGAAGATATGGAGTTGGTGTTTTGAGAATGTATTGACTATTTGGATGCAGTGTGTGGATGCAGTTCAGAGGTTGGAGGAGAGGAAGAAGAGGAAGACCAGGCCAATGGGGTTAGACCTTGAAAGTACAGCAAAGGTCTCTCTCTCTTTCTCTCTCTCTGTTTGTCTGTCTGTCTGTCTGTCTGTCTGTTTGTCTCTCTCTCTCTCTCTGTGTCTGTCTGTCTGCCTCTTGTCTCTCTCTCTTCTTCTCCCTCCGTCTTTTTATTTATTTTATTTTATTTTATTTTTTCCCCAGTCCTGGGCTTGAGCTCAGGGCCTGAGCACTGTCCTTGGACTTGCTCAAGGCTAGAGCTCTACCACTTGAGCCTCAGCACCACTTCTAGCTTTTTTTTTATGTATGTGGTACCGAGGAATTAAACCCAGGTCTTCATGCATGCTAGGCAAGCACTCTACCACTAGGCCAAACTCCTGGCCCCTTCCTCTTTTTATTTAAGCTGGAGAATGAAATGACTAGATTTTATTTTTAAGGTAGTTCTGAAATAATGTGGATTTTCAGGATGTGGAGAGACTGGGAGCTCATGTATTGCAGGTGAGAATAAAACCTGCTGCAGTTGCTGTGGTGAAGAGCTGGGCAGGTCTTCAGCAAGAGACAAGTGACCTCACAGCACAATACACAGCAGCAGTTCACTTTTAGTTATAGACCCAGCATCATTCAACGCAGGTGTTCCAGCAAGGATGTGACTAAAGATGCTCACAGCAGTTCTGTTTAAAATAGACAAAGCATAGAAATGATTCTAACATGCATCCACTATGAATGAAAATAAAGCCACTCTGCAGAGTGGATATCAGCTTGGCATAAACATGAATAAAATATGTATATATGGGGGCCGGGAGTTTGGCCTAGTGGTTAAAGTGCTTGCCTAGCATGCATGAAGACCCGAGTTCGATTCCTCGGTACCACATACATAGAAAAAAAAAAGCCGGAAGTGGTGCTGAGGCTCAAGTGGTACAGCTCTAGCCTTGAGAAAGTCCAAGGACAGTGCTCAGGCCCTGAGCTCAAGCCCAGGACTGGCAAAAATAAATAAATAAAATAAAAAAATTAAAAAAAATATGTATATATGCTACAACATGGATAAGCTTTGAGAACACGAGACTCTGGGGGTAGAAGAAAGATAGGCACCGAGTAGTAGTGCATGGAAAGCCTAGGCAGAAAAAGTTTAAGGCCAACGTTGATGAACAAAATGGTTAAATACTGTATAATTCAATTTATATGAGTGTTTAGAATAAGCAAGTTTGTATTACTAGTTTGCTACCATTTGGTAGCAATAAAAAAAGACTTAGTGGTAGCTACCAGATGTGGAAAATGGAGAGTTAATATTTAATGCATGTAGTATTTCCTTTTTGGGATGCTAAGGACAGGAAAGTTTTTTTTTTCCCAGTCCTGGTGCATGAACTCAGGGACTGAGCACTGTTCTTGGACTTTCTCAAGGCTAGAATTCTACCACTTGAGCCACAGCACCACTTCCAGTTTTTGTCTACGTATGTGGTACTGAGGAATTGAACCCAGGTTTTTGTGCACGCTAAGCAAACACTCTACCACTAGGCCAAACTTCTGGCACCAAGGACAGGAAACATTTCCTCACAGTTTGGGGATCTGGGAAGTTCAAAATCAAGGGGTTACCATCAGAGCTGTCTAGGGAAGGTTCTTCACTTTGGCTGCAGATGGATGCTTGTGTGTGCATGTGAATGTTTTCACTGTGTATGGGTTGGGATGAGAGAAAGAGTGAGCGAGAGAGCAAGCGAGAGAGAGCGAGAGAGAAAGAGAGATTACTCTCTTTTGATTCCTTTTTTTTTGCCAGTCCTGGGGCTTAGACTCAGAGTTGAGCAATGTCCTTGGATTTTCCTCAAGGCTAGCACTCTACTACTTGAGCCTCAGCACCACTTCTGGCCTTTTCCGTGTATGTGGTACCCAGGAATCGAACCCATGGCTTCATGCATGCTAGGCAAGCACTCTACCACTAGGCCACACTCCTGGGCCCCTGGTGATTTTTTTTTGTAAGGATGTTAATACCATTGAATCAATTCCAACCTTTGGACCCCATTTAACCTTAATTTATCCTTAATTATTTTTAACTTTTGTATCTGGGGAAGATAGGGCTGGGGCAAAGAGTACTAACAAGCTCAGATGATTTCCATCTTCTTGGATTATTGTCCTCCACAGAACTTTCAAATCTTATCTCCAGTGTTACTTTCTCTCTCCATAAACTATTTTCGCTTCTGTGACTATCCTCACTCTTACTCACCAGTGTGGTTAAAGTGCATCTTGGGGATACTTTTAGATAAAACAAATGTATTCTCGTAGTTTACTTCGTAGCAGAGAATACTATAACCACTACTAAGTGTCCTTTGTGGTAGAGATAGAGGCATGCATTCCCCATTCTCATCTTATTTCCCGTTGTTGCAATCTGCGAGCTCTAAAGACATTAAGTTTCTTAAAGGTTGGGTCAGTATCAATCTCTTCCCATTTCCCATATCAGATGAAACACATGACATACAATAGCGTATCCAATAAGTGTTGGCTGACTCGGTCAGGAATTTCAGTGTTCCTGCCTCATTATTCTCTGGAAAAAGAATCAGAGAACATAAGGAGGCCTCTACATAATCAACGGTTAACTTGCACGATGGATAGGATTTGACCAATAAATCACACTGTCTTACCACTAGCTGCCTCATCACTATGACAAAAATGCCGGAGCTCTGAAACCACTTAAGGAATGGAACGATTATTTTAGTGCCTGATTTCAGTCCATAGTCTTTAGCTGCGTTTGTTTTGGGCTCATTGTAAGGCAGACCCTCATGGTAGTGGGAGCAGGTAAGGCAGAAACTGATCATGGCAAACGGGAAGCAGATAGCGAGGAAGGCACTGAGGCCAGGTGTAACCTCAGTAAATGACCTACTTCCTTTAACTATGCTCTACCTCTCAATGTTTCTTGAATCATACCGAATAGTGCCTAGAGCTGAGGACCATGTGATCAGCATAGAAGCCTATGTGGAACATCTCATATTCAAACTCACAAACTTATAGAACACAGCGCATGTGCAACCTACGAACATATTCAACTGATAAACACACATGTTCAGCTTATGGAGGATGTCCCACCAAGCAGAGGGAATTCTTTCAGGCTTTGGATAAATGCACAATTCTGGAAGTCAAGTAGAGTCTGTAGACTTCTCTGATAGGTTTTTGACTTTGCACAGTCACTGAGTGACATCCTAAAGTGGATTGCATGAAGATCAAGGAGGTATATCATGTTTGTGTGCATTTTCAAGTCTTAAAATGGTGAATGTAGCAGTTGTTACCTGGGTTTTTGAAAACTAGAAAAACAGATGTAAATCATATATGTGTTTAGATGTAAAATGACTATCTACCAAACAGTCAAGCTTAGGGGGATTTTTTTTAAACCAATTGTTATTGAATTTTGCTGTCTGTATACACATTTGCATCTAGTTTTTGCCTGTCTCTAGGTACCTGCCCTCATTCCACAGTTGACTGGGCTCAGGTTGTGTAATAAATCATAGCTACTTTGTCAGCATGAGCACATGAATCTTTCAGTCTGTTTTTAAAAATTCTATATTCATGTCACAGATGACAAATCTCTTAAAAATTAAGCAGTACAATGATTTAAAAGCTATTTTGAGAAGTGCCAAAAGTCTGAAGAATATATTAGCTCATTATGTATTTCTTAAGATTGTGTGCCCCCTAGAAAAGATAAACAAAATGGTTTGAAAATTATGTTAGCCTATAAGTAAAATATAGGTAATAGGTTGGACTTTCCATGGAGACCTGATATTGAAAAGAAGCCAAATTAAAAGGGGGGAAATTTACAAGCATATGTGTCACAGAGGTGACTGTAATGAATGCCCACCATTCACCGTGTCCATAGCAATTTGCTCAGTGAAGATGTTCTCCTTTTTTTTTTTTAGGAAAATGCTGAAATTGTATCTTTCTTTGTCATGGATTGTTTATCCCTTGAACTACATATATATATAATAATGCAGAACTTCATTGGAATCAAGGTAAGTTTTAGCTAAATATCTTTTTTTTAAATAAAAGTGGCTTATTGGGGCCAGGAGTTTGGCCTAGTGGTAGAGTGCTTGCCTAGCATGCCTGAAGACTGGATTCCTTGGTATCATATAGCAAAAAGCTGGAAGTGGTGTTGTGGCTCAAGTGCTAGAGCTCTAGCCTTGAGAAAGCCCAAGGACAGTGCTCAGGCCCTGAGTTCAAAGCCCAGGACAGGCAAAAAAAAGTGGTTTGTTAGTTCCATGGTTGAGAATGGTCTTATTGAATGCAAGGATGAATGTTGTATAATTCTATTACATAGTCATAAAACTATTTTTATGAATGATTTAGTGAAATAGTGTTTGTGAAGATTAATAAATTTCTTTTGAAGGTAGATGAAAACGTTGTTGACATGATAGGTTGGAGGAAAACTTAGCTGGCATTCCTAGAATTGCAGGGATTTCAATTTCATGTTATAAAGCATTTTAAAATAGAGGACACAGGTTTCCTCTCTCCTCATGTTTTAATAGTAACTTGTCATCTAGCTCTGATGAGAAGGTTGGAGTAATACCAATGGGAACATTTCAAATCCATAATGTATCTGCTTCTTTCTGCTATTTTAATGGGACTTCAAATTAGAAATGAAATCACCAGTGAAAAATTGCTTAAGAGACTTTCGAGATCCTTACACCGTCCCATCTAAGACCCCTTGTGAAATGTATATTTAATTGGATGCTACAGTTTGAAATCAACTATCAGGAACCTGAACCTTCTTTTATGATTACTGCTAAGATTTTTGGCACATTCCATTAAGGTTTTGGTGGGTACTTTTGGGATTGGTACACATTTTACTTTTACTGAAGGACTGCTATGGTGTATCTTTGGGAATACAAAGAAGACATAAATAATAAATAATAATAAATAATGGAGCCAATTGCCCATCCAAACAACTCCAAATTTAGAATTTGTATATTCTTTCACCCCTTGGCATGAATAAAAAAGTATTTCTGATTATTTTTCTATATGTGTTCTTTCTTTGAAGTAAATATTCTTAATGAAAGAAAAAATATATTTTTTAACATGCTAGGCATGTATGAAGGACTTGTGATTTCACCAGACAGAAGTGGCAATGTAGATGAAAAATATTTACATAAGCGACCCATTATGAGGACAGCAGGCTTATGGGAAGAGAAAATCAGAGCCTGAATAAATATCCCAAGGTTAAGTACAAGGCAGAAGTTATTCTAAGTGTATCCCAGCAGTTTTCATTTCAGATCAGTCATGTCAATGCATTTCTAAGTCCTAAGGGCAGAAGTTATATTTTAGAAAAAGCAATTAGGAAGAATTATTTCATAAAAATATCTATGGAATTTCAGCAATACTGCCAGTTAAAATAGTGCCAGAAAACTAGTGGCTCTAAAGGCAACTTCCTGAGTCAACAACACCCTTAAAATGGCATACACACCTGTTGGGCATTAGTGGCCTTGGAACCTAAGAAGGTAGACATTAGTAGTGATATCATGGTGTCCAAGTGAGCACACTTGGCTTAGCCTTGTCCATTTTCCTAGGAACTATTATCAGGGTTGGTGACTTTAGTAAACATCAACAGGAATAATGGCAACTCCTTTGAGCACTGGTGGTTTTGACTTTATGAAGGTAAATTTTACGTATCAGCTTGACTGGGCCAGAGGTTGCCAAGGTAACTGATCATATACGATCTCTGTGTGTGTCTGTGAAGGTGTATCTGGAAGAGGGTAGTATTTAAACTGGTGGAGCAAATGAAGTGAGTGAACATCAGTGAGTCCATGTAGGGCCTAAATAGAACATAAAGTTGAAGGAACGGTGAATACACTTTGTGTGACTGTTTCTCCTGCTCTTGCCCTCTTGATTCTCAGACCTTCCAATCTAAACTGGGATCTATGCCAATGGTCCTTCATCTCTTGAGTCTTTAAGCTATGCTGCCAACTTTCCTGGGACTTCAGCTTACAGATGGAAGATAATGGAACTTCTCAGACTCCATAGATGTATGAGCCAATATCTTATCTATCTATCTACCTGTCTATCTACCTGTCTATCTATCTATCTATCTATCTATCTATCTATCTATCTATCTATTATCTGTCATCCACTTTTATACTTATATTTGTTAATAGATATATTAAAAGATGTATGATATACATTCTATTGGTTCTATTTCTTTGAAGAATTCTAAATAATACAGATTTAATCTAGATTCCTTAAAGGAGTCGGCCTATGTGAAAAAAAAAACCATTATAGAGCATGAGTGAGATACTCCTTGGGAGATTTAAAATTTTGGTTAGAGTTTAAGGAGAACTAGAGTTTCTACAGAATTGAGGAGCAGAGCCTGTGCTGTAGCCATTTGACTTTAATGGTGATCATTTTAAATATCAGGATATTCACATGTCATGTGAACTAGACAAAATTCAGCTGAAATTTTGAGCTGATGTTTTGAGATTGCAAGTGTTTTGAGGAAATCAATGAATAACTGAGAAAGACAGTTAGACATGCTTGTACTCTCAGCCCTTGGGAGGCACTGAGGTAGGAGGATCATAAGTTTTTTTATGAGGCGACTGGGGGAGCGGAGGGGAGGAGAGAGAGAAAATATTAATTGTAAAACATTCTTTTTTTCATTTTGTTTTAACCTTCTAGTGATCTTAAAAATGCTTAGTATATCCCTAAATTGCTTAGTATTTCCCAACTTAATTTATATTGCCTTTTTATTTCTCTTTAAAGTATAACAATTTTAATAATATCTTTCTTCTGGGTAGATTAAATAAGGATTTATAAAATGGTAATGAAATTTGGACATCTAGTAACATTTAGGTTATCCACAATTTTACCTTTCTTGTTAATCTTTTTCCTAAGTCTTTGAGCTTCTATCTGAAATTAGTTTCTTTTGGCCTAAAAATTATTCTTTTTTTCTTTTTTTTGCAGAATGAGTGTTGAGCTCAAGCCTTTAAAGAATATTTTAAGTAAACATTTCATTAACATTCTTTCCACAAATATGAAAATAATATAAATGAAACAATGTTATATAGATGTCTCACAATCCAGAGCCAATTAGATAGGTTTTTAAAATGTATACTGTGATAGTCACTGTGGAAATTGAGCATCATTACTTTCCATTCTACCCTTTACACCCCAATGTCTTAGCTCCATGTTGATCATTAGTTTTAAACTGCTCCTCTGAGTTTGGCACAAAGCTTCTCTGTTTGATTGATGGCTAAGAGCATTCTGGCAAAGAAAATGGAGCTGCTTGTTCCAGAAGGCATGGTTTGAATTGAAATGGTACGGAAGCCTGCCAGGATAGTAGGGGTCAGAGTGAATGTCTGCAACATTCATGCTCTATGAGCTCACCCTGTGTGGTGCAGGTAAAGTCTAGGCTCTGGACTGTGTGTTGGGGATCAAATACTGAAGTGTGAAGTCAGAAAGACCAAACTGTGTAATGAGTACATGGTCTTGGATTGTGGCACATGGCATCATATTCCCTGAAAACAACTAAACACATCATGGTCGTGGTTAGCCTGTCTTCTCAGAGAATTCTCTGCCTCTCTTCTACTAACAGTAAGAATAGAATGCTATTGCCATTGTAAATACTGAGTTTATGTTATATTAAATGAGTCACAGAACACTTGTTATGAATACAAAAGCTTTTTCCTATTTGATCATCTGATAAACTTCCTTGTGTTTGGCATTTTGGAATGGCAGATGAATATGAAACAAAAATGACATCCTCCACTTTTAGAGGCCAAGAAAGTGCTTTGTAAAATAACCAGAAGCTAATACAATTAAAGTATGAGAGGTTTCAAAAGGTAAAGGCAATTCTGAAAAAAAAATTAACATTGAAATAAAGAAGAACATGTGAATACTTTTATTTATTTATTTATTTATTTTTGCTCCAGTCCTGGGCTTGAGCTCAGGGCCTGAGCATTGTCCTTGGACTTTCTCAAGGCTAGAGCTCTACCACTTGAGCCTCAGCACCACTTCCAGCTTTTTTCTATGTATGTGGTACCGTGGAATCGAACCCGGGTCTTCGTGCATGCTAGGCAGGCACTCTACCACTAGGCCAAACTCCCGGCCTGAACATGTGAATACTTATAATCTTGAGGAAAAAATGTCTTTGCTGGCAGAGGAGGATTCTGCTCTATATTGTAAAACTGTATGGGTAACAATAATAACGAAAGGATTAAAGGTAAATAAAGAGGCAATGGAAATGTGAGCAAAAATTAGAATGAATGAGGACTGAGTAGTGAGATCATTTTTAACACTTTTTAGGGTCATTAGAAGAAAATATTGGGTAATAGCTTGGGTAGACTGATTTGAAAGAGGCTTTTAATAAGAGTCTTTGGGCTACAATTCATTCACTTAGGTATCAAAGATTTAAGTGTTAGATGTTGGACTAGACATTGGAGGTCAACAAGGGATATGGATTCCTTATTCCAAGAAATCCATATTAACATGCAGAGAGAGGCACATAAGCAGTCTACTGCTTAAAATAGTTCTAAAAGTTGGCTTACACTTATAATCTTAGGTACTCAGAAGCTGAGATTTGAGGATCATGGTTCAAAGACAGCCCAGGCAGAAAAGTCCATGAGACTCTTATCTCAAATCAAGTACTCAAAAAAGGTGCAAGTGGTGCTATGGGCTTAAGTGGCAGAGTGCTAGCCTTGACCAAAAGAGGAGCAGGACAGGGGTCAGGCTTTGACTTCAAGCCCAAGGACTGGCACCAAAATAAAAGAAATACTAAATACATAAATAAATATCTCTAAAATGAGATCTGCAATGAGCACCTTGAAAACAAAGTTTAATTTAAACAAAGGATGTATCTTTGCCTAGACTGGGGTCCAGGGGTAAAGTATCTCGAAGAAGTACATATCTTTAAGCAGACAGGGCTTATAAAAAACCTTGTAGAAGCTGTGGTAGAACGATCCAAATATGACAACAGAGTAAATGCTTTAACACAAGCCATAGTTGATGTTGACAATCAAGTGTACAGCCAAAAGATCTTGAAAATGCAGCAAAGCATAGTTGTGTGAAAGACCTAGGTTATGATCTGCTGAAGAGCCATACAGAGCTTGGTGTCTCCAATTAGAAACTGCTGGCCCTGTAGGCAAAGATGAGTCCTTCGAGTCACTGCAAGTTACAGCTTGCTTTGTGGGAAAGCAAATTCCCACTCACAGAGACAGCATTCTTTTTCATTTTCTTTGCTGTTCTTCTATTATTTGGGGAACTTTCTTTGCCTCTTAACCTGAATTGTACTCTTTTTCTTCTATCCCTTAGTACCTCTATTTTCCAAGAGAATCTTTTTCATCTTTCAAGTATTATTTCTCTAATGCTTTATGGAATTTCTCTTTCCTTTAGGTAAATATTACTCTTTGGTATATAGTACTTGTTTGACATTTATAATGTTTGGTTATTTCCATGCAGAACTGCTGTTCTAATTGACTCCTTCTTCAAAGACGGGGCTATATTTTATTTACACAAAGTACAACAACTGAGCTTACTCTTGACCAGGAATCCTTGTTTATTTGCTATGAGATATTAAGAAACATGCAAATTCATCTTTATTCCATGCTCTTCATTTATCAGTAAGGATAAATGATATTTACCTAATAATGTGAATAAAGGGTGGTAGCAATGGAGGCATGTGGATGTGAAATAGATTAAAGTATGCTGTGTGATATGTGGAAATACATTATGAAAACACCCTCAAATTACAAATGTATGTTAACAAAATAAAAAATAAAGCTACTGATTAAAATTACTGAAAAAATTAGTTAAGATCATACATGTAAAGCATATGTAATAGTTATAAGTTCATAGAAACTCAATAGTTTTTCTTTTTAAAAAAAATTATTGTAACATATAGAGGTTACAGTTACATTTGCCAGATAGTAGGTACATTACTTCTCACCTATTGATACCCTTTCTCATGTTTTTGTCCCCATCTTCCTCCACCCCCTCCCAATCATCTTGTTTCCCCCCTTCCCTTTCCTATTTCAAATAGTCAAATAAACAACATACAATATATCAGGTAACAAAGTCAGATACAGTAAAAATATGAGATTAACTCAAGGACAACAAAAGAGAAGAGAAATAACATAGTACTTTAAGAACAACAATCACACAAGGTAAATGATTGTTTTTCTTTTCTTGCATTTTTCTGCTGTTTAATAAACGTTATTTGAATTTAACAAATATTAAAGCTTTATGAGTGCTTATCACATCTTGGTAATATTTCTGAGCTCTGCAGTTGTACACAAACTCATTTAATACTTTCCACAAGGAAAGTATCATTAATATTTTGAATATAGGAAAACAGCTCTACAAAATGTGAATGAAGTACTTCTCGAGGAAACCCAGATGAGGTTAGAGGTAAGATTTAAATCCAATTAGATGGAACTCAGGGCCGAGGCACTGTCCCTGAGGTTTTACACTCAAGGCTAGTGCTAGAGCCACAGTATCACTTCTGTTTACCAGGTGGTTAACTGGAGATGAGTCTCATAGAGTTTCCTGCTAGGGTTGCCTTTGAAATGTGGTCCTTAGATCTCAACCTCCTGAGTAGCTAGGATTACAGGCGTGAGCCTGTAATTTCAAGGGCATCTGAGGTGTTCTTAAAAAGAAAAGAGTCAATTATGGGGCCAGGAGTTTGGCCTAGTGGTATAGTGCTTGCCTAGCATGCACAAAGACCTGGGTTTGATTTTTCTGTACTACATACATAGAAAAAAGCCAGAAGTGGTGCTGTGGCTCAAGTGGTAGAGTTCTAGGACTGAGGAAGTCCAAGGACAGTGCTCAGGCCCTGAGCTCAAGTCCAAGCACTGGCAAAAAAAAAATAGAGCCAATTATGTTTTGGGAACTCATCCACTAATCTGGACATCCATTCATATTTGTCTCTAAGTTGACTAAGTAACAAATTCGTCAGAGTCCTACTCAGAATTTGATTGTTGTTCCACTGAGGTAGCTGCTATAGTCACAATGACTATCACCATCACTGTGACCAAGTGGCATTTACTGGACTGGTATGTGGCCAATATCCCAAGTCCTGCTGCAGCTCCAATTCTGCATCTGAGACTCTGAGAGTCAGTCTAATCTGCACATGGTGACACAGCCAGCCAGGGCTCTGTGACTCAGATCCTATTTGGGGAAACAAGTCCAACCTAATGAGAGAGAATGATGAAGTTCTGTCATGGCTTATCTAGGGAGGAAAGAAGGAAAGCTCTGTTATCAACACTCTCTGGAGTAGTTTTTAAGATAATACCATTCTTGGATACCATATCTTGGAAAAGAAAACCTTTTCTTTCTCCTGACCTAAGAAATAAGCATTTCTAGACACAGAGAAAAAAAGTACACTATAAAATTCTTTTTTTTAATTATTTGTGATTTCAATGCTAGCTCTGAGTTGTATAAAGGAAGAAGTATCTGACTTAAAACAATAGTGACTTGAAAGTCAGACATTTTCTTTTAAGGTAAGTAAGAAAAGCTAAATCATTTCATCTTCAAAAATGTTGTTTTGGAAAGTATTTTATTTATTTATTTTTTTATCTTTCTTTTTTTATTGTAATTAGTAAAAGGGTTACATGATATTTGCCAGATAGAAGGTGCATTAATTCACATACATTGATACCCTTTCACATGTCTTGGTACCCATTTCCCTCCCCCCCCACACCCCCCACCCGTCTTGGTTTTGGAAAGTATTTTTTTACCATGAAATTTACTTTAAAATTAAGCAACAGAACTGAAGTAATGTTCTCTTTTTGCCTAGGTTAAAATGGAAGTTTTCTTTTTTTCAGTTTGTAGGGAAATCAGAAGATGAAGTTCTTTGAAAGAAATGAAACATTGTGTAAATATTTTCTTAGGCGGGGCATGCACAGGCAATATTAATTACAAGTGCTGAAATGGTATAACCTATGACATGTAATTTTGGTTGTGTTTTAGTACATTGATTGATGGTATCCAATTTCCTCTTACTTTATTTAAATTGATCTTGTGGTTCTTGTGCAAAAAAAAAAAGATCAAAATTGAACAAATGTGGTAAGTCAGACCAGTGTGCACAAACTATACATTCTTTTGAAAGTAGAAAGGAAAGGCATCCCTCACCCCACTCTCTGCACCCACTTTGCCCACTAAGCACAGCTTGTACTTATGAATAAGTCAAATCAAGAATAAAATCATGGTCAGGGAGTTTGGCCTAGTGATAGAGTGTTTGCCTAGCATGCAGAAGATCAGGGTTCGATTCCTTGGTACAACTACGTAAGTAAAAGCCAGAAACGTTGCTGAAGCTCAAGTGGTAGAGCTCTAGCCTTGAGAAAGCCCGGACAGTGCTCAGGCCTTGAGCTCAAGCCCAGGACTGGCAAAAAAAAAAGAATAAAATCATAAACTTCTAATAAGCAATGCTGAATGTTTATTATATTATTATTATTATCTTTAAGCAATTGTACAATGGATTTACCAGTTTGTGAATACATGACCCACCAGTTTGTGGGTCATGGGGCTTGAACTCTGGGCCTCGGTGTTGTCTCTGAGCTCTTCAGCTCAAGGCAGCCACCTTACCCCTTGAGCCACAGTACCACTTCCGGTTTTCTGGTGGTTAATTGGAGGTAAGAATCTCACAGACTTTAGTGCCTGGACTGGCTTTGCCCTGTGATCCTCAGATCTCAGCCTCCTGAGTAGCAGGGATTACACTGAGTTCTTGACTAAATTCTTCCTCTCTTTATATGTCTATCCCTTTCTACTTGGTCCCACCCCTTTTGAGTACCCACTTCCTCATGTTTATTGCAGCACTACTCACTATAGCCAAGACTTGAAATCAGCCCAGATGCCCCTCAATGGATAAATGAATCAAAATAATGTAAAATACTATATATAAATATACATATATATGGACTTTTAGTATCCATTAGAAGATATTATGCAATTTATAAAAAATATGTAGAGAGACCTATAAAAAATCATGTGAAGTAAAGTCCTAACTAGGAAGACAAAGGATTCATGTTTTTCCTTAAATATGGAAGCAAGATTTAGCTTATAAACTGAAAAGTAAATATATTATATGGTATGTATGTGCGTACAAATGCTATTAACTGAATATTGTGTTTGACTTTTCACTTAGAAAAGGTTTCAAAGGGTAATCAGTATGGATGGGACAGACAGGAATGACTTTGTTTTTCTCTCCTAGTCAGTGTCTCCTTGGTATCTTGCCTTTCCTTTTGGTATTAATGTGCTGTCACAATCAGTTAGATAGAGAAATCCCCTTGCCTTGGTAATTTGGTGACAAGCTCTGCTGTTATTGTTTGCACAAGGGGGCCTTAAGACTATTCCTAAGGAACTCAGTCTCTACAGAAAGGCCCTCACCCATCCAGCTTTCCTTCTTCTGCCTCTTCCTTTCAACCTAAAGGCTGCCAAGACATAAGTAGAGAAGCCACCTCTGCTTCTGTTTCACTGGCATGTACACTGGCTTGTAAGCAAAGTCTTCAGCACAGCAAGTAGACTGTCACTGTTCGTGGAGAGGATGGAGTCTGATCCTGTAGAGGTTGGCACTTATGGTTCTGTGAGGCTAAAGTAGGCATCTTCAGGCCTCTCAGCTCCCAGGATCCCTGTTTGCCTCCTTGTGATAGCCGGGAGGATGAGTGGATTTTCTACTACCAGTGCTTCCTCATGCTCATGATCAGCCATGAATGTTCCACACTAAATTCTCTGAGATGCAAACATTTCTAGGTGACATAGCCTTGGCATATCCAAGTGGCACTATTACGCTAGTATGTAGACTGTCACAAAGTGGCAGGGAAGTGGAGTATCAGCTACAGTGTCATTATTACCCCAAGACTGATGATTTCCTTCAGTACCTAGACCCTGTGGAGTTGTCCAAATCTGCCCTCCATATGTCTTTCCCTGCCATTATGGAAAATGTATCTATTATCCTGTGTTTGTGGGTTTAACATAGCTTTATTCTGGATCACCAGCCATAGTTTGAATTGCTCATAGAGCTAGGCCCTTCATTTCTCTTTCTATTTTGTCTGTTGTGGGTCTTGAACTCAGGGCCTGGGTTATGTCACCACTAGAGCTACAACACTACTGCCAGTTTTTGAGTGGTTAATTAGAGTCTCACAGAGACTTTCCTGCCCAGTCTGGCTTCAAACTGTGATCCTCACATTTCAGCCCCCTGAGTAGCTCGGGTTATCGGCATGAGCCACCAGCACCCGGCTATAATTTATTTCCTTCTAGGTCCTCTGCCTCTTTGTAAATTTATGGTCACACAATGAACATGGGAGGGGGCGGGGAAAGTAGCACTGGGTACCTTCAATGGATGAGAAGCAGATGAATATGCTCTAGTGGTCATGAAGCCTATCTCCTCAACCAAGGTCCAGCCAAAATGTTGCCATGGCTTACATTCTAAGATAACACATTTGAGTCACACCTGCCTGGTGATTGACTACTACATATGGCACAATTTACTTGCAGGTAATGATTCTACTCCAAAGTAGGTAATTATTTCTGTTCTCAAAAATTTTCTGATTGGGTTCCATTTAGTTCTCCTTCTGAAGTGAAAAAGTTCTGTAATTATGAGACTTCATCAAGTGGTGTGATACTAATGGGATTCCCTCCAAATCATGACCATAATTGCTGGGTTTGATCTCTTACCCAGCCTTGGGGATGTGACATTTTTTCTTAGAGCATTCACCCATTATCATCTTAGGCATAGACCTGCTGCTCTGAAAATAAAATCCAAGTTTGTGGATCACAGCAGCATCTTTTACAATGCTTTCATCCTTCAGTAGCTGTCCACAGAGGTTTCAGTGCACCATGTCAGTTTGTGAGTACAACACATCTCTACATTAGCATCTTGTTCAGTATTTCTGAGATGGACCTCTCTGATTCTGAGCTTTCATGGGTGAGCACATCCATGCCTTGTATCGGGAAGGAGGGCTGGGCAGAGCCTGTGCCTCAGTATTAGAGGCAGGGTGCAAATGACATCATGTGAAAACTAGAGAGGAGCTAACTGAGAAAGCTACCAACTATGTTAGGAAGGAAAATAAGGCTTAGTAAACCTGTCTAGTAGTAGATTCTTCTTGGTGGGGTTTCTGCTAGGTGGCTAAACTAGGGCATTTTGGGAAAAAAGTAGCACATTTGAAACCAAGAAGGAGGCTAGCCAGGAAAGAACATTAGCACAAATACAATGACGAGGGAAATAGACTCTCCAGTGCTGTCTGTCTCACAACCCACCCTGGTAGAGGAACTAGCAAGGGAGTGCTGTGTAGGAGACAACTGAGAGAGTTTGCTCTGCTTTGGGAAAGAAAGTCAAATTTGGAATAAGAACAGAGTGTTGACCAAGTTGACCAAATATGAACACTCACTCCTAATTTATTAACTGATACTTTATAGTCAGTTTCCTCGAGGAACAGTTTGGGTGCAGTGAAAAGCATCCAGAGTATACAACTCTTCTTACTTAGAAGTGTACAGTCAGCTGTGCGTTGACAGTGTACATACAGGAAATCACTACTATAATAAAGATAAATAAAATTTATTGTTTGGAATGGAATGAAGTCATCATCCAATGATGTGCATCAAACATGTGCTTCCTATGGCTTTAATTAAAATGAGCATATCTTGTCATACAAAGATACTAATCAAAATGAGAAAGGATATTTCTGTTGACCCGAACATGTCTCTCTGCCCCTTGAAGTATTTTTCTTTCTTTTTTTAAAATCCCTGATCTCAGGTAATCATAGACCTGCTTTCTGTCACTGTACATTTTTCTACAAACAGCATCATGTTGTATGGGCTGCTTGGTGTGTGGTTTCTTTCATTCAGCATATTGATTTTGAGAGTCACCCTCATGGTGGCATATCAATTACTTTCTATCCCTATCATCCCATCACTTTCTATTCTCCAAGTAATATTCTATCTACCATATAGATATAATACCATTTATTTATCAATGGATAATATTTGAGTTTTTACATTTTTCATTATTATAAATAAGGCTGCTCTGCACATTCATGTGCAAGTTTTCATGTGGACTTGTATTTCTCTTAAAATCCTAGGAATGGAATGATTGCATCCTATAGAAAGAATATGCCTCCATTTGAGAGACTGAGGCATAGATTGATTTTTTTATTGGTCTTGAGGCTTGAATTCAGGACCTGGGCACTATCTCCGAGCAATTTTGCTCAAGGCTAGCATTCTACCACTTTGGGCCACAGGGCTCAAAATTTTCTGGTGGTTATATGGAGATAAGACTCTCAAAGATTTTCCTGCCCAGGCTGGCTTTGAGCAACAATCTTCAGATCTCAGCCTCCTGAGTAGCTATGATTATAGGCATGAACCACAAGTACTTAGCTTAGATTGACTTTTTATAAGTGGTTGTGACCTTTTGCACTTTGCATTGTGTGAAAATTCCTGTTGCTTCTTATCCTGGCTGTCTTCAAGTGCAAATTTATGATGGAAGTTTTTATAGTTGTGCATATAACAAATAATCCTGAAGAATATTTGAGTTACATGACTGAAGTTTTTGCATCTCTCTTTTCCTTTTCCTTTCTTATGTTACATTAGATCAGTTGCTTAGGAAAGAAGATTACTATTCTTTGACTTACTCTGGGACTTACCCTGTAGCTGAGATTACCACCACCACCACCACCACCACCATCACCATTTTATCCTGACAAAAACACTGTTAAATATCAAGAACTGAACTTGTTAAATACGTTATAACTAAAGAAGAATAAAGCAGTGCAGGAGAGGAACTAGGTTAGAATGTGGCAGTTCTAATTGCGAATGTTCCCATTATTTTCCCCAACCATAGCGTCACTGACAGATTGAAAAGGCTGGCAGCTGACTTAAGCCACACTGCCTTTGCTAACCTCTAGGATTCAATCCTTCAGTTTTTCATTTTCTATTGTTACTCGTGGGCCCAAGGAAGAATTCAGTATTCTTCAGCAAAAGGAGCCAGAAGGTCATAAGAGAAAGCAGTAAGTTGTGGAAAATTCCCTATTTTGGCATTAAAGTCTTGTTACTAATCAGTTTCCCTGGGCCCTACTGTTATCAATACACAAAACTTCTGGAATATAGTAAACCATAATTTCTTGGGTGCATAGGAAGACACCGGCGGGACAGGGACTGACGTACCAGTGGGCCGTGGTGAGTACACAAAGAGCTGGTGTTGAGGAAGGTGTAAGGATCCAGTAGTACTTGTTTAAAAGTGAAGGAAGGAGAGAGAGCAAGAGTGAGAGTGAGAGTAAGACAGAGACAGAGAGAGAGACACAGAGAGACAGAGATGATGACCAAAGCAATAAACAATATAAAAATAATGTGGCCATAGTTTTAAAAATAAAAAGTAGAAGAGGCCTGGCACTGGTGACTCACTCCTGTAATCTTAGCTGCTCAGGAGGCTGAAATATGAGGATTGCAATTCAAAGCCAGCCAGGACTGAAAAGTCTGTGAGACGCTTATCACCAATTTAACCATCGAAAAGCCAGATACAGGGCTGCAGGTCAAGTGGTAGACTACTATCCTCAAGAAAAGAAAAAAGAAAAGTAGAAGATAGTAACTGGTATACTTTTGTTTTTAAACAGGTGAATTCTTTTTATCAGGATACAGGCAGTGTGGGGTCCATGTTAACGGTGTAACTAATACAGGTGTCCTTGTCACCCAGATCACAAATGCTATCTAGGGCGTTTTAAGGATTTTATGTGTACAGATAGTACAGAAATGGGATGGTAATATGTCATGTTTCTCCACTTTAGAATTACCATCCTTGGATTAACTGGTATAGTTTTGACCTCAATGTCCTTTATATCCCATGCAGGAATGCCTCAGTTTCTAGTTTGGCTCCTTTATGAGATGGTTTTGTTCATAAAAATTCTCATCCTTCTTAGTTTTGAAAAATATTAACAGTTCTGAACAATCTCTTGTCATACATGTACAAGAAATCCATGGGTAAATAGATTAAAAAATGATTGTGGAGGCCTTTTACTTCTGTCCTTCTGATGGTTAGTTGACTTTGCTACTTGTACACACTTAAAGGACAAAGATCAAGGCTTACCTAATGTTTATTCTCCATTACCCTCAGTTAAGACCCCATGCTGTCTTATTTACCAGATAATTGTCCCTAAACACTTGAGGATTCGCCACGATTTTTCTCATGTAAACCCTAAGATGAATTTTGTCCCCAAGATGCCTGAGGTTTCCATGCCTACCGGTTCCGTTTCCCCAACTGGCTGTTCTCAGGCTGACAGGAGGGAACTGACTCCAGAAACATTTTAACTTCTTAGAAGATTAAAGGGCCCATAACACTCCCACAGACCCTCTGGAGTGTTCTTTGTTAAGGTCAGCTTCATGTGCTCTTTCCAACAATGCGATGATTTTTCTGGAGTTTTCTATCTGAGCTGTAAGAGCCATCAGAAGTTGTTCTGCAGCTGCCAACACAAAGGCTCATTTCCTTATCATCCCTTAATCCCATTCACTCTGATCTCTGGGTGCTTTTAAAGGGTGAGTTTTGGTTTCTAGAACTTTACCCTTCTGATGAATGTGGAATCTTTTGAATGTTCTTGACAATGCTTTCTTCATGGTGCTTGATGCTCAAGACTAAAAATAGAAGGATGAAGCCTGGAGCATTCTCTAAGGAAATAAAATTGAATAACGGAACTAGATTATTCTTAGTTTATCTTGCAGATAGGCGTATGACCAGACGTCTCCGATGGCAATGAGATCATTTCTAGTCGCCTTTTAATCTGTCGGCTTCTGAAAGTTTCTTGAGAGAGTTTTTTTTTCTTTCCTTTCCCAAAGCCAGAGCATTTTTTTTTCTTTCCCAAAGCCAGCAGTATTGAAACTCTGAAAACTGGATTGTCATTTTGACATTTACAAGTAACTTTGTATGGTTCATTTCCCATTCTCATTTCAGGGTTTTATATTTGGGGGAGGGGAGCTCTACTGTTTCAAAGTGGTTGCTAAGAAAGAATCTTCTCTGTTTATAGGCTCTTAACAAATCATGGCAGCTGAAAGACAAATATGGTGTTGTGTTTGCAGGAAAGTTTTGGAAGGAGGCCAGCAATTAGCAGCCTCCAGTACAAATGTTCACAATGAGGCCTTTGACAGTGCTGGCTGGCGTTACAATTCCTCTGAAGGCTTCGAACAGTTCAAAAAAGGTGTTTGCTTTGTGCTTTCAATGGCAAACATATTTCCAGAAATCAGCCCCAGTTGCATAACTTGATAGGATTGTAAAGAAGCAGAATCATTTATTTTTAATAGAATCTTTAAGTACCTTTTGTTTCACAGGAATCAAATCTCAGAGAGATTTCTATCCATTTTCAAAAGATTTTCCACATTTGGTCAGAGACTGGAATGCCACAAACCGATCAAATGAAACCAGGGGTGGGCACATTCACCATCACCTTTCTCAGCCCTTCATCTGGGAGGACTGAGTCTATTCGTTTGTTATGGTTTAGAGCAGAATAGTAGTGACTGGCGTGGCAGTCAGAGTTTTTATTCTTGCAATACTGGGGCTTGAACCAAAGTCTCACTTGGTGCTCTACCAATCGAGTCATGCCCTTCTGTTTGCATTCTGCTTTTGATACTGGCTTCAATCTTGTGATCTTCCTATAATCCACCCAGAAATAGGTAGGATTACAGGTGTTCACCCTCGTGTCAGACTTAGATTGCTTCTCACCTTCTCTTTGAAGCCTACTAAGAGTTTTGTGCATAGAATCCTGTAACTCTGATATGAACAGAAATGGGAATGATTTAATGTTAACTTTTCCCTCAATATACCACACAGTACAAGATCTGAATTTTCGAATTCAGTTCCACCACTTCAGATTTCCTTTTGTAATCCAGAAATGCATAGATTGTTTTGTTTTTAACTTTGGTTTCAACAGTGTGTGGGAAGCCATGTATAAGAAAATCGTGGAAGGAAGGAAATCAGCAGACTTTAGCATATTGAGTTCCTATAGATTTCAGTCCCACTGAAGAGCTGAGATGCACACATGTCAATAGAAGCCAATTAAGCAGGGATTGATATTGTCTTCAAAATGAAATCTATACTACTGGTTGCAAGGCTCCTGCTTGTCTTTTCAGGCTCTGAACAGTTATTTTATAAAGTGATTTTCTGCATGTAGTTCATTCAGATAATTCCTTCCCTAGAAACTTCTTTCTTTTTTTTATATATTTTTTATTGTAATTAATAGAAGGGTTATATTATATTCACTAGATAGAAGGTGCATTACTTCACATACATTGATACCCTTTCTCATGTCATGGTCCCCATTTCCCTCACCCTCAACCCCCCTCCCGCTGCTCATGTTGTTTTCCTCCCTTCCCTACCCAGTTTCAAATAAGCAATCAAGCATATATACAATATATCAGATAACAAGGTGAAATACTGTAACAATATGAGATAACCAAGGGACAGCAAAAGTGATGAGAGATAACAGTACATTAAGGTCAACAATCATTATATGGCTTTTGTTTTTATATCCTGGAGGTCCTTGCATTTAGCGTCATTCTATATGGCCTTATTTATCTAGGTTTTGTTCTATTGTAAATCTCTGCTAGGAGAGCCCAAGGTTTCTACTGATTATGACAAATGAGCCTATGTTCCTTTGAGTCTGGCTTACTTCACTTAATATGATTTTCCAAGTCTTTCCATTTTTCTTACAAATGGGGCAATGTAGTTCTTTCTGATGGCAACATAGAAGTCCATTGTGTGTTAAGTACCACATCTTCTTGTTCCAATCATCTACGGAGGGGCATCTAGTTTGGTTCCATATCTTTGCTATGGTGAATAGTGCTGCAATGAACATTGTTGTGCTAGTGGATTTAGTATGCCCTTGTTTCTGGATGGTTGGGTAAATGCCACGTAGTGGAATTGCTGGGTCATAGGGGAGTTCTATGTTTAGTCTTTTGAGGAACTGCCATACTGCTTTCCATAGTGGTTGAACGAGTTTGCACTCCCACCAACAGTGTAGTAGTGATCCCTCCTGGCCACATCCCCTCCAGCATCTGTTGTTATTAGATTCCTTGATCCTGGCCGTTCTCACTGGAGTGAGGTGGAATCTTAGAGTTGTTTTGATTTGCATTTCTTTTATGGCCAGAGATGTTGAGCATTTCTTCATGTGTCTATAGGCCATTTTTATTTCTTCTTCAGAGAATACTCTAAGTCTTTGGCTCATCTTTTAATGGGGTGGTTGTTTGTTTGGAGATTAGTTTTGGAGTGATTCAATTTTTTGAATTGTTGATATATTTTAGATATGAGGCCTTTGTCCGTTGTATGGTTACTGAAGACCATCTCCTACTCTGTAGGCTTTCCAGTTAATTTGCTAGCTATGTACTTTGCCATACAGAAGCTCTGCACTTTAGTGCAGTCCCACTTATCCAGACTTTCTCTGATTTGTTTTGGGTCCTTATTAAGAAAGTTTTGACCTGTGCCAAGGACACCTAGTGTATCTCTTATTCCTTATTGTAAAGTTTTCAGTGTATCTGGTTTTACCTCAAGGTCTTTGATCCATTTGGAGTTAAACCTAGTGCAGGGTGACAAAGAAGGATCCAAATTTAGTTTTCTGCAGATGCTTAACCAGTTCTGCCAGCACCACTTGTTGAAGAGGCCGTCTTTCTTCCATTCTATTTTTTTTGGCTCCCTTATCAAAGATTAGGTGGCCATATGTCTGTGGGCTAATATCTGGGTCCTCAGTTCCATTGGTCTTCAGGCCTATTCTTGTGCCAGTACCAAGCTGTTTTGGTCACTATGGCTCTGTAATAGAATCTAAAGTTAGGTACTGAAATTCCTCCTGCACTGTTCTTTCTGCTAAGAATTGTTTTTGCTATATGGGGTCTTTTATTATTCCATATGAAATTTTGGATTGCCTCTTCTATTTCTTTAAAGAATTGCATTGGGATATTGATGGGTATTGTGTTGGCAAGTTTGCCATTTTTACGATGTTAATTCTTCCAATCTAGGAGCATGGGAGGTTTTTCCATTTCTTCAGTTCTGCTTTAATTTCCTTTTTCAGGGTTTTAAAGTAGAAACTTCTTTTTTTTTTTTTGGCCCCTTTCTCTTTCTGGCCCCGCTCGCTCCGGCCCCGCTCGCTCCGGCCCGACTAGGCCCCGCTCGCTCCGGCCCCGCTCGCTCCGGCCCCGCTCGCTCCGGCCCGGCTAGCCTCCCTTTCTAGCTCAGGCCCCGCTCGCTCCGTCCCGGCTCGCTCCGGCCCGACTAGGCCCCGCTCGCTCTGGCCCCGCTTGCTCCGGCCCCACTCGCTCCGGCCCGGCTAGCTCCCTTTCTAGCTCAGCTAGCTCAGGCCCCTCTCGCTCTGGCCCCGCTCGCTCCGGCCCCGCTCGCTCCGGCCCCGCTCGCTCCGGCCCGGCTAGCCTCCCTTTCTAGCTCAGGCCCCGCTCGCTCCAGCCCCGCTCGCTCCGGCCACCACTCGGTTGGGCTCCTCTCACTCCAGCTCAGCTCGCTTCTTTTGCTCTCCGTCGCCATCTCGGTCTCGTCTCTGCCACTTCCGGTTTGGTTGTGTCTCGTCTCTGCCACTTCCCGCTTGGTTGTGTATGTGGGATACCGAGGAATCGAACCCGGGTCCTTGTGCATGCTAGGCAAGCACTTTAACCACTAGGCCAAACTCCCGGGCCCTAGAAACTTCTTTCTTAAACTGTCTCTTTTATTAGGAGGGATGATGGGACAATACTTGACATACTTACTTGAAACTGAGAGAGCAGAATACTGGGATCAAAATAAATTTTCATGTACATGAGACTACTTAAAATTGGATACTTACCTTTCATTTTATATTTATTTATATCACAAATTATTTTATAAGAGGTGCCTATTATTATTTAAAATGCAAATCTAGTTAATTATAAATGCTGGAATTTCAGTTATTATTGTTTGTATTATTGATGGGACATATCATGTATGTGGTGAGGATATTGGAAGTTTGTCACCTGGATAGAGAGGTTCATGACACATAGGAGATGTGCACATATAATGGACTGTAACACAAGCCAACAAATGTTGCATTTGGCAGTGAGATTTTCTTCCGATGCTGGACAGAGAAAACAGTAAAGCAAAAGGATGGGCAAAGATTATGCAGAGGATATATTTTATCTAAAACTTTGAGGGCTTCATTCCCCAAAACATTGTTGAACAAATTCTATATGCCAGGCACAATGACAGGCGGAGGAAAGGAAGGCCAGAAGTATTGAGTGGGTCATGAGCTGAAACGCCTGGAGCAGACCAGAGCAGCTAGCCAGGGGCAGTGATCTTGTTGGCTGGAGGTATTGCCAGGCTCTGATGTCACAGCAGAAATCCTATTATCTGCCAAGAGTCTAGTCAAGGACCAGTTATATCCAAGCATATACTATCTAGAGATAAGACACCCAATCACCACTCTGCAGAGCCCAGAGGAGAAGATAGGAAGCCCTTCTACCATTGCCAGAAGAACTCTAGATTTCTTTGACCCCAGATCCACATGTGAAAGGAAAAGGAAGGGGAGAAACAATCTGTACTTAGAACTTAGTGTTTACCAACCTTCAGTTGTATTGAACTAGAAACATCTGAAGCAACAGGAATCACAAAATTTGAGCGACGTATGATTTTACTGCCACCCAGCTAGATAGGCGTTCATAGGGGGCAATATAGTTTAGTTAGCTATATTGTGAATGAAATTGTATTTGCATGAAATACCTAAAGTGGGCAAATTCATAGAGATAGGAAGCAGATGAGTGATAGCTAGACACTCAGGGGAAGGGTAATGGTTTCTGATGCAAATGTGTTGGGGATTTCTTTGGGGGAGATAAAAATACTCTAGAATTTGACAGTGCCAATGGCTGTGCAGTTTTTTTTGCATATACTTAAAACCCTTTAGTTGTACACCTTAAAGGGATGTGTTTTATGGATGATGATTCAATAAGAAATGTAAAAAATAGGGGCCGGGAGTGTAGCCTAGTGGGAGGTTGCTCACCTAGCATGCATGAAGTCCTAGGTTTGATTCCTTGGTACCACATACACAGAAAAAGCTGGAAGTGGTGCTCTGGCTCAGTGACAGAGCAGCAGCTTGGGCAAAAGTGTCAAAGGACAGTGCCCAGGAAGGACTAAAAAAATTATTTTAAAAAATTGTAAAAAATGATTAAATTGTCTAAATGATAACAACAACAAAAAAATCTATGATTTCCTCCAACATCTGTTAGCTATGTTTCAGGATGTTGGGGCATCTCATAAGAATAAGGGCATCACCTTGAAAGGGCCTTGGCAGGGTGAAGTTTGCCTCAGCAGAAGGGTGAACCATTCGTGGGCCGATGGTGGGCTTCTCCCTGTTATCCCTAATGCAGCTGGCTCTGCCTCTGTGCTCAGACGGGTTGAGCTCAGGCTCACAGTCTGCAACAGGAGGTATCAGTTAATTTCAACTGAAATTCACTGAACTTATCAACTAAGGTCAAGCCACTTGGCCCAAACAGGAACTTTTCAGAAACAGGCTAACAACAACAAGAATTCTCATAAGATTGTTAGAGAGGGACACATGTTGACAGAACAAACCAGTACCCTGATCCAGATAATCAGTTCCTTCAGCCTGGTTGGCTATGATCACTACGACACTACAACCCTCCGGAATCATCTTCCTATAGCATCTTGCTGCCAGCCACCATCTGAGCACTGTCATACCATGCCTAACCAGGCCTACATCACTGCTTGCTGCTTGCTTCCGTAGCTAAGCTTCTTCATTTTGGCAGACTCTATCATTTCCAACATAATTTTGTTTTCTGAATTCTGTTTTATTTTTTCATGCCTGGGAGTTTATGATTTTTTTTTTATTAATGCTTGTCTTATTTGTTTTATTTGATTACTTACTTTTCCCGTCAAGTGAGAGTTAATGCTGGTAACTGCCTGAAATTCTTTTGGGAACAGGATGGTACATTGATGTCTTAGCTAATTAATCTTGGTCTCCTGTTAATTTTCTATTCACAGCAGGAAGTTTATGTGCATATTTTTCACTCTAGGAAGAAACTTGAGTACTCTGAGAAACATTAAATATTACAAGTAAAAATAAATATGATTTAAACTTCTCTTTTATTAAATTTTCTCTATATTTCCCACTGTTTTCTCCAAGTTCCTTTGTCAGCTATCAACATCTTCCAAGTTGTAGATCGAAGCTGCATTCTTCCTATCCTGGTGTCTTCCTGTTTTATACATTTAATATGAACTATTTTTCTTTAATAACTTTATCATGGAGATAGGTTTCAAATGATTTTTTCGTTAGTTTCCTTGCTTTTGCTGTTGTTTGGCTAGAGTCAAAACTTTTGTCTCTTCTGCTGTCATCATTTACCTAACAATCTAAATGTAAATTTTATAGGAAATATGCCAAAGGAGAGATCAAGGTAATATTCAATATTAATAGTGGTGATTCAAAAAAGGATGATATAAGCTGTTGAACCAAGATTCTTATATCTGTTTACCAAGTTAATCATTAAGCATAGAAAGCTCTTTTGAGGGAATATTTTGTCCTATAATCCCAAGAATATACCCTGTATACTCTTCATAGACAGTTTAAAAATGCAAAGGTTTTGCATTTTGTTACTTAGTGTGGATTTTTGGCATCCTAGTCATACAACTAGCTTTCCTATTGTAACTGGTCAGATGAAGGCTGAAGCAGATCTATGAGGTCAGATGTTTCGTTTGTGTGTGTGTGTTCATCCCTCAGGTCTATTTGGGACCCATAGTCTGTCATAGACCTGGCCTGCCAACAGGTATGAGAAAATGGTGCTACAGTCATCTATTCTGGCTTTTTTTCTTTTTATTTCTGATTTCTGATTCACTTTTGACGTCATGTTGCTAGAAAAACCAACCTCTGCTACATTTAACAACCAGCCACTTGAGAGAGGCGCCATGATTTGCACTCCACACACAGCCGGGAGATGGGCTTTGACGTCCTATGACTGGGTGTCAAACAGTAACAGAAGACCACTTCCTAAGCAGTCACAAAGGTTCAGAAGGATAGATTCTTTTCTAGATGTTCCTGATAAAGCTTGAAATGACTACCACTGCATGTGGTTCCGTTTATTGCATTAAGCGACTTTTGTAGCCATTAAATTAAAAAAATATATCTTCTTTTTTTCTGTTAAAATTGAACAGTTTGAATACAGGGTAGGCATGCTTCTTAAAGGATGGAAAGTAGACGGGCCTGCTCAGGGTCAGTGAGCCTTATCTAGTACAAAGCTTTACATACAGGAGAGAGCTCTAATTAGAAAGAGGAACACTGATGTCTACTTGGAAGTTAACTAGGTTGGGCACAGTGATGCACAGTTGAATACTAGAACTCAGGAGGCTGAGGTATGGACATCACTTGAGCCTGAGAGTTCGTGACCAGCCTAGGTAACACAGTGTGAGATGTCATCTCCAAAAAGGCTAATAAGTGAGTGAAGGCAAGGATAATTTTGATAATTTTTTTCAAAATCATCTTCATTAGCTCTATATTTCTACTTAATCTACTCAAATTTCATAACTTCTGCAGAGCTTCAATTCTTCAAACCAAAGCTAAATAAAATAGCTATACTTTGCTTTTATTTTTTTTATTTTTTATTTATTTATTTATTTTTTGCCAGTCCTGGGCTTAAGCTCAGGGCCTGAGCACTGTCCTTGGACTTTCTCAAGGCTAGAGCTCTACCACTTGAGCCTCAGCACCACTTCTGGCTTTTTTCTATATGTGGTACCGAGGAATCAAACCTGGGTCTTCATGCATGCTAGGCAAGCACTTTAACCACTAGGCCAAACTCCCGGCCCCTATACTTTGCTTTTAATTGGAGGAAAAAATATTATCTAAACAAGTGAACAAGTGCACTATTTGCTAGAAAAGTTTCACAGTTTTAAATCAGTTTTGTCTTTTTTTTTTTTTTTGGTACAGGTCCTAAGGCTTGAACTCAAGGCCTGGGTGTTGTTGTGGAGCTTTTGTGCGTAAGGCTAGCACTCTACCACTTGAACCAAGCAGAACTTTCAACTTTTTTTTTCCTGCCAATCCTGGCTTGAACTCAGGGCTTGAGCACTGTTTGTGGGCTTTCTCAAGGCTAGAGCTCTACCACTGGAGCCACAGAACCATTTCCAGCTTTTTTCTATATATGTGGTACCAAGGAATCAAACCCGGGTCTTTGTGCATGCTAGGCAAGCACTCTTACCACTAGGCCAAACTCCTGGCCCAAGAACTTTCAACTGGAGATAAGAGTCTCAAGAGATTTTCCTGTCTGGGCTGGCTTCAAATCTCAATCCTCAGAATCTCAGCCTCCTGAGTACCTAGGATTACAGGTGTGAGTTACTGGTACCCCATGTCTTCTGGGTTATTTATATTTATTTGCCAGTTGTGGGGCCTAAACTCAGGACCTGAGGATTGTCGTTAGACACTTTTTGCTCAAGGCTAGAGCTCTGCCTCTTGTACCACAGCACCACTTCTGGCTTTTTCTGAGTATGTGGCACATACTAGGCGAGCACTCTACCACTAGGCTACACTCCCGGCCCCTGCTGTGTTATTTTTAAAAAGACAATTATAAAACAAAATAAACTGCCAACTTTAAGGGATGGGTGAGATTGAGATACATGAAGACCAACAGAAAGGGTGGCAGTGATCAAGATGCATTATAGTTATAACCTGACATGTTGAATTGAACAATGAACTTCTCTATCACCATGAGTTGCTTCACACAAGGTCTAATAGGGTCTTTAAAACCCTATTTATAACAGTTTTATAAAAAGATTTATAAGCTCTTCAGAAAAAGCTACTTAGTCCACTGGTTTCTATGATGTGGTTATAAAAAGATTTTCCTGCTGCTGCTGCTGTTGCAGCTGCTATGAGCTTCTTTGAATTCTAATTAGTTTATATGGGCAGCACTAATTCTCGCTCAAACAGTTACCTTTAAACCTGTATTCACTGTGAATCTTACATCAAAAAAATGATATTAAGCCAAAGCAAGTACCTACATTTGGGAATGCAACAAAAGAAAAGAAAGGAGACCAACCTCTCTGCATGGTGCCGGGTTTCAGAGATAAGTCAATATGTAAAAGGCCTAGATGTTCACATGAACAACTTCCCCTGACTGAAGCTGACATCTACAGTTTCAGCACTGACTGGCATCATGCATCAGGCTCTTGAATAAATATGAGTATTACAACTCACTTTATAAGCAAAGACTTCTGCAGGTATTAGCACTGCCCAGCCACAGAGAATTCTTCACAATAAGAAAATAGGACTCCTGCTAGGTTTTGAATGGCTGCTGGGAGAACTGGCAGGAGACTGCAAGCAGTCCTGGGTATGTGAGATGAGTATGTGAGATGGGTATGTGAGATGGGGCAGAGACTATGACTCACCTCCATGGCCCTCATGCTGATGATTTCCACACCACACTTCTTGCCTCGCTCCACTAGGTCACCGCCGTAGGAGTCCATGACGACTATGACTGTAAGGCCTGGCATTAACTTGTTTTCTACACTGTCTAGTAAGAGTCTGGCCTTATCTGGCTTGTCAGCAAAAATCACAGAGAGTTCAGCTGTAAAAGAGAGAGGATGAAGAGTAAGCATTGGGGTGTTTGACTCTAATATCTGACCCTGGAATAGGGTAAGTGCTACATTCTCCTTCTTCTTCTACTGAGTTTGTTTGTTTTTTTTTAATTCTTTTCCCCTCAAGGTTTGCATTTTACCACTTTCAAATTTTTTTAACTTTTTCAGGCATTAACCAACAACTAGGTTGATGCTCAGATCCCAAACTTACCTTTGTTGACTATATACGTGATGGCTTCAGCTCCAAGGGTATCATAGAGGGGAACCACCACCATGGAATATGTGAAGCATGCCAGCTCAGTGATCACCCACTAAATGGTAAAGATCAGGGAGAAAAGAGGAAGATGTTCTATCAGAATCACTCCAACACTCCTCTGAGAGTCAGCAGAATAAAATCAACATTTGTTTTTTTGTATCTACACTCAGTATAAAGGAGAGCTTCATAAAGAAAATAAAATCCTTCCTCCTTCTTCCAAAGAAACTGTAATATGCCTGAAGAAGGGAGGCAAGCCTGTGAAAAGACATTAATAATAAAACCAGTGAGCATGGGTAGGGGCAGTCAGGCTAGAAGGGCAGGCAGGCTGGAGCAAGATAACTGCAGAGCAGACGCTTGGGAAAGGCCCACAGCAGTATACAGAACAGTGTGGGGGTAGGGGAGGAGGCAATATATATCTCTAACAGGAAATTAAAAAAAAAACTTCCCCCTGAAAAGTGTCACAGGAAAGAAATGACAGAAGGATTACTCATCTTGCCACAGCAAGATGACTTACCTAGCTGATCAACATATCTGGTGACCCTTTTGGCCACTGCAGATATTTCTGCATGACTCAGCTGCCGTGGGAAGAGAGCACAAGCATCCCAACATCTCACAACTTGGCCTGGAACTGGGATGTTGTGGGGTGTTTTGTTTTTGTTTTCTTTTGCCAGTACTGGGGCTTGATCGCAGGGCCTAAGCACTGTCCTTGGGCTTTCTCAAGGCTAGAGCTCTACCACTTGAGCCACAGCACCACTCCCAGCTTTTTCTGTGTATGTGGTACTGAGGAATTGAACCCCGGTCTTCGTGCATGCTAGGCAAGCACTGTATCACTAGGCCAAACTCCCAGCATTTTTTTTTCTCTTTTCTGGAACAGACTTTAAGTTGTCAGCAGTGGAGTCAGAGCCTCTTGCCTCTCAAGAGAGGACATGTGCCTTTCACAGCCCTCTCTTTGCTGTGTCTTATTCTGTCCCTTCACTGTTGTCAAGTACCTCACTCCTCGACTTGGATACAATGTGATGTGAATGTATGCAGAGCCTGGCAGCCTTTGACCTTGGCCTCCCCACCCCTATTTCTTTAGAGACTCCATTCAGGTATCTCCACCAAGAAGCCCTCCTTGGCTGATTACCTATAATCTTCTCATACCACATTAGAGAATTATCACCTCTGGGGTTTGTCTTCCCTTATATAACACCAGGGATAGAACCTAAGTCACTGTGTGCAGAGGGGCTCTATATGGTGCCTGGCCTGTAGCAGGTGTTGAATGTAGGACGCTGTCTAGTTGTTGTAGTGAGGGAGATGTTATGGGTATATATACTCGTGGTAAAATTCTACTAGAGAAAATATACTAGATATGTTTGTCTGGAATAAAAGAAACCAATGTCTATAAGTATAGTTGCAGGCCAGCTGTGGGGAATGCTATTTTTCCTTTCATGGAACATGACTCTTTCTTTTTTTGGGGGGTGGATGTGTGTCATGGGGCTTGAACTCAACCTGGGTGCTGTCCCTGAGCTCTTCAGCTCAAGGCTACGGCCCTACCCTTGAGCCAAGCTCCACTTCCTGTTTTCCTTTTTTTCCATATATTTTTTATTGTAAAGAATAGAAGGGTTACATTATATTCACCAGATAGAAGGTGCATTACTTCACATACATTGATACCCTTTCTCATGTCTTAGTCCCCAATTCCCTCCCCCCACCCCCACCCCTCATTTTGTTTTACCCCCTTCCCTATGCGATTTCAAATAACCAAATATGTATATATACAATATATCAGATAACAAAGTGAGATACTGTAACAATATGAGATAACCAAGGGACAGCAAGAGAGATGAGAGATAACATAGTACATTAAGGACAATAATCACTCATTATATGGCTTTTGTTTCTATATCCTGGAGGTCCTTTCATTTAGTGTCATTCTATATGGCCTTATGTATCTAGGTTTTATTCTATTGCAAATCTCTGCTAGGAGAGCCCAAGGTTTTTAATGATTATGACAAATGAGGGAAACCATTGAGCCTATGTTTCTTTGAGTCTGGCTTACTCCACTTAATATGATTTTTTCCAAGTCTTTCCATTTCCTTACAAATAGGGCGATGTCATTCTTTCTTTTTTTTTTGCCAGTCCTGGGCTTGAGCTCAGGGCCTGAACACTGTCCTTGGACTTTCTCAAGGCTAGAGCTCTACCACTTGAGCCTCAGCACCACTTCTGGCTTTTTTCTATGTATGTGGTACCGAGGAATCGAACCCGGATCTTCATGCATGCTAGGCAAGCACTTTAACCACTAAGCCAAACTCCCGGCCCCTGTCATTCTTTCTGACACAGAATTCCATTGTGTATAAATACCACATCTTGTTGATCCACTCATCAACTGAGGGGCATCTGGGTTGGCATCATCCAGAAACAAGGACATACTAAATCCACTAGCGCAATGATGTTCATTGCAGCACTACTTACCATAGCAAAGATATGGATCTACTTCCTGTTTTCTAGAGGTTAACAGGAGATAAGATTCTCAGTTCCTTCTGTGCCTCAGCTGACTTAGAATCTTGATCCTCAAATCTCAGCCTCCTGAGTAGCTAGGATTACAGGTGTGAGCCACTGTGTCCGTCTGGAACATGACACTCTTAAGAAGCTATTCTGATTTATAAATCAGGAAGCAGCATGGATCATGTCTTTTGGATACAAGTATGTAAAACAGTAAGTTTCATTCCTTAAGCCCAATGACAACTTTTCCCAAAGCAGCTCTGCTACTAACTTGCTGACTAACTTTTTAAGCAATACCACCAAGATACAGTCTTACTTAAACTGACTCTTATTTAAATTGACAAGCATGAGTCTAGGTAGTTAAGTAATACACTATACGTACATGAAGCCAGCTCATAGGGGTCCTGCCCCCACAGCCCCAAGATTTTCTTTACTTGCCTCTTTGTTTCTCTCTCCATTCCTTTCTCTATTTCTCTTCTCTTCAGTTCTCTCCTTCTCTCTCCCTCATTTCCCTCTCCCTCTCATTGTCTCCCCCCCTCCCCCGCCCCACCCCGCCTCTTTCTCTGCCCGGGGTTAGCCATGGACTCTGTTCCTTCTACCTATTTCTTCTGAAGACCTGGGATTACAGAGACATGAGCCACCTCTCCTGCTCATTTGTTGAGATGGGGGGAGGGGTCTTGCTAACTTTTTGCCAGGGCTGATCTCAAACCACAATCTTCCATCTCTGCCTCCCTCTAGCTGTGCTCACAGGTACATGCCATCATGATGAACTTTTTTTTTTGAGACAGAGTATTGCTAACTGTTTTGGGGGTGGGGGGAGGAGGAGAAAGGGCTTTGCTAACTTTAGATTTTAACTGTTATTATAAAGATGATATGCAGAATGGTTATAGTCATGTAAGTCAGGTAATGAGCATATATCCTTTTGGACAATGTCACCCTTTCCATTGCTCTCTCCCAGTTTTTCCCTCCCATCTCCACCATGAGTTTTGTATGGTTTATTTTCAATATCAAGTCTAGTGAATATCACTGCTGCATTTATTGACCCTTTGTCCCTTCATTTTTTTCTTAAACCCAAGTTGGCCTAGAACCACAATCTTACTCCATTACCATCTCCTGCAGAAGGGGGTTGGCCCCTGGCTTGACTTTGAGATAGTGTCTTGTTACTTCCTTCTCCCCTTCCCACGTTGTCCTCAAACTATAATCCTCTTCCCTCTATTTACCAAGTACCTGGTATAGGTAGGCATGAGCTATCATATCCACTGTCTCACATGTATAACTTCATAAGACACAAAACAAAGCCTTTCTCAGCAACACACAGACCAGAAAAGGTAGGGTCAAGCAGATGCCTGCATGAGCTCTGGTTCCTATCTACCTCCACCCTTCAGAAGTCGAGTATAGGCATCTAGTAGTTAATACCTCAGGTCTGTTTTGAGAGAAGATGCCGATGAACTGATCTGAGGAGGCCTTGAAGCCCTTCTGGATCAGGGCCGAGCCTATGCACTCTGACATTTCTGCAACCTGAAAGGAGGGAGGAAGACATCAGAAAATAGCACTGGGCCCCATTTCAGAGAACAAAATTCACCAGATAACATGTGTAGTACAGTCAGCAAGCAGCCATGCACAAGAGAAGGGCTATTCCTTTACTGAAATTATTATAATGCCACAGTTTTATTTGTTACAATTCAAAATTATTGGAACTGATTATATGCTTTCTTCTGAAAAGCAAAGGAATCTGAATATAGATGACACATGATGATGTCACAACTTTACATTTACTTTTCTGTTTTAGTTTTATATTATAAAAGCAATAAAGAGATATGGATTATTCTCTCAATCTGTCTATGTCTCTTTCTTTCTCTCTTGCTCACTTTCTCAATATAAAAAACTAAATCAAGGGCCTTGTACATGCTAGGGCAAGGGCTCATTCCATCTATCTCCCTTCCTTTTGACAGTCCTGGGGCTTGAACTCAGAGCCTAGGCTCTGTCCTTGACCTTCTTTTGCTCAAGGCTAGCACTCTACCACTTGAGCTACAGCACCACTTCTGGCCTTTTCTGTTTATGTGATACTGAGGAACTGAACCCAGGGCTTCATGCATGCTAGGAAAGCACTCTATTGCTAAGCCACATTTCCCAGCCTTGTTGTTTTGATACAGTCTCAGTATGTAGATGTAGACTCCAGGTTGCCCTAGGACAATTCTCTTGCCTCAGCTTCCAGAATACTAGGTTGCAAGACATCACCACACCCAGCTAGAGGTTTTTGTCTTTGTTTTCTTTTCATGCATAAAGAGCAGCAAAGTAACATATCGTTGGTAACAGAAGCAGCCAGTTTTTTTTTAACTTAAAAAAATTAAGAGTAAGATCTTCTCATTGGAATCTACAATTCTGTTGTTGAGTTTTTATTCTTAGCAAATCATTCAATATATACAGAGGTTTTAGAAGTCTTTCTGTACTTATTCAAAATGATCTAAAGTAAAAAACCAACAAACACTAAGGCAAAAAGGCAAGTGGCTGGCTAGTTAAGTGAGTGCATGAGAAAAATGCTAAGTAAACACTATAATTGTGAGGAACAGCAAACTTTGGTTAATAGTATTTAATAATTATTATGAGCAATATCTAAATAAGTTTAAAAATAAATACTATTAATGAAAACACTTTAAAAATCTATTTACATTTGAATTCTCAAGTGTACTTTTAAAGCAAACACACACACACACACACACACACACACACACACACAGAGGCCTGTGGGAAATGTGGCCCCACCCATCCCCACCAGGAATCCAATTGGTTCTGGGATGTGGAGCCATCCAGCTTTGCCTGTGGGAATCACATTGACATTGGCAGGGTGACAGTGGAGTGACTGAGAAGGCTGGGTGTCTTCTATTCCACAGAACAGCTCACAGCTACAGGTGGCACTTGAAGGACTGGAATCTGAGGAATATCTGCAATTGTTTGCAGACCTCATGGGGAGAACAGACATATATATGTATTTCTAGAAAGATGGTGCATATCCTATCTTTATTTAAAAAAAACTCAAAGAAATTGCTAGCCTTCAAAAGGTCAGATTAATTGGGCAAATATAAAAAATAAAATAAAAGTTGGGCACTGGAGGCTTATGCCTATAATGCTAGCTATTCAGGAGAGTGAGAACTGAGCACTATGTTTTGAAGCCAGACTAGGCAAGAAAGTCCCTAAGATTCTTACCTCCCAATTAGCCACCAAAAGCCAGAAATGGAGATGTGGCTCAAGTAGCAGAGTGCTAGCCTTTAACAGAAAAACTCAGGAACAGCATGTAGGCCCTGAGTTCAAGCCCCAGCACTAACACAAAAATAAATAAGTAAATAATACAAATCAAAGTTGATTTCACCAGAGTCCACTTTACATCTTCCCCAGACTTCAACTGAAATGTGTAAAACATAGATAAATACCTTTGGAAACTTCAAAGATTGGGCATCTGCCTTGAAAAATTGAATCTGCAACCTTGGTCTTTCCCCTTCCAGCCAATAAATAGAGTAACATTAATCCTGAAAGCACTGGAGAATTCTTTGAGGCCTGAAAGCCATCATACATATGTGGCTAACACATATGAACTTTTTACAGGACTTGTGGAAGTGAGGCAGGGACTAAAGGCACAACAGAGGTAAGGATATCCCCGGTCACCTGAGTTACACAGTGATGTTCCTTCTTTGGCTAGGCAAGGCATGATATAGTTCACACTTTTTCTCTTGAGATGGAGCCTATTGCATTCTCATCACCCATCCTTGAGGAATGGAAAGAAATTATGGTCTCAGCCCAAGGAGTCCCTGTCAGTACTAGTCCCCAGATGTGCTTTGTGGCAAAAATGACAACTACACACACACACACACACACCTTCAAATAAAGAAGCAACTTTCACCGAAATCAATTTGTAGTCATGAATGCCACAGGATTACCTGGCTGGAAGCTAGAGAGAGAGACAGAGAGTAATTTCCTGGACAGCTGTGCTGTGTGGGAAACAAGGCAGGGAAGCTGGCTTCCAGCTGTGCCTGCTTGTCCTGGGATTGCACTGGGGAAAATGCAGTGATGTCTAGATTTGGCGTAATTATAGTAAAATAAACATAAAAAGCAATGCCTTCCTATTCTATAACCTGACATTCATAAACTATGTAAATAATTAGAGCCACCAATCAGTGGAACCAGAGAGTGAAAACAGTGAAAATACTTCAGTTCCATCTTCTATTGTGTCCAAAGAGCAACCCAGGTCAGTTAGTAGCTTTAGGCTGGCCTATAACTCAAGGTCGCATCCAGGAAGAGCTGGCCTAAGGCAGCCTTTGAGGATCTATGCTGAATCAGATTGAAGCAGAAGCTGTCAGGCCTAGGTTACTTCCTGTCCAGCTGCCAATGTGCAGCTGTGATTTGGGGCAAGTTATACTTCTTCCTCTGGCATGTTTTCCTCATTTAAAAAATGTGACAGTGATTTATTTATTATTATTATTATTTTTTCCCAGACCTGGGTACTGAACTCAGTCCTTGGGCTTTTCCCTCAAGGACAGTGCTCTACTATTTCAGCCATAGCACCGCTTTTTTTTCTATGTATGTGGTACTGAGGAATCGAACCTGGACTTTGTACATGCTAGATAAGCACTCTACCACTAAGCCAAACTCCTAGCCCCATGAGACAGTGATTCTTACTGCAGGTTGAAGCTTCCAAATTCCTAGTACCCCTCAGGTAGAGGAGAGTAGTCCCATTAGGGTCTCAAAGGAGTCATATGCTTCCAAGTGTTTTGGCCCTAATTATGGTTAATTCTGTAGTATGGTGATCAGTCAGAGCCAGGAAACTCACCTGCTTGTAGGAAAGCCATTCATAGGGTTGGTCTGGTTTCCGAGAGCCTAAACAAGGGCCATTGTCTAAAAAAAAGGGGGGGAGGGGAATCACAAAATAAAGGATGGTCCTAACATGTACAAATATGCCTGTATTTTGATTCTATCCCACCATATTCTACATGATCCATTATTCTTTTTTCCATATATTTTCTATTGTAATTAATAGAAGGGTTACATTATATTCACCAGATAGAAGGTGCATTACTTCACAAATTGATACCCTTTCTCATGACATGGTCCCCATTTCCCTCCCCCTACCCCCACCCATCATCTTGTTTTCCCCCCTTCCCTATCCAAATTCAAATGACCAAATAAGCATATATACAATATATCAGATAATAAGGTAAAATACTGTAACAATATGAAATAACCAAGCAACAGCAAGAGAGATGAGAGATAACATAGTACATTAAGGACAACAATCAGTAGTTATATGGCTTTTGTTTCTATATCCTGGAGGTCCTTTCATTTAGCATCATACTATATGGCTTTATGTATCTAGGTTTTACTCTATTGTAAATCTCTGCTAAGAGAGTCCAAGGTTTCTACTATTATGACAAATGAGGGAAACCACTGAGCCTATGTTCCTTTGAGTCTGGCTTACTTCATTTAATATGATTTTTTTCTAGGTCTTTACATTTCCTTACAAATGGGGCGATGTCATTCTTTCTGATGGCAGCATAGAATTCCATTGTGTATAAATACCACATCTTCTTGTTCCAATCACCTAGTGAGGGACATCTGAGTTGTTTCCATATCTTTGCTATGGCAAATAGTGCTGCAATAAACATCGTTGTGCTAGTGGATTTAGTATGTCCTTGTTTCTGGACGACTGGGTAAATGCCAAGTAGTGGAATTGCTGGGTCATAGGGGAGCTCTATGTTTAATCTTTTGGATACTACATTATTCTATGTTAATTATTTAATTAGAAAGGAGTTCAAGTCAGAAATGTTTTCTCCCTGGACTTTGGTCTGATTTTTTTTTTAATTGTTAGTGTTCTGTTTTATTTCTAAAAGGAGCAGGGGAGATGGGGAGAAACAGAAGAGGAAAAATAGGAAATTACAATCTTTCTGGACACTCAAGTTTTGAATTCTCTTTAATATCCTATTGGTTTAGGCCAGGAGCCAGTAGTAAGAAGCAGAGATCCTGTTGCCACAAGTTTTCTGATGAGGAATCTCTCAAAACTGCAGAAGTTTAAAGTATTGTCCCTCAGAATATGGAAAGATAAATGAAGTTATTTATCTGACCAAATTCTGATAGCCCAAACAATCAGCTAAAATCCCATGAATTCTTATTACATGGGTAAAATCCTAATGGCCCAGAAACAAACTGAAGGAAAGATGAAAAAGGAGGAAGAATAGGGATTATCTGTGAGAGCCAAAGTTAAGAATGCTTTCAGATACATTCTGATTCCAACCTAGATAGCAAAAAATAAAGAAAGAGATCCCAATACACCTGTCATCACCCACTGTAGGTTTGAATTCAGAAAGGCATTCAAGGCATTCTACATTTTTGCAATGGTGGGCGAAGAGCTAGAACCCAGGGCCTTACACATGTTAGGTGAGTGCTCTCCATTTGAGCGAGATCTCCAGCCCTCAAACAGGTGCTCAGATTGGGCTATACATATGGGATAAATGAGAGGAAAAGCAGGAGAATGGACCTCCCTGGTGTCATGACAAGCCTGGCCCAGTTATCCAGATTTTATGCTCTAGAGAGGTGTGATGTACATGCACATTCAAGCACCAGTCATGAAGATGGGACACAATGACTTTTCAACAGAAAGAAAACATTTTGGACCCTCTTTAGTTTGCATAAATTACAGCAAAGGCAGAGCAGTAGATGACTGCTGATGGAGAAAAAAATGCATCAGCTGTAGGAAACCCTGTCATTTTATTCCTCAAGAATAGAGGCTAGAAAATTACAGCCAATGGCCCAGAGTCCCATTGCTTGTTTTTGTAAACAATGTTATTGGAACACAGATGAAAGTCATTCATTCATGAATTATTGAAACTCTGTCACTTACCATATGGCTCAAGAAGACTAAAGTATTTACTATCTGGCCATCCACACGTAAGCATACCAACTCCAGTTTTTGTCTGTGGTGATAAAGCCCCAGGCTCACCCTGTAACTTAAAGCATATACCCAGGCCCTGCTATTAATACCTTTTATTTATTTATTTATTTATTTTTGCCAGTCCTGGGGCTTAAACTCAGGGCCTGAGCACTATCCTTGGACTTTCTCAAAGCTAGAGCTCTACCACTTGAACCACAGCATCACTTCCAGCTTTTTCTATGTATGTGGTACTGAGGAATTGAACCTGAGTCTTCGTGCATGCCAGGCAAGCACTTTACCAGGAGGCCAAACTCCTGGCCCTGAGAGAAGAGTTTTATAAGATTAGTAAGAATTTAGCACAAATGCTGATTAGGGGTGGAAAGAAAAGGACTGTATGATCAAGAGAAAGAATAAAAGCACTCAAAGGCTGGGTAGGAGAGCAGAGGTGGCCTTGTTTGAAGATTGTATTCCAGGGGGAGTGATGCTAGAAAGGAGGAAGGTACCAGACTTCATAGATCCCTATGCTACAGTTAGAAACACAGGGTCAGTTCATCAGCCAACATTTCCAAAGTGCCTTTTTGGGAGGGGGGGTCATTGGGCTTGAACTCTGGGCCTGGGCACTGTCCCTGAGCTCTTCAGCTCAAGGCTACCACCCTACCCCAGGGCCTGGGCATTGTCCCTAAGCTCTTCAGCTCAAGGCTACTGCCCTACCACTTGACCCACAGTGCCTCTTCCGATTTTCTAGAGGTTAATGGAAATAAGAGTCTCTCAAACTTTTCAGTGCCCAGGATGGCTTTGAACCTTGATTCATACACCTTAGCCTCCTGAGTAGCTAGGATTACAGGCATGAACCCCTGCACCCAGCCAAAAGTGCCTCTTATGGATCATTGCTTCCTAGGAAGGTCAAATGATGGTCAACTGTGGTCGAATAAACTTGAAAACTCCAGATTACCCGGGCCCAGTTAAACAGGTTTTCCTTGACTGCAGAAACATTAGCATCCATCAGGAGCTACTATACACTTGGCTTTCTATAAAATGTAATACATTATTTGGTGAGGAAACCCCCTGGGACATGAGAAATATCCAGAGGATTCAATGTGGTCTGACACTGGCTCTGAATAAGTTAGAGGAGGAGATGGAGGGCTTGAGCCATGCCAAGAAGGCACAAAGATTCACAGAAATGTGGATTTCAGAAAGAAAGGCTGCTCTTGCCTTATGAGAAACAAGCAGTAAGTATCAGCCACACAAAGGCAGCAGAAACAGGCTTACTTGACACATGCAGGCCCCTCTGGAAACCTTCGTACAGAGTTCTGACATCGTCGTAAAAGTACACAATGAGCTCATCACTGTCCAGGAGCGCAGACCTGCGAGCACCATCACTGCCCTATTGAAAAGACCAACAGGAAGAATAGCATGTTAGAAATGAGAAGACTACCACGTCCTGTCTCAGCGTGTGTACCCAGGGTGGAATGGCTAAATGAAGTTAGTTAGCATGCACATTCTCTTCTGTGCTTATTCATTTGTGGTGTGAGTCAGTTCATCTCAGCAGGTGTCCAGGATAGAGTATATTGTAATGAACTCTGTATTGTGGTCACTGTCATGCCAAATGAAACCCCTGAACCTGCTTCAACATAAATACATTTTTTTTCTTGCTAATGAATCACAAACAAAGTAAATGCCAAATGCACTCCACGCTATCCTCTCTGGGGACTGCTCAGTGAGTACTGCTTGAATCATGTGCTGAGGTGTAACTAATGGGAGTCACCTGTTTACATAGGGTGAGGAAGCTCAGGCTTTGGAGAAGCAAGATTAGGACAACATGGCTGTAGAGCTTCCTTTTCCTAAAGAAAACTGAAGGGAAGAGGAAAGAGGCTCATAGACTAATCAGCAGCTATCCAGCCAGACAAAGCCAAAGGAAAGGAGGGGTTGATAGGAAAATGCCGCCACCACCGCACACACTTACAATTCTCAAGCTGCTGCCATTAATAGCATAGAGCATAAACTGTTTAGCTCTGGCGGACACGATACACCACTCTGTTTTATTCCTATGACAGCACCTGCATTTTCTGAAAGATTATTTTGACAGTTCTAACTCCTTGCCAACTGCAGTGAAATCCATAAGATACTTCAGTTTCTTGTGTGGCATTTAATAGTCAAGGCCAGCAGCTACAGCTTCACTGTAGGTTCAGACCAGACCCAATGTCACTGACACCTTCTTCTAAGCTGTCTCCATCTACTGGCTCATAGGGACCCTTGCTACAAACGACTCCACACTGGGGATAATATGACAGTTCTTGTGAAATAGCAGCAGGAGTAGGAGCTGAGCCCTCTGGGGCCAAAAAAATACTTCCAGGGGTCCAGAGATCCATAGGAACGACAGAAGCAATCATTATAGACAGACAAAAGCCTAGCTACTACTTCACATTTGCAATGGTCAGGAGTCTCTTGGGGTTTCCCTGTGATAGAACTTCTGGTTTCACAAGAAAGGACTCCTTAAAAGCAGAAGAGATCACTTCCAGTTTGAGGTTTGATCAAAGAAAAGAGGCGCAACCTCATGAAACAGAGCAGGGTGGCAAAGTAACGATAGTGTGGCAGCCAGAGCTAATGGGCCACATTCCAGAGAATGCACTAAAGACTATTCATACGCGCCACAGGTGCATGTGCATACACATGTATGTATGTATGTGTACATGTTACACACACACACACACACACACACACACACACACACACTGCCTGTGTGTCGTCCAGCTTTTTCTGTATACGTGGTACTGATTAAACAAACCCAGTGTGTGAGTTCACACTCAGCTCCTTCCCTGAGCTCTCTCAGCCGACAGGCCTCCTCCTTGGCATAATTGATTTCATCCATCATTTTGCGCTCTAGATTTTGCTTCTCGACAGCAACATTTCTGTTTTCTTCCTGTGCCTTTTCAAGCCTCTCTTGTAAGTCTGTAAGACTTTGTTCTGCAGTTTGTAGACTCTCTAAGTCTTTCATCACTTTTGCAACATGTTCTTTTGATGTCTTATTCTGTGTATAAGCAAACCAGCATCCTCCAACACCAATTAGAATAGAAACTGTGAGAATAAAATCCTTCATCTAGTTATGAGGTGACGTGTCAGAGGTCCAAATAAAACCACATCCAGGGCCTTGAGCTGTAGTTTCTGTCTGTGACTCCGGTCGTTGATTTTCAACTGAGAAATCATAAATGAAAGCTCATGTACTGCGATCCTGGGAAGTGTTGTTCCTTAGACATTATTGTCTCTAAAATTCTTCTCATATTGTGGGAGTTCCACAAATTCTATCAACCACTGAAGGGGATCTTCAAGGGTCCAGTGATGAACTTCTGATGCTTTCCATCGCTTCCACAAATCCTCAACAGTAATAGGCTTGTCTTCTCTGTGCAGATGGCTATGCGTATTAGTCGCCTCTTTATACTTCCTATCTTCTCTGATAAATTCATCGCTTTCCTCTACTTCAATCCCCCCATCTTTGTCATCATCCATTTGTTTATGGATCACCTGAAGAGCTTCCAGACTAAATCTATCTTCTTCTGTGAAGCATGGTGGACTCAGTGACATGCAGGGATCTGTCAGCTGCGCCCAGCGATTGCCCTCCACTGGCGCTGGAGAAGCGGCCGCCCCGCCAAGCCAGTCGACCTTCGCCCGCGGAGGTGTCTGGGCACCAGGTCGCAACCATCCAGGGCTCCGGCTCCGGCCACCAGGAGCCCGAACACCAGCAGCGCAGCCCAGCGCCGCCCCGGCAGCCCGAGGCCGGGGCCGCCGTCCCGGAGGGATGCGGGGCGAGGGGACCGCGCGGCGACGGCGCCCCTGCCGCTGGCCACTCGCTGGCCCTGCAAGGCGCCACCGTGGCCGGCGACTCCGCGGGCCGCCCCCGCCACCCCAGATGCTGCCTCCCGCCGGACGCCAGTCTGGTCCTCGGGACGCCGGCGGCCTCCGGAGCTCGGGTCGCGGCGGCGTTCATTGGCTCCGGTTATTTAAAACAAGAAACAAAACAAAACAAAAAAAGTGGGTGGGAGGCAGAAAGGCACCGCGTTTCTGGGCCGTGCGCGAACCCGCGCTGCTGCCGCGGCTACGCCGGGATCAGCTGCTCTGGCGGGGCTCAGCTGCAGCCTCGGCCAAGGAGTTCCTGCAGTGCCTGGAAGGCGCGCTGGACCTGAGCGCGCCCACGAGGGACTCCGCCATCCAGCTGTGGCACAAGGTACCAGGGAAGCCGGTGGTAGAAAAGCCAGCTGGGGTCGCAGAGCGAGAGGCTCGAGCCCTGCTAGAGAAGAACAGATCTTACAAGTTGTTGGAAGAGAGTGAAGAGAGCAGTGAGGAAACTGGGATTCTGAGTAAGAGCAGCCTCGAGAAAAAGCGTAAAAAACGGAAACATCCCAGGAAGAAGCACTGTGATGAGGAGGAGGAAGAAGAGGAAGACATTTCTAAAGAAAGGAAAAGGAAGACAGGGGAGCATGAAGAACAGACACAGAAGGCAGAATCAGAGGACGGGTGGAGAGAACGAGAGCGCCTTCGGGACCTGGAAGAACGCAATACCTTTGTGGAGCGAGTGCGTCAGTGGACAAGGCTGGGACTCGCCAAGTCCTGGAGCGCTCAGACAAGGAGGCTGATGAAGGGGCTCAGAAGCGCCTCACGATGGCTGAAGAAGACCTGAAAGCCGTGGTCCCTGAGCTGCTCTAGAAATCCCGCCGAGAGTACCTGGCCAAGCGGGAGCAAGAGAAGCTGGAGGACTTGGACGCAGAGCTGGCTGATGAGGAGTTCCTCTTTGGAGATGGGGAGCTCAGCAGCCATGAACAGCGGCAGCTCAAATACAAGCGGCGAGTGCGGGATCTGGCCGGTGAATACCGGGCAGCCGATGAGCAAGAGAAGCTGGAGGCCACCGACCGCTACCACATGCCCAAGGAGACCAGGGGACAGCCGGCTCGAGCTATGGACCTAGTGGAAGAGGAATGGAGCGCTCCTGGGGAAGCGCAGCGGCGATGGGAGGAGGCCCGGCTTGGGGCAGCATCACTGACCTTTGGGGCTCGAGATGCTGCCTCCCAGGAGCAGAAGTATCAGCTAGTGCTGGAGGAGGAGGAGGAGACCATCGAGTTTGCCTGTGCCAATCAGCTTCAGGGTGATGAGGAGCCTTCAGCTCGCCCTCCATCAGGAAAGGCCCAGCAGAAGGAGGCCATCCAGGCTGTCCGTCGCAGCCTCCCTGTGTTCCCATTCCGAGAGGAGCTCTTGGCTGCCATCGCTAATCACCAAGTCCTCATCATTGAAGGGGAGACCGGCTCAGGGAAGACCACCCAGATCCCACAGTACCTGTTTGAGGAGGGCTACACAAAGAATGGTATGAAAATCGCCTGCACCCAGCCCCGGAGAGTGGCAGCCATGAGCGTGGCCACCAGAGTGTCCCGGGAGATGGGTGTAAAACTCTGGAATGAGGTTGGTTACAGCAACCGCTTTGAGGACTGCACGTCGAGGCGAACAGTCCTCCACTACATGACAGACGGGATGCTTCTCCAAGAATTCCTCTCTGAACCCGACCTGGCCAGCTACAGCGTGGTGATGGTGGATGAGGCTCATGAACGGTCCCTGCACACAGACATTCTCTTTGGGCTGATCAAGGATGTGGCTCGCTTCCGGCCTGAGCTCAAGGTCCTGGTAGCTTCTGCCACACTGGACACTGCTCGGTTTTCTGCCTTCTTTGATGATGCCCCTGTCTTTAGAATCCCTGGCCGCAGGTTTCCAGTTGAACTCTTCTATACCAAGGCTCCAGTGGCTGACTACCTGGAAGCCTGTGTTTCGTCTGTGCTGCAGATCCATGTGACACAGTCCCCTGGGGACATCCTGGTGTTCCTGACTGGACAGGAGGAAATTGAGGCTGCTTGCGAGATGCTCCAGGTTCGCTGCCGCCGACTGGGCTCCAAAATCCCGGAGCTCCTGGTGCTGCCCATGTATGCCAACCTGCCCTCTAACATGCAGGCCCGAATCTTCCAGCCCACACCTCCTGGGGCCCGAAAGGTGGTTGTGGCGACCAACATTGCAGAGACTTCACTCACCATCGAGGGCATCATTTATGTCGTGGATCCCAGGTTCTGTAAGCAGAAGAGCTACAGTGCCCGCACAGGCATGGAGTCGCTCACTGTCACCCCCTGCAGCAAGGCCTCAGCCAATCAGCGTGCTGGGCGAGCAGGTCGAGTGGCTGCAGGGAAGTGCTTCCGCCTGTACACAGCCTGGGCCTATCACCATGAGCTGGAAGAGACCACAGTGCCTGAGATCCAGAGGACCAACCTGGGCAATGTTGTGCTGCTGCTTAAGAGCTTAGGGATCCATGACTTGGTGCACTGTGACTTCCTGGACCCTCCACCATATGAGACCCTGTTGCTGGCTTTGGAACAACTGTACGCTCTAGGAGCCCTCAATCACCTTGGAGAGCTCACCACGACTGGTCGAAAGATGGCAGAGCTGCCTGTGGACCCCATGCTATCTAAAATGATCTTGGCCTCTGAGAAGTACAGCTGTTCAGAGGAGATCCTGACAGTGGCTGCCATGCTTTCTGTCAACAACTCCATCTTCTACCACCCTAAGGACAAGGCTGTCCATGCTGACAACGCCCGTGTCAACTTCTTCCTCCCTGGTGGAGACCACCTGGTTCTGTTAAACATGTATACACAGTGGGCTGAGAGTGGCTACTCCTCCCAGTGGTGCTATGAGAACTTTGTACAGGTCAGATCCATGCGCCGAGCCCGGGATGTGTGGGAACAGCTGGAAGGGCTCTTGGAGCATGTGGAGTGGACGTTGGGCTGAGCTCCTGCCAGGGGGACTACATCCGGGTCCGCAAGGCCATCACTTCTGGTTACTTTTACCACATAGCATGGCTGACACCTACTGGCTACCGAACAGTGAAGAAAAGGCACAAAGTGGTCATTCCTCCCAACTCCTCCCTCTTTAAAGAGCAGCCGCCCTGCTGGTTGCTTTACCATGAAGTTGTCTTGACCAGCAAGGCTTCATGAGACAGGTGTTGGAGATTGAGAGCAGTTGGCTTTTGGAAGTAGCTCCCCACTTCTACAAGGCCAAGGAGGTCGAAGATTCCCACACAAAGAAAATGCCCCCCAAAATAGGCAAGACACCTGAAGAACTGGGCTAGAGAAAAGGACAGATGGGAAGGAACACAAACAGATCTTGATACCAGCACCTTTTCTTTCTGTACATTGTTTAATTCCTGTAAAATAAAATTATTTTTTAATAAAAAAAGTCATATTGCCTCACGTGATATGTCCATTTTTTTTCCTGCTCCCTTCAGTCAGGAATTCAGTTGGTTTGGGGATCATAGATGTGAATTTTGCTTTTCCATTTGAAAGTAGGATCAGTAAGGACTGAAAGGATTTGGAAAGAAATGGGTAGGTATTTCCAAGCCAAGAATAATGTCTGCTGTTCAGCACCCACAATCACCAAGAATGCTCAAATTGCTCCATGCAACAAGATATTATACAAAGGAATTTGATGACAGGAAGCAGTGCTTTGGGCTGAGGGCACAGCTGTGTGGTAGACTGCCTAGCACCCAGAGGCCCTACCAAAAATTGAACTAAATATCAGAAAAGAAAAGAAATTGCATACTAATTTCAGCACTAGCAACCTTGTTAAGCACATTTGAGGCTGTTCATTCACTTATTGACCTATTGATCCATTCATACCACATAACCACCCATCCATCCATTCAGCTCTCCATCCTCCCATACAGCCAATCATTCATTATCCATTTCTCCATCCATCATCCATCTTTCTATCCATTCATTTGTTGAGGACATTTTGCAAACACATAAGAGAGAACGAAGGCTACCCTGGTAGATAGGGAAAGTGGTACAATCTGTATTAATTTACACAATAGCCACCAGCCACAGATAGCATGACAGAGTACAATTAGTTCCCTTGAAATCAAATGAAAATTTCAGGGGGTGCTTAACTACAGAACTTACATTGGATTGGGGAAGACTTATCAAGTTCTTTCCAAACCATAGTCCAGCCTTTACTGCTTCTCTTTCAAGTTGAAAAACAAAATTCACTTCTGAAATTCTAAAACTGCTTTAATCCTTGACTCAGGCAATCATGGAAAAATGGACATGTTAGGTGAATAAAAAGACCTTGAGCTCAAGTGCCAGCACTGCTACCCCTCCCCCCAAATATTTCATGAATAGAAATGTAGGTAAAGCCCTATGGTAAACAAGGACAAGGCCAGGACTTTGATTCCCAGGAAGAAACACACACACACACACACACACACACTCACACACACACACTTCTCATAAATGATTCTTGGTTATCACTAACTCATCTTTGGCTAATGATGTGCTGTAAAAATAACAGCTAGATTTCAGTGAATGCTTCCCCTAATATAGAAATTCTTTAATAAAACTGTCCTTGCCTTCATATGCTGCTTTAGAATGTGTAATAGTATGCTTACAGCTTATAACACCTCAGGCCTCCTGTGTTTTACATGTTAAGTACATTTCCTTAGCAGCTGTAGTTTGATGGTTTAAATAGATGTAAGACTTTTACATTTGGCAACTTACAGTAATGTCTTTATAAAGATAAGATCAAAATTTACTGGTAGGCTCCAGTTATTTTGTAAATGGCAAGTGAGAAACTTTACGCATATGGGCAGATAGTGTGAGTGATATTTTGGGTTAAGGTTGGAAGATGTCAAATTCGAATGTAAAGATCATGTCCAAAGTCCACAAGAATGAGCTGGACTGCTTCTCTGGGCATGAATCAGCTACCTCACAGGCCTCTTACTCTCTTTCTCACATAGTTCTTCCCGAAGGGAGACTCAGGTAAAGCAGCCAGATGGCTAGTGCAGGTTGGCAGCAGACTAAGAGAAACTGAATAGAAGACTTTGAATTTCAGTAATTGTATCTCTCCCCTCTCCTTCTCCTTCTCTCTCTCCCCCTTTCCCTCTCTCTCACCGTCTTCTTCTCTCTCCTCCTGATTCTTTCCCTCCTCCTACTCTTTCCTTAATGTGGCACCAATTGAGGACCTAAGGCACTTGTTTGTCTTTTTTTCACTCAACATTAGTTCACTACTAATTGAGTTACATTTTCACCCCTAGCTTTTCTTCTGGTTAATTGGAGATGTGAGTCTCATGGACTTTTCTGCTGAGGTAGGCTTTGAACCACTATCCTCAGCCTCCAGAGTAGCAAGGATTATAGTTGTGAGTCACTGGAATCAACAACTGTTGTGTTTTCACATTGAGAGTTAATTGTAGTCCTAGTTTGTACAAAAAGATTGTAAAATATTACTGATAAATTATTAACCCCAAGAAAGCAGCTACTCTCATTTATTTGAAATAGACAAATCAAATTGCCTGACACTGGTGGCTCATGTTTGTGATCCTAGCTACTCAGGAGACCGAGATCTGAAGATCGAGGTTCAAAGCCAGTCTATGCATGAAATTCCATGAGACTCTTATTTCCAATTAACCACTAGTGTACTAGGCTTGAGCAAAAACTTCAGGGACAATGCAAGGCCCTGAGTTTAAGTCTCAGTCCTGGCATACATCCCCAAGAATTATGACAATGTAAATATCTGACAGGAAATCACTACTTTTAGTTAGATTTGTTAGACAGAATAGGTGAGAGGTTTTCGGTGCCTGATAAATTTTTTTATTAGGTAACACATGCTTTTGCAATGGTAGATGTTGGAAATCAAGTTTCCATTCCTGAAACAAATACCTGAGAGTGAACTTCTAAAGAGGAGAGGCTTTGCAGGACATTGGTGGCTCACACCTGTAATTCTAGCTGCCCAGAAAGCTGAGATCTGAGGATCACAGTGCAAATTGAGCTTGGTTTGGAGAGGGTATGAAACTCTTATCTTCAGATAACAAGAAGATGGAAAGAACCAAAAAGAACAGAAATCCTGGCCAAGTTTGAGAGATCAGTGCTGCAGCTGCAAGAGCTATTTCGTGGCAACCAGCTGGTTTTCACCCATCTTCTTCCAGATGGTTTAGCAGAGTTCGGCTGGCTCTTGCTCCACTGACCTTCCCTCAGAGCTCAGTGAGGATGCCCCTAGCAGCTGGGCTGGCAGCCTGCAGGTGGACTGCAGTCCATCCAAGCCCCGCCCTGTGGCCCCACCCACCCGCGCTTAGACACGCCCCTCCTGCCCAGAGGACCATGGGAGCTGCTTGCCTGGAATCCCTGTGGAAAGCACAGTTGGAGGCCAACGGACAGGGGCTCTTGGTAGACCTACTAAAGGAGCATCTGGAGATTGTCGTACATTGACTTTACCTTAAAATATGTACTTTATTTATAATTTAAACGTTTATTTATATATATAGTTTACTTATAACTAATAATTTGTTCATTCATTTTGTGGGGAGTGGGTCCTGAACTGGGTTGGGGAAAGGTCTGGGTTTTCTTGCTCACGGTTAGTGCTGTACCATTTGAACCACACTACTTATGGCTTTCTGGTGGTTTATTGAAGTCTTATGGACTTTCCTGACTGGGTTGGCTTCAAACCATTATCCTGAAGTCTCAGTCTGCAGAGGAGCTAGGGTTACAGATGTGAGCCACTAACAACTGGCTTAAAATATTCTTAATAAATAATTTTGCCATTTTCCCTATCCCATCGTTTCAGTCAAGTGAAAACTTTAAAAAAAGGTTGTTCCGATTTTACCCAGAGGATTGATTTGACAATTGTAAATTAAATTGATGAAGAGGTCACCACTGAAATTTATACATCACTTTTTCTATCATAAAGATTAAAATTTCTGGGTAAAATGGAAAATTATGTTTTCAAGATAGTCAAGACTGTTTTTGTTACAGTTTTAGGTACAGAATATTAACATTTGCATCTAAGCTGTGTACTTGGGCACCTCATTCCTGTAATTCTAGCTAGTCAGTAGACTAAGAGCTGAGGATGGTGGTTTGAAGCCAGGCCACGCAGGAACGTCCATAGTTAACCAGTAAAAAGTGAAAAGTGGGGCAGTCGCTGCTTGGGGACGCGGTGTGCGCGGGGGCTGCGTTCTGCGCTCAGGTTTCCCTCTCACCGCCTGTCCCTCTCCGGAGCCCGGGCCCGGGCCCTACTGGACGTGCGCCCATGCGTGTGGAGCGTGACCAAGACCAAAGATGGCCATGAAGTGAGGTCGTGCAAAGTGGCCGATAAAACGGGCAGCATCACCATCTCCGTGTGGGATGAGGTCGGCAGTCACATCCAGACTGGGGATATCATACGGTTGACCCGAGGATATGCATCTCTGTGGAAAGGATGTCTGACACTTTATACTGGAAGAGGTGGTGAACTTCAAAAAATTGGGGAATTTTGTATGGTTTATTCAGAAGTGCCAAATTTCAGTGAACCCGACCCAGATTATCGAGGACAGCAGAACCAAGGGGTAAATAATGAGCTGAAAAATAGTAATACCAGTACAGGTACATTTGGACCAGTGGGAAATGCTGTTCAAACTGGCCCCGAATCAAGGGGATGCCAAATTTCATATTCTGGTAGAAGCAATGGCCGGGGACTGACCTATCCACAGCTATCAGGAGCAACTAATAATCACAAGTCATGACCACAATGAGTAATGGCAGGGATCCTCGGAGGGCCTTTAAAAGATGACCTATTGTCCCGTCCGGCGGGACGTCAACTAGGGCCAAGAACCTAGAGGGAGGAATGAAAGGGACAGGAGACACGAAGAAGGCAGCAAGACAAGCGTTCTGATCAAGCTGCGAATTTTATTTTTCACACAGGGGCTTATATGCCTCTTCAGGAGAGGCAAGAGGGGGTTGGGGTACTGCTCAGGGTAGGAGGTCAGGTGGTAGGATGTTTACATATCAATACAAGCAGGCAAGGGTTGCTTAGTGACCTTAGGGCAAGGAACTATGCAGGCACATTCTTATGCTAAGAATTCAGGGAAGGGGAGAATGTCTCTGACATATCCTCCCTAAACCTTAAAATAAGTGAGGGGCGAGGATTTAGGCAATATCATGGTAGGCATTAATCTGAGAGGGGAGACAGAGGCCCTGATCCCTAGAAGGGAGGCCACGTTGAACAAGAAGCAAGACACACTAGCTGATGTGTCTGTCTTTTTGCTGAAGATGCCAACTTATCGGGCGCGTCCCGCCCCGCAGGAGCTCAGGAAACAGCTGTGCGGTGGTGGTGGAATCAGGCAGGACAGAATATGTGGCAGCAGCTTCATCTCTCAGGAACTCCAATGGAATGTCACACCTCCTGCTGGATTGCCTGCAAATTTCTGCGCAAACTGGTTAAAGCAGCTTAACCTAAGGCCTGACTTCAGTGAATTCTCCCAATGATTCCCTGGTCCCTTTATGTAAAGAGGATTGATGGGAGAAGATTCATCTTCTATAACTTCTTCAAGCTGACTCAGGGGTGTTGTCTCTGTACTTGACCAGGAACCTTAAAAAGCTTAGCCTATTTTACCAAGGGGTTGCCAGGATTAGCTATCAGGAACAATGATTTGCTCCAAACTAGAGATCATATTCAACATTTAACAACTGCACAAACCTTTTTTGGCTACAATAGTTTAGTTTACTTAGCACCCATTTGCAAAGGCATTTTCCTGATTGTCTGGGAAACTAAATCTCTGCAACCTTAAACAATGCTTTAGTTGTCAGATCTAAACAGATTAATAGAGACACAAGTCTCAGATCCACAAACTTTCCTGAATTTGTGGCTGGAGTCAAATCAAACTTTACTCAGTTAGGACTTTAAACTACCCATTATCACAGATGATTGACAAGTTCCTGCCCAGTTTTGGAAGGCACAGGCATTAGTAAGGCATGCTTACAAACTATTCTATGACCTCCCGGCTCTGATTAATATTGAATGGCCAAGCACGAGTGACTCTAGGATCTGACACCATCTCTGCCATCCACACAGAGGCTTTCTGCATCTGGATACTTCATTGTCCCAGTAGTGTCTCTCCACACAGGGATAAACATCCCATTGGCATTTCACTTGCTTGGTTGCTGGACTTGAACTCGGGGTCTGGGTACTGTCCCTCAGCTCTCCAGCTCAAGGCTAGCACTCTGCCACTTTGAGCTCCAAAGCAACTCTGCCTCAGCATTCTGCTGGCAGATTAGACACCACAGTCTCACAGGGACCTTGCTTTGCCCTGGCTGGCTGGAAACTGCAGCTTTCAGATCAATGAGTCCTACAAAAGGCCAAGTTACTCCAATTAGAAGCAACAAGGTGGTCAACTCAGAAATAGTCTCTAAGCATGATCTTACCTGGAACTTGGTAAGAGCCAAAGTTACATCTGAATAAGGATTGCTGTCCTTCTCCATGGGCCAGCTGGAAATTGCTATAAGGAGACTTTATAAGAGCAGGCTAAATAGCAATTAAGCAATCATTTTGGTAGTCCTAATTTTCCTTTTTTCTCTTTCTTGAAACAAACATTTAGGACAACTTAACTTAAACACTTGACATTTTAGTCTTCATTTGCATTTGAAAAACCTTTAAGGGCTCAAGGCACTCCCTTTTCTCCAGGTCTCCTTGAGCTCAAGGAACGGCCTTGGACTTCAGGCCTCCTTTTAGAAGAGGCATTTTTTTTTCCTTCAGTTAAAATTGCTGCCTAGAACTCCCACAGTTTAAACCCAAATATGTTTTTCCTTAATGCAAGAACTACAAACATCATCAGTGCACCAAAAGTCTAAGTCTGGACTTAGTTTCCTCCTTTTTCTAAGATACATTCAATTGCAATCCAGTAACATGAAACCAAATCATACAGAGATAAACCTTTAAACATTCCTTTAAAATACTAATTACATTATCCACATTTTACCATTAGATTTCTAGTGTCAGTTTGCAAGAGAAGACAGACAGACAAAGTTTCTGACGTTAATGAACAATTTTACATTTAAATCTCTAATACATGTCTCCAAACTTTAACTTAAGGTAATAAATCCCAAATTCCCTAATACCTCTGTGCTAAACAGGATACAATATTTGCAATGTAAACAGCTGTATGTATTGCAATACCAGATTTTTAAAATGCAGATTTCAGGATCTTTAGAAAAATACTTTTTACCAGTTTTTCTTTAAAACAATGCAATAATACTTTTAAGACATAGGAAACATTCAAACCTAATAATTTTCTTGAAGTTTAGACTTAGATTTACCCAATTCCCTTTGTGTTTCAAATGAGCTCAACCATTGTTTATAGAGCATGCTGACAATTTAACCTTGAACATGTTCACTCACACCCATTCGCACACACATTCATACTCAAAGATCTTAAAGCACGCAAAATTAATATCGGCCGTTCATTTTCTGGAAATTTTTAGTATCATCAGGTGTTTTTTGTTGTTGTTGTTTTTGTTGTTGTTGTTGTTTTTGCGAAGCTTATTCTTGGAGGTGACAACCAGGTTTTTTGTTGTTGTTGTTGTTTTTGTTTTTAAACAAAGCTTTCTAACAAGGCAACTTAGCTGAAATTTATTCTTCCAGAGCTTGTTTCTGATATCAGACATATTACTTTTTGCAGATGAAAGTTGGGTGGGAGTCTTAAACCTAGGAGAACTAAGACAAGTCTGTGTCCTGTCACCAAGTGTCTCTAGACTGTCACTTCAGCAGGTTGTAGGAAAAAGGAAACTGAACGAAGCCTGCAGCTGCTTTGTCTGGCCTCTGCTCACCTCAGCTGCAGCGGATTGGATGGGGCCATACCAGGCCCGTGTGGAGCCAAAACTTTTTACTTCCCAGAAATATTCAAATAGATAACAAGGATGTGTGCTTGAGTACACGCAGAAAAACCATAAGGATCCATATTTAGAACTGGTACCAATTTTAAAGACAAAACTGGACAAGGAAAAATATGTAACACGAACAAGACAGAGAAGAGACTCCTAAACTTTTGATGGCATGCCTGGCCTTAAACTACCAGCTGGCAGATGGAGTCCATCCTAACACACCTAACAAAAGGCTCTGAAACAAAATCAGACATTGACATATACTCAATCAGACATACTTAACACAAAAACACGAGCTCAGGCGAATGTTTTCACCAAACAGCTATTTTTAGATTTAGACATGTCTTGCTGGTGGGACTCTCAGGTATGCTCTGTTATCCACAAGAAACTCAGAAGGGGGGGGGGCGGGTCAAGGCGTCCCTTGACCACCCAGGCCTCTGTATTATAAAAATAAAACAAAACAGAACAAAACAAAACAAAACAAAACACATACAGGGGGTCGGCCGATACTTACCTCTGGAGGCCTTTGCTTTTCACCTGGGCATCTTTTAAACGTTAATGTCCTTAGGGGCTGATGAGTTAACTTGCTTAATCAATCTCTCGGGCAGCCATCTCGGTGCCGATTGTTTTTGATCCAGGACACAGGCTGAACCGCGTCCCCAAATGAGTACTGGATCTGGACCATAGTTATTAGTGAGGGGGTCTCGCCACATCACCATAGGCGGAGACGTATCTAGAGAAGGGTGCCAGTGGCAGTCTGCAGCCAAATGATCGTTATTATCCAAAGTCAGAAAATTTAACACAAAGAGTGCATGACTTAATCGATCACGGGGGGAAGCAAAGGATAAAGAAGTGGATTTAAGCCGCGTAAGCCAAGTTTTTAGCGTTTGATGGGCTCTCTCAACAATTCCTTGACCTTGTGGGTTATAGGGGATTCCTGTAATGTGATTAATGTGAAGCGCTTCACAAAACTGTCTAAATTTTGCACTAACATAAGCAGGACCATTATCTGTTTTAATTTTAACAGGTTTTCCCAGAACAGAAAAGGCTGTGACAAGATGTGAAATAACATCCTTTGTGGCTTCTCCCGAATGAGGGGGGGGGCAAAAATGAAACCACTATACCTGGGCATCTTTTACAAAAAAGGTTGTTAAAGGAAAACCACTGTTTCTAGAAAAAGCAATCTTATCTCAATAGTATAAATATACAAATTATTAGGAATTGATAAAAGACTTGGGAGCCCTGGTCGGGTCATTCCCATGGGCATACTGAAGGGAGATCATGAAGAAACCTGTATTTGAAACTTGTATTTGCCTGATCCTTATTAATTTTAGTAGCTCCAATTGTTTTCCCGGCCAATAGGTCATTGCTCCACCCACAGGGTGGGGGGCATGCAATTAGACTGTGGCCCCTAGAATTGGGGGAGCAGTTCTATGCTAATTGTTTCATAACTAATGCAGTCATCATAAAATGTCACAACATCTGTATCTTGTCTCTCCCTAGAGATTACAGGGCAGGTCCTCTTTAAGAGCAGCGGCTGAATGGCTCTGGCCAGGACAGGGGGCTTGCCAATTGCTAAGATGCTGCTAGGCCAGCTACATCCAAGAGCTGGGGCCTGTGGCAGTTTCTAGTTGCTGGGAGCTTAAGGCCTGAGAGGATTGCTGATGGTTTTGGCCCAGGGCGAATTAGGCCCATTTTTGGAGACTGCTTTCTTAAGGTCTTTTAGGGCAGGTCTATTGCCCCCAGGGTTAGCATTTATCAAGCATGGTGGGGAGGAGTAAAATGGTGCTTAACCCGCCCTTTCCTTTCAGGGGAGGAGCTGCCGAGATATGGCGGGTTAACCTCCTCTTCCGGTTTAACACGAGGTGAAGTGTGGGAGTAAAATGGCGGAGGCTGCTCTGCCCTCCAATTGTCTGCCGCAAATTTTGGGGCAGGAGCACTTGGTGCTCTGGGGCCTGATCCCAGGATCAAAGGGGCTCAAAAATCCCTCCTCAGGGCGAGGCTCTAAAACCTGAGCAGCGGGAGGGCCAACTCTCCACAACTCTGAGCACTCTTTACTTAAAGTTTCCTTGGCCCTAGATGCCTTAAGGGCAGACAAGGTCTGATAGACCCTGAGGGGAGGATTCTCTCCCAAGTTTATCTTCCTACTTCTCACCAGGAGCTCCACTCGGTCCCATGCAGCCCAATTGAAAAGAATGGCCACCATTAACATAGCGCATGTTAAGGCCTCCCAGACCTTCTCGGCCCCGGTATCTGAAATCTCCATACCTCTGCTTTTAAATCTAGATGCTGTGAGCACCGGTTAATTTTGTAGATCTGACCTGTCCTGAGCCGCCAACAAAATATTATCAGAGTGTAGGGAAATTGTAAAAAAGCAATCTTTAAGATCAATGATCATTTTATCTACATAAAAACAATTCTTGTCAAACACATTTGGTAAAGGCTATTTACAGCATACATGGCCAAGCACGCACTATTTACAGTTTCAAGCAGAAAATCTTCCTTATTTGACCACAATTGCAATAGCTACATGAATCTGATCTCCAGCTTGGCTCTGGGTTACCGGGAAAGCTAAGAAGGTTTGGTTTTTCAAAATCAAGGTGGCAGAGTTCTAAATTGAGGGAGGGAACGCAACTCTTAAGGAGTTGAATATGTTCCCGTCTATGTTGGAGTGATCGCTGCAAGGCTGATAAATCAGGCATAGGGGGATCGGGCTCGTGGAGAGCCGGGGCATGAGAGAAGGGGGTCGGGAGGCCTGTCGCAGTACCTCCTCGCCGTACTTAATTCTTTTTAACCCAAATTCTTCGTGTCTTGAGAGCCTATGAAAAAACAATTCCTGTGACGATGATGCCTGTCCCATGGTCAGTCACTTACCTTTCGCCATCTCCACTCAGCGTTGACCGAGATTTCTCGGGTGGGCTACTCCGAGCTGGTCACACAATCACTTGGATCCAAGGTTTCCTGGAAGACAGCGTTCCTCAGCCTCGCGGGCACTCGAGCCGCACATTGGGCGCCATTTGTCCCGTCCGGCGGGACGTCAACTAGGGCCAAGAACCTAGAGGGAGGAATGAAAGGGACAGGAGACACGAAGAAGGCAGCAAGACAAGCGTTCTGATCAAGCTGCGAATTTTATTTTTCACACAGGGGCTTATATGCCTCTTCAGGAGAGGCAAGAGGGGGTTGGGGTACTGCTCAGGGTAGGAGGTCAGGTGGTAGGATGTTTACATATCAATACAAGCAGGCAAGGGTTGCTTAGTGACCTTAGGGCAAGGAACTATGCAGGCACATTCTTATGCTAAGAATTCAGGGAAGGGGAGAATGTCTCTGACAACCTATGCCAAATAGTCACATGTAGTTTTTGAACTCATGACCTACTTGAACACATATTGCACTTTTATTTATTGTTAACTGTGAAACGTATGTCCTTTATTAGTTTTCTTTTACATTTTTGGTTTGTTAAGACAAGTGGTTGATTTTTATAGCAAAACTGTTAAGCTACTCAAGTATCCTATTGAAGAGTAAGAGCTCTCTGAGAAGTAGGGGCATTTACTTAGAGCAAAACTATTGGATATCCTCTTTTAAAAACCTGTACCCATTTTAAGGGTGAGTTACTTGAGATATTAAGCTTTATAGCCTCTGTGAGTCTATCTTCTGTATATGTTTTTGTAATATTTGGCATAAAGTTTAATGGGATATATTGTTTTAAATCCAGCTGTTTACCAGCTAAAGCAACAACCACAAAAAATGAGAAATTTGATCAATGCTAACAGCCATTTTGACTCCAGGAATAACTGACTATATTGACTGCTATTAAGATTTTCCCTAGCACTGAATCATCTAGAATTCTTGAGTTGCCCCCCCCAATTTATCGTAATTTTGGAATAAAAGTAATTATTTTGTAAGAAAGTACATTTTCTGTGCTTTCTGTAATGTGGTACTTTTAACATTTGTTTTTAAAACTACTTATTATGTTGGGAGAAAATTTAAAACTAAGGCCTTAAGTATTTAGTTTTGAAACTACCATGTAAAATATTAAAATGTAGTTTGGAGGAGTTGTAAAATCACAAACATTGATTATTAAAAAAAGTGTAAGTAGATATAATGAAGGTGATTTAAATTGAATCCATGTAGCAATTAGCAGTCTTAAGTTGCCCTGGTAGTTAACAGCCTTCAGTGAAAGTGCTAGGCACTTCCCTTTATTTCAGTTGTGTGTATGTGTCCTAATTTTGGAATAGATTGACATTATAAGCAAAAGTTACATGACTCTCAAGAGTGGGTTGCAGCTTTATTAAAAAATGTTAACGTGTACTTTATTTATATGTTACAAATGAGACCCACTTTTACTTTTTACTATATGGGTGGATAGCTAGTAACTTTTTTCCTTTGTTAAAGTTTCGCCTCCTCTTTTGAATAAAACTTGTATTAATATTAAAAGATCTTCCTAATTTTTACTCTTTTCTATGACAACAGTGGAGAGCCTATACATCTTCCTGACATTATAACATTAACCTGAAGACTTCTTAGTTTTATATTTGTTGTCTTCCCCCCCTCCCACTTTTGTTGCTTTTTCCTTCCTACCTCAAATCATACAATAAAGTCATAGCATTTTAAAATTTTTTTAAAAAAAGTGAAAAGTGGAGGAGAGTGGCTCAAATGGTAGAGCACAAGCCTTGAGATAAAAGCTACAAGGCAGCACTTAGGGCCTGAGATTGTGTCTATACCAGCACCTTCCCCACCAAAAGACCACCATAAACATAAGTTGTGTGATATCTAATTACTATACAGGTCACAAACTCATGATATTTCTGCCTCCAGAGTAGCTGAGATTAAAAGCATGTGCAGCACATCCAACTTCTCCTTCTTACTGTCTTTGCTTCCCTCCCTTCCTCCCTCCCTCCTTCTTTCCATCCCTCCCTCCCTCCTACTTTCCTTCCCTCCCTCCCTCCCTCCCTCCTTTCCTTCCTTCCTTCCTTCTTTCCTTCCTTTCTCTTTTTTTCTGTTTTTGAGACAAGGTCTGAGACACAGATAGCCTAGCTAGACTTGAATTCTAGATCCTTCTGTCTCAGCTCTCTGGGAGTTGTTAAGACAGATAAGCTTCACCATACCTGACCTGTTCTTATTGTTACCTACTGTAGTTTAGTTTTTGCCTTTTGTAGGACCTTCTATAAATATAACTCTGCATATTGCATGGTTTCATATAAAACTTCCAAGATACTTATAAATTATTAATAAACCCTCTGCATTCTTTTTATATTTTGAAATAGTACTCTATTACATAAACATGCCCCATTTTGTTTATCCATTATCACATTTTATTCATCCATTTATCCCCATATTTATTTATCCATGGACATTGGATTATTTGTAATTTTTGGTTTGTGATGAATGTAACTGTTATGGATATTCTTTTTCTTTTCCTGTTTTCTCTTTTGGTTTTTTTTTTATACACAGTGGAGTTTGAACTCAGAGGCTTGTGCTTGCCAGGCAAGGTTTGGGACTGATTAATTTTTTGTGGGGGGGAGGTAGTCATGGGGCTTGAACTCGGCCCGGGCACCGTCCCTGAGCTCTTCAGCTCAAGGCTACTGCCTTAAGCCAAGCCTCACTTCCCATTTTCTAGATGTTAATTGAGAAGCATCTGAAGTCCTTTTGTGCTGGGGCTGATTGTGAACCTTGATCTTCAGATCTCAGCATCCTGAGTAGCTAGGATTATAGGCATGATCCACTGTGCCTGGCTTGGGATTGATTAATTTTTTAACTGATTGAGCCATACCCCTAGTTAGGTTTTCTCTTGTGATTGTCTGAATAGGGCCTTCCTTTATCCCAGGCCATCCTGAACCTCTATCCCCCTATTTATGCTTCTAACTGAACTAGGATGACAGCATGAATCACCACGTCCAGCTTTTTATTGTTGAGATGAGGATCGCAGTGCAAATTGAGCCTGGTTTGAAAAGGGTAGGAAACTCTTATCTTCAGTTAACAAGAAGATGGAAAGAACCAAAAAGAACAATTTAGAAGACATGAATAGAGATGAATATGAAGAAAAAGAGAAACTAAAATCATAAAAATTGTCACCATCCAAAAATATTAACCACTAACTTACATCCTTCAATAACCAGATGGTTTGCTGATATATTTGAATGTTAATATGTTCAGATGATTGCTTCCTAAATACAACGACTGTCGGGGCCAGCCGGCAGTGAACCAGGGTTCCCAAATTGGGATTCCTGAAATAGGGGGCAGGGACTAGGAAAAAATAGAAGAGAGACAAACAGATGGGGTTTGGGAGGGCTACAGCCCAAATCAGGAGCCACAGCTTAAGAAGACAGTAGCCCAAGACTGTAGCCCAGTTTATTTCCAGTTCTGACCTTAAATACACTTGTTTAAACTAGGGAACTGCCAGTGGCTACATTCCTACAAACAGTATCAAGTCTCAAATAGGTTGAATGAGAAGCAATCAAGTCCCAAATAGGTTAAATGAGAAGCTATCAAGTCCCAAACAGGTTAAATGAGAAGCTATTGACACAGCCCAAAATCATGATAAGAGCTTACTTCCTTGTGTACTCAATTGTGCGGGTCCAAGGTCACTGACCCCACAGTCACGGTTACTGACCCCACAGTCGGTCCCCAACAAAGTACCTATGTGCAGATATAATTATAAAATCTACTGTCTGTCTGTCTGTCTGTCTGTCTGTCTGTCTATCTATCTATCACCTGGTACTGGTATTGAGGCTTGAACTCAGGTCTTGTCTTCCTGCTTACCTTTTTTCCCCAATGTATTCCTGGGTGCTATGATTCTGTATATCAGGAAGTTGTGTCTAGACATAGGTGTTTGGATTACTGGTCAGTGGATCCACATCCTAAAAAGACATATTGGTTGTACATGATCATATATATGAGCCCTTGTATTCATGTGCTTTTTGTTTCACATACATGCTTCTCACATTTTCCTGTCCCATTGCTGCTAAGAGAGGAAGTTCAAGCATCTTGTCAGAATGTGATCCCTACATCTCCCCATGGCTCATTGCTCATCCCATTATTCTGCAGACTTCTTCCTTTGTTCTTTTAAAGAAGTGTGCTGCTCAGTCCTCTGAGGCTGCAAGTCTAACAACACAAACTGCAGAAAAGGCACTAGTGTTAAGTTAGGAATCCAATTAAGTTCTAAAATGTTAGTTGACAGAAATTTGTCGTCGTCTTTTTTGAACCACAATCCTCAGATCTCAGCCTCCTGAGTAGCTAGCATTCATTACAGGCGTGAGCCACTGTGCCCAGCTAGAAATTTTCTTCTTAATGCAAATCAAAATAACATTGAGATTTCACCTCACTCCAGTTAGAATGGCCATTATCAAAAAATCAAATAACAACAGACGCTGGTGGGAATATGGCCAGAAGGAAGTGCTACTATACTGTTGGTGAGAGTGTAACTCCTTCAACCACTCTGGAAAGCAGTATGGCGATTCCTCAAAAGACTAAACCTAGAGTTCCCCTCTGACCCAGCAGTTCCCCTCCCTGTCATTTACCCAATAGTCCAGAAACAAGGCCATACAAAAGCTACTAGCACAACGATGTTCATCACAGCATTATTTAACATAGCTAAGATATGGAACCAACCCAGATGCCCCTCAGTATATGAATGGATCAAGAAGATGTGGTATTTATACACAATGGAATTCTATATTGCCATCAGAAAGAATGACATCACCCTGTTTGTAAGGAAATGGAAAGACTTGGGGAAAAAAAGCATATTAAGTGAAGCCAGACCCAAAGGAACATAAGCTCCATTTGTAATAATTAGTACACATCTACGCATCTCCTGGCAGAGATCAAAAGCTCAAAAGCTAAGTGCATCTGACCATATGGGATGAAACTAAACAAAATGAACTCTAGGATATGGAAACAGAGGTTTATCTTTGTGATTGTTGTTATGAAGTTATTTCTTTTCTCTTTTTTTTCCCTTGTGGTTAATTTTATGTGGTTACTGTATCTGACTTTGTTACCTGGTATATTTTATATATGTTTGTATACCTGGTGTATTTGAAAAAGAGAAGGGAAGGAAGAAAACAAGATGATTGGGAGGGGGGTGAGGGAAGGGAGAGGGGAACAAAAACATGAGAAGGGGTATCAATGTTGAAGAAGTAATATACCCACTATCTGATGGATGTAATTGTAACCTTTCTATACATTATCCTGAAGATAAAATGCAATAAAAATAAAAAATAAAATTTTCTACTTAACAGATTGACTGTTACATTAAATGGTCAATCAAATGATAGATAATAAAGGTAAGCTTAGAAGGTAGATCCAAGGAATAATTACAATAGCATATTGAATTTGCCTTTTTCTTTATAGGTCAAAAGTTACCTTGTAAATTGACCATTTTTATCATCAAATTCTATGAATGCCACAGAATGGGGTTCCATAATGAGTTTCAATAGGGCTTACAGGAGGAAGGAAATGATAATGAAGCTCACTCAGAGACAATGTACTAGATCCAGGAAAACAAAGTTTGTGTATAGAAATGGCTATGGGCAAATGAAGAACAACATTTTTTTCCTAGAAATGTAATAAATTATTCCCTTAGGTGTCACGCTTAATGTTGAGAAAGCTATTTGGAAAGAGTCTGATCACTGGACCAAAATACAATCTTAATTCTATATGCTCACAAGGCCATTCCTTTCTGATCTTGTCAGGGAAAATAAGACAGTATAAAACTCCTTACCAGCAGGAAAGGGAAAACCATCTAAGGAAATATTGTCCATTCTGAGAGTTATAGATACAGTGAAAATTTGATAAAGAATTAAGCTAACCTCAAAGAATGTTAGTGTGGGCATCTAGGAGGAAAAGGAATCCTTAATGAAGGTTACAAATGGTAGACTAAGTCTTTAATGAGGAAAAGACTTGCCAAAGTAATAGAAGAAATACTTTGGGAAAATACCTATTGTTGAGGTGAAAGAAATTGGAACAAGGTGTTTATAGGTTATTCGTGTGAAGTACACAATAACGTGCACCTTAAATTTGCTCATTTTGGTGTTTTATTTTTTTTTGCCATTCCAGGGTGTGGACTCAGGGCCTGAGCACTGTTATGTGGTAACTAGGAATTGAACCTGGGTCTTCATGCATGCTAGGCAAGCACTCTACCATCAGACCAAACTCCTGGCCCCTCATTTTGGTATTTTTTTTAATGGCAGTCCTAGTGCTTGAACTCAGAGCCTGGGCACTGTCTTGAACTTTCTCAAGGCTAATGTTATACCACTTGCGCCACAGCACCACTTCTGGCTTTTTCTATGTACATGGTACCAAGAAATTGAACCCAGGGCTTATTGCATGCTAGGCAAGCACTCTACCATGAGGCTATACTCCCAGCCCTCATTTTGGTATTTTGTGCCTCTCTCTCTCTGTCTCTCTGTCTTTCTCTCTCTTTGTCTCTCTGTCTCTGTCTCTGTCTTTTGCCAGTCTTGGGGCTAGAACTCACAGCTTGGGCATTGTTCTTGGGCTTTCTCAAGGCTAGCACTATATCACCTGAGCCACATCACCATTTCCAGCTTTTTTTCGGTGTATGGGATACTGGGGAATTGAACCTAGGGCTTCATACATGCTATGTGAGCACTAGACCATTAGAATACTACTGCTCCCAATTCCGGCCCTACTGTTTCTTTTTATTCTGCTAGCTTACTTGTGTCAAATTAATAACCAAAATGTTTCTGTGTGTTCATCTTACATGATACTAAGTATATATTTAAATGATGAAGATCTAGGTCATTGAAGTAATACCTGAAGGAAAAATAAAAGTATTCCAATAAGAATTACATTGAACACTTGAGGAAATATACTTTTGTTATTTCTTAAGGATCAGTGTTTCTTTTGCTGTAAATACTATGATTTATCTGACTTTACAGGATGTGACTCAGTATATTGCATCAGAAGAGCAAGACAGTTGTGAGGAATCATATCCAGCCTTTGGCATGTTCATTATTTATATTCTATCTTCTCGTATAAGTGGGTTTTGTATTTTCAATAATATAGCCAAAGGAACTTACTTCCCAGACTACCCTGAACAATTAATAGGTCAAATCAGCAACTGCTATAATTATTTTTGCAAGTATGAGTACTTACTAAAACACTTAAGAAATATCAGCATCATATTAAGTATGATCTTTAGAGTTATGCTCAAAATGTGTGATTAATTTGTGCTTCTGATAATAAATTTGCCTCATGTGATAAAAATTTAAATCCAAATCAAAGACTGACTAATTAGTCAGAATTGAGAATCCTATTTTGCCATTAACCCTTAGCTTCTTATCAAAGGGAAATAATTCTTAATGGCTCCCAATTCATAATTTCATGTTAAAATCATTAATGCCAAAGACTGGAACAGAAATATATCATGTGGTATACGTACCTTCAATGTGTGGATTGAGGGAGAGAAGAGTCTGACATGTGTCTGAAGGAGATGATTGGGAAGGGTGCTGGATATTACAAAAAACCCAGAATATTTCATTTTAATGAATTGGATCAGAAAATACAATCACATTTTTTAGACTGATATAAATATAGCTTAGCATAGATTCACACTGGACTTTCTGCTGTGAGTATACACAGATGAAAGACCCTGTATAGACTATAACCAAGTGGAAGAAAACCATTAATCCATATATCCAATAGAAACTTAGAAATCATGGCTTCATGCCATGTTAAAATTGTGTTGTGTATTCAAAACTGAATCAGTTTCCCTTTCTGAATATTTAGCTATGGAGACACCATCAGGAAACAAGCCATGCATGTTTGCATTGTATTGACATGACAGAGAAGGAATCTGTCAGCAAAGAATTTTTAGCTCTAGAACCCCTTCCAGTGAAGATGTTGAGAAGGATTTACATTTCCTTTGTTCCTGAGATGGAAGCCAGAAGGAAGAAAATTCCCTACTCAGACAACAGGTTCCCTAATATGACATTGATCCTCCATGGAAAGAAAGCTGACAGACGAGTGAATCTCTAGGAGGATCATCATCCAGGGAGACAGAGCAGAGCATGCCTAGGTTCATCATTTTATCCTGACAGTCAGGGGTTGAGCAGGTGTCAGCCAGAAAGATACCCATTATCCTGGCATCTACATTGTTATAATGAACAGAAAAGGAATGACAGCAGGAGGACAAGGAGATTTCTCACATTTAAGAAGTAGCTCTTCTTGGGCTAGGAGTTTGGCCTAGTGGTAGAGTGCTTGCCTAGCATGCATGAAGACCAGGATTTGATTCCTTGGTGCCACATACACCGAAGTGGTGTTTTGCCTCAAGTGGTAGAGAACTAACCTTGAGGAAAAAGCCTAAAGACAGTGCTCAGGCCCTGAGTTCATGCCCCAGGATTAGCAAAAAAAAAAAAAAAGAAGTAACTCTTCTTACCTTATACAGCTTATACTTTTGTTAATCAAGAGGCGGGAATTGGTAGGTCCAAGTTCAAAGCCAACCCATCACAAAAGTCTGGGAGACTCCCTGTCCACAATAAGTAGTAAAAAAAAAGGAGGCGACAGTGTACCTCATGAGGTAAAGGCCAAGTGTGGTATAGAAAGGCGAGAAAGTTTAAAGGCTGAAACCAGCTAAATCTGAAATCCAAAGAAAGAAAGATAAAGGGAGAAAGCAAGCAACTGTCCTTTTGCCTTTTTTTTAAAGCTTATTATACTTTTTTATTCACAGAGGAAATCTGTAAATGGTATTTTCTTCTGTTTTTGGCTGTTGGGCTTGGATTCTGGGCTTGGGTGCTGTCCCTTAGCATTTCAGTTTAAGGCTACCGCCCTACCCCTTGGCCATAGTGCCATTTCCCATTTCCTAGTGGTTAATTGGAGATAAGAGTCTCACAGTCTTCAGGGTCTTTAGTGCCTGATCTGACTTTGAATAGAGATTCTCAGATCTCAGACTCCTGAATAGCTAAGATTACAGGCATGAGACACTGTGCTTGGCTGTAGTTCCTTCCTTCCTTTCTTTCATTCTTTCTTTCTTTCTTTCTTTCTTTCTTTCTTTCTTTCTTTCTTTCTTTATCTTTTCTTCCTTTTTGTTTTTTGCCAGGCTTACGACTTGAACTCAGGGCCTGAATACTGTCCTTATGTTCTCAAGGATAGTGTTCTAGCCCTTGAGCAACAGCACCACTTCCACCTTTTTCTATGTATGTGATACCGAGGAATGAAACATGATACGTGATATGGGATAGGCAAGCACTTTTACCAATAGGTCAAACTCCTTGCTCAAACATAGTATTTAAAGCTAATGTACAATCTAAAATATATCAACAACTCAAAAAATTGAATCACTCCAAAAGTAATCTCCAAAGTAACAACCATCCCATTAAAAAATGGGCCAAAGACTTAAAGAGAGTCTTCTCTGAACAAGAAACAAAAATGGCCTATAGACACATGAAGAAATGCTCAACATCTCTGGTCATAAAAGAAATGCAAATCAAAACAACTCTAAGATTCCACCTCACTCCAGTTAGAATGGCCAGGATCAGGAAAACGAATAATAACAGATGCTGGAGGGGATGTGGCCAGGAGGGATCACTACTACACTGTTGGTGGGAGTGCAAACTCGTTCAACCACTATGGAAAGCAGTGTGGCAGTGCCTCAAAAGGCTAAACATAGAACTCCCCTATGACCCAGCAATTCCACTACTTGGCATTTATGCAACCATCCAGAAACAAGGGCATACTAAATCCACTAGCACAACAATGTTCATTGCAGCACTATTCACCATACCAAAGATATGGAACCAACCTAGATGTCCCTCAGTGGATCAACAAGATGTAATATTTGTACACAATGGAATTCTATGCTGCTGTCAGAAAGAATGACATTGCCCCATTTGTTAGGAAATGGAAAGACAGAAAAAATCATATTAAGTGAAGTAAGCCAGACTCAAAGGAACTTAGGCTCAATGGTTTCCCTCATTTGTCATAATTAGTAGAAACCCTGGGCTCTACTAGCAGAGATCTGCAATAGAGAAAAATCTTGATACATAAGGCCATATAGTATGAAGTTAATTGAAAGGACCTCCAGGATATTGAAACAAAAGCCATATAATGAATGATTGTTGTCCTTAATGTACTATGTTGTCTCTCGTCTCCTTTGCTGTCTCTTGGGTATCTCATATTGTTACAGTATCTCACTTTGTTATCTGATATATTGAATTTATTTGTATTTGGTTATTTGAAATTTGATAGGGAAGGGGGGAAAACCAAGATGGGTGCGGGGTGTGGGGGGAGGGAAATGGGTACCAAGACATGTGAAAGGGTATCAATGTATGTGAATTAATGCACCTTCTATCTGGCAAATATCATGTAACCCTTTTATTAATTACAATAAAAAATTAAAAGAAAAAAAATAAAGCTAATGTACAGAAGAAAATTTCCATTGAACTCTCTCACATGATTTACTGCTTTCTTGCCAGAGAAAGCTTTTCCTTAATAAATAGATTGATACCCTCTTGGGTCCTTTTGTATCTAGGAAAATACTTGTTTTTCTTCTTGTTGGTGTTGCTTGTTGGTGATGATCCTATGGCTTTAACTCAGAGCTGGGCACCTACATGTTTTTGCTCCTGGTTAGCACTCTCCCATTTGAGCCACAGCTCCACTTCTAGTTTTTTGGAGGTTTGTTGGAGATAAGTCCCATAGACTTTGATTCCTAAGCTGATTTCAAGCAGGGATTCTGAGACCTCGGCCTCCTGAGTAGTTAAGATTACAGTTGTGAGCCACTAGAGCCCAGCTGATGATACTTTTTCTTTTGCTTAATTCAGTATTAGGATCCCTCTGATCATATCAATATCATCTTTTGAGACATAAGCAATTTTTCTTCTAGAAAGTGTTTTCATATTTTATTTCTAGCCCAGTGAAGATATTAGTACTTAAAATATGTATTTGATACTCAACTATAGTAGTTTAAGTTAAATAAAGAATAAACACAAATATAAAAGCTCTGATTTTCTCTGTATGATGACTTCAGTGTGCAAGATGGAGTTTTAATACCTGTGAAAACTACTTTTAAAATATTTCCTCTGGCATCTGTTAAACCACATCTTGTAAGTTTTTGGGGTGGGTCATGGGTCTTGAACTCGGCCTGGGCACTGTCCCTGAGCTCTTCAGCTCAAGTTTACCACCCTACCCTAGGTGTTGTCCTTGAGTTCTTCAGCTTCCCTACTCTTGAGCCAAGCCCCACTTCCCGCTTTCTAGAGATTAATTGAAGATAAAGTGTCTCAAGTCCTTTTGAGCTGGGGCTGGCTTTGAACCTTGATCCTCCCATTTCAGCCTCCTGAGTAGCTAGGAGCTGATGTAAACACCTGAGAGTCTTTTATTGCAAGCTTGAGCCTGGGCTCTTAATCATCAGCCACACAGCAGGTTAGAATTGAGAGCCCCGACCCTTCAGTTAGCAGGGTTTTTTTTTAGTAATTTGACCATAAGGCACAAGCTGGCCATATTCAAGAGGCCAATAAAATTGTAACATTTCCACCTGGTTTCTTGCTTTTGTTCTTCTGTCAGGAATTTACAGTCCACAGCTTACTCAGGAAATTAGGGGGAAATCTAGAGAGGGGTCTCTTCAGTCTACTAGATTCCTTCTTAGAGAGGATACTTTCTGGCACTAATTTGATCACTGTGTGTGTGTGTGTGTGTGTGTGTGTGTGTGTGTGTGTGTGTGTGTGTGTAGTAAGGCTTGAAATCCAATCCTCAAAACCTTGCTTGGTTGTTTACTTATGGCTGGCTCTGTACCACTTGATCCTCTACTGTCTAGTTTTTTGATGACTAACTGAAGGTAAAGATCTTCTATATTTACCTACCCCTGGTAGCTATGAACCAAGATCCTCTAAGCCTCTTGAGTAAATAGGATTATAAGAGATGAACTACTGGCATGCATATCTATTGGCATGGGGTTTCTTTCTTTTATTCACTTGTAAGAAATGTCAGAGGAAAACAAATGACTTATAATTAGGACTACTCAGATAAAACACTGATGTTTAACACATGGGTTAACATTCGCTGTGCTCATCAACCTTCTGTATGATTTCAAACTTTTATATCTGTAATGAGCAATTAGATTTCTTGAGCCCTATTTTTGGCAATAATTAGATCACTTACAAGAAAGTTGGTTCTTCCTCTCTTGGTTTTATAAATTTTTGGATATTTCAGGGCAGGATTTATGGAGTGTTAATTTTGCCCTGCTGTAGCAAGGCATCTCTGATGTCCTCTGTTCTGTAAAGACATCACTTCCTGGCAGTGTGTGAACAATAGGTAGTTTCCTGTCATCTCTTCATGTGTTTTATTCCTCAATGTCAGGCTCCTTTCTGAACACACGTGATCCACTGCTCCATTACATATGCAAGGGGGTCCTGTGTAGCTCTCCTGGATTTCCCTCATACCACTCTGAACTCTCCAGTGCACTGTCACGTGACACTCATCCTCCTCGCTTCCATCAGCCTGTTTTACTCACCATTGCATCTTGGGAACTTGGAGTGTGCACCACCTAGCTCCCTTCTTTCTTTGCCTTGGTCTGTGCATTCACTGACTCCATTCTCTCAAATAGGTTGTCTTCAAAGTGCTTTAATGTGGTTTGCTTGAATATTTTTGGATTGGCTTCATACAGAATCAGAGCTCAGTGCAGCTTACTCCACCTTAGGTAGAAACAGACTGCCATGAAGCATCAGTAAATATTGTAGACTGGATAAATGCCAGTTCATAGTCTCTCTTCCTGCTTCCTTTTTAGTGTTTAGCTATCAATGTAGCTATTTTTTTCTGGAAAGTACTCCTGTGCTTAAAGAAGGTCAATTCCTAGGAGAAAATGCATTTTATTCCAGCATCTAGTGAATAGATAGTGGCCATTTTTCTGCCTTTCCATTCCCCTAGTGTCTAAGCTAACCCAGAACAAAGATGTAACTCATCTACCTACAGATCTTCATGTAGTTGTTTCATGAAGTAGAACCTCTTTATGCACTTGGATAGAGAGTGGATGAGAAAATATGTGTTCCTTTATAATAAAAAAATAACCCAACCTGACATAGCTTTTTCCCTTGTTTTCTTTCAGGTTGGTTATTTCAGCCAGAATGCACTTCATTCATATGTAAAATACATATGAGAATATGCTTGGGAAATATGTTGAGATGCCAAGACAAGGAGCAAAAAAAAGCAAAGAATATGTTATCACAGTTACAGTGTGAAGAACAGGAAGGAGAATTTTGTCATTTTGAGGTAAATGCCTATCTATATGTAGTGTTTGACAGTTTGTGACAAGTTAGTTTACCACTGATACATGTAATGATTAAAGGCATATTTCTTAAATCACAATTTTAATGACTTCCTAAAAGGAGAATATACTGAGATCTCATTGTAAAGCAAAACATTTTGAATATGCTATTTGTTGATGCTGCCAGAAAAAATATTCTGTATATAAATAATTTTATATGTTCCTATTTAATTACTTTCAACAAATATTTTATGTATAGGATTATAAAATTAAAACATGAGTTTGATCAATATCTCAAAAATACTCATAGAAAGAATCTTCATTCACAGTTCCTCAGCACTCAGCCATGTTATGACATATTTCCAATATTACTAACACTATGGATGCAAAGGCATTTTTCATTTATTCTTTTGTTCTGGTTCTCAGAAATGCAAATTCCTTAGGAGTTCTTTATTGACTAATGAAATGCTGGTATTTGTCCTGGGCAAACCTCACAGGACTGTGGACAGCATGAAGGAGGCCATTGAAGGAATTTTCTTGGTGATTGCACACACTCAGTCTCTTGCCCATATTCCTGTCACAAGGCCTAGCAGCGAGGGCTATTCTACAGAAAAACTTCCACGTGTTGCAGAATTGAAGGGAAGTTTCTCTCCTGGAGAAAATCTCAAATGCATACACTTCAGTTGAGAGCCTGGACCAGTACCTGAGCAGGGTCAGTTGCGTCAATGTTTTCCACTGGCTTGCGGTATTTGAATGATTATTCTTCAGTTTTTGACATCCTGACTTGTTTGACTGCCTTGTATGTATTCAGTTAAGATTGCTACCATTCAGTGTTCATAAAAGAATTGGAGATTTGGCATTTTTTAAAATCTCTAGGTCTCATTCTGAATTGCTACAGGTTTTTTTTTTTTTTTTGGTCATGGGACTGGGTGTTGTCCCTGAGCCCTTTCAGCTCAAAGCTAAAGCTCTTGCCCTACCCTGGAGCCCCAGTGCCACTTCCGATTTTGTAGTCGTTAATTTGAGATAAGAGTCTCATTGACTTTAGAGCCTGAGCTGGATTTGAACCGTGATCCTCAGATCTCAACTTCCTGAGTAGCTAAGATTACAGGCACGAGCCATAGTGCCTGGCCAGCTGTTTTTGTTTGTTTGTTATTGTTATGTCTTTTTTGTTCACAGTGGGGCTTCCAGTATCCTCCATACTTGTGTTCTCCATTCGTGGGATAATTTCAACAGTTGCTCTGACTTTATTAATGTTTATCAGATAGTATACTGAAAAGCATTTTATACATGTCCCATACCTTCTCTTGTCATGTCCTCACTCCCCACTGCTGCCCTTACCGCAAAAGGTCCTCTTGTACATTCCTATTATTCATCTTTAAAGTCTAGATTTACAAAATGGAGAGAAAATGTGACATTTGGCTCTCAATGTGATGTATTTGGCTTAGCATGATGAGTTCTCCTATCCATTGTCCTCATAATGATTTCACTCCATTTTTAGAGCAGACTCATTCCTCATTTTGTCCACATATAGCAGTTTTGTATATACTCATTGATGAGTAGGCAATAGTTTTGATTCCTGTGTTTCAACATTTTTGTTGTTGTTGTTGTGAGACCAGAACTCTGGGCCTGGGCTCTTTCCCTGAGCTCTTCAGCTCAAGGCTAGGGCTCTAACACTTTGGGCTTCAATGCCACTTCCGTTTTTCTGGTGATTAATTGGAGAGTACTGTGCCATGTATTTCCTGCCTATGCTACTTTGAACTGTGATCCTCAGATCTCATCTCCTGACTAGTGAGCATTGCAGGCGAGAGCCACTGGTGTCCAGCTTCAACTCTTTTGAATAGTGCTAAAATAGGCACAAAGGTACGATGAGAAAAGTTATGTTTTTTGTAACTTGACTCCATAAGGATATGGAAATTAGCATATTTTAAGTTTCTGTGGAAGCGGCATCTGAACTGGTTTGGAAATGAACACTGCTGTCTAGACACATCACTGGCCATGCTCACCACCTGCGTGATTTCACCTCACAAAACCTGATTGTCCTGCACCATCTCAAGCTTACCCTCCATGCTTGAGCTCATATAATTTTATGGACCTGTAAACTTTAAAAATGAACTCTGTTTCATGAATAAAATTGCGTCCTTTGTTCAAACACAAAACCTTTTTCTATGTGGTTTTGTTATTGTAATATATAGTGGGTTTACAGTTATATTTGCCAGATAGTAGGCACATTACTTCTCACACACTGATACTCCTCATGTTTTTGTCCTCATTCCCCTTCCCCACCCGATCATCTTGTTTTATCCCCTTCCATTTCTTATTTCAAATAAACAAATAAATGTATGTACATTATGCCTGGCAACAACGTCAGATATTGTAATGATATGAGATTAACCAAAGGGCAACAAGAGAAGAGAAATAATATAGTACATTAAGAACAATAATCACATAAGATAAAGCTCTTGTTTCCATATTCTGAGATCCTTTCATTTAGCCTCATCCTATATGGCCTTATGTATCTAGGTTTTGTGCGATTGTAATCCTCTACCAGGAGAATCCTAGGTGCAAACACAAAATCTCTAAATTGTAATTTTCTTGACAACACTTTCACAATAATTTTTTAAATAACATTTATTGCTGTAAGTCTTTTGGTTGTGATGGTAGATTTCACTTAAGTTCTAAGCAAATAATTGGATTTTACTATGCTACAGGTCAAACTTCCTGTGCCACACTTGTGAGCTCTATACCTTTGTGTTTAAATTCTCACTGTCTTGCCATCACTAGAATGCCTGCTGGATAAGTGAATATTAATAACTTCTATGTTAGGTATTGTGGGAAACCAATATGAGTTTGGGGTCTAACAGAGTTATACTCAAAAGGCCTATATTGAGGACAAAGGGTGAAGAGTACAATCTGCCTGCCTTCATGCAAGGGTGGAGTGACCTTTTTGCCTAAATTCTCACGAGTCATGACAGTGTGCTTTGATAGTATTCCCAGACTTGTTTGGTTACCCTCTCCCTCCAGGAGATAGATTTGCTGAAAATAACTTGATAGTTGAGACTGGATGATTCTTTATACAAACAATAAGTCTTCTGAGAATTCTTGTTATTATTCAAGTATGGAACTGTAGCTTGATTGCCAACATAAGCAATTGCTTTCTGTTCACTTGTACTAAGGTATAAAATAGACAAGCTGTTTAATAAAGTTGTCAGATGCAGCAATTGCTCTGGCCTTCCCAAACCCCTCTGTCTCTGTCTTATTTTCCTTTTAAGCTCTCAGCCCTACTCTTTGAGGACCCTTGGCCGGCTGGCTCCGGCAAGGTATGGGGAGTGTAAGTAAGTTATCAATGTGTTTCTTCTATTTGGATTCTGCGCTTACTGTTCTTCTCTCATCTATAGACGTCATGTAACCATTTCATTCCACCTTATGATACAAACCCGGTAAGTTTCCGTGTATGCACACCTGGAAATGCGCAGACTGTGACACATGCCAGCCACTGCTGGGTGTGTGAGAGTACACTGATGATGGTTTTGGTGTTTATCCAGTGTTTGAATATTTCTACACCAAGATTAAAAATTACAGAAGCAAAATATTTATTGGAACACATAGAGAAATATGTTATCTGTCCCAGTTGTTAAAGTAGCCATTTCCATCAGTGAGCCTTGGCTCAGAACTCTGATGGGATTCTCTAGATGTTTGAACATACAGAGAAGTCACACAGGCCTGTGTTAAAAATGAGATTCAACCATGTCTTCCTACTCAGCTCATTTCCACACTGGTGCCCAAAGCATGTTTTGATATATAATTCATGAGATCCGGCTAGGGAACACGATGTTTAGAAATCAACAGGGAAATTTGAACTTTCTTCAATGAAGAACATAATACTGAGCAGCACACTCACTTCAATATGGAAGTTACAAGTTGTTTTCCAAGAGGTACAAGACATGGGAGTATGGGCAGTATGCCTGAGAGACAGGAGTGGAGTGGGGGTTGGTTAATGCTATTGAGATGAGGTTGGTCAGATGCAATAGCCCTTAATGTTTTAAAGCAGCTTCCACAAAATAATGAATTAGAAGTAAGGCAACTTATTGGAACTAATCAGATAATTTTGAAACAAAAAGTTGGAGTAATTCTGAATCTTTTCTTAGCAGCAATCAGTGACATGTGGCTAAGGTCCCATAGAAATGCCAATGATACAATCAGATCACTACCTTAATTTGCAACAGTCAAAAAGCATAATATAGCTAAAAAACTAGAAGAAAGGTTGATGAACAGTTCTTTCCTTATGACTATACACTAATGTTTCCTGTGGTTTTGTGGCTTATTTTCTAGTTCACTTGCTATGTGGGATACAAAGCTCATTTATCATCTGCATCTCTGCTTCCATGATGCTTCTGTTCCTCCCTGCTGGCACCACTGTTGGCTCTCTGTCCATCCTATCTGATTGATAAAGGATCTGCAGAACTCCCATCCAATATGGTGGTGGACCTTTCAATATAACAGAGTTGTGGGGTACAGAAAACTGATTCAGGCTCCATTAGCTACTCTGTATGTGAAGTTTGTTTCCATTCCCTCCAATAAGTTTGAGCTGCATACATGTACTGTGGCCATCTGCATTTGACCTTGTAGCTCCTCCTACTTGACTTCCAAAGAGAACAGGAGAAATTATCTTTCCACATAGTCTACTGTTCCTTATTTTCAAGATTGAATATAAGGCTTTACTGTTATTGATACCCATTTCCAACTCACCAGCATAATGCTGGATGGGAAAAGCACAGTTCAAGACTTCAAGCATTAGCAAGGAATACAGAGTCATGGGGCATAATGCCATAAAAGCAATGTGCATGCATGCACACACACGCACACAACACACACCCAATATAATTTCTTTGAGAATGTGATTTCACTAGAATACCCAGTCACAAAACTATAATCAACGATTTTTCTTGACATAGTTGTTGTTCACATAATTGTCCTCATTATCCATGCTAAAGAATGAAATTATAGTCAAATACCATGTAAATTCATTCGACGTACTTTTTTCACACACTTTTACTTCAGTTTATCTAAGCACCATTTTAAATGGTGCGTATGAAGAAGGATATTTCCTGTTTTTTTCATAGACATGAGACTCTACAAAAGCAAAGTTTTATGCTACATTGATGAAAATTTCTTTCCTTGTTAACCTTGTCCTCTTGTTTAAGCCATTTTAAAGTTAAAATACTTTGTAGGAACTTATGTCCTTACTCCACATCTAAAATTCTGCTTCCATATTCCCTCTTCTCAATCCTTGCTGTGCTAATGCTTCCTGTCTGACCTGCCTATCTGATAGGGAAAAGGAACTGAAGGATAGAAGCAGGACCCTCATCAAATGGGGCAGTCAGAGTAGGAGAATTCTTTGGTATTAAGTGTTGATCCTGGGTTTGTCTGCTCCTTTGTTTCTTAGGGCCTTCTCACTTCAGTGGCTTGTGACTTCCATATATCCATTGTGGAAATCTTACTAAGCATTGTGTTTGTTAGTAGTCGATTTCACAACAGACCATAAAAAAATATCTTTTGTCCTTTTCAATTGTTTTCCATTTATTTTTGTTGTATGAGAACTCAGTCAGTGAAAAACAGAGAAGCCAGATTTTGAGAGGCAGAACTGGGAGTCTTTATTGGAAAGCCAGTGACTGCAGGGAGACTTCTGTTCAAAGACCTGCAGCCTAGCATAGAGATTGCACAAAGCTTTTAAAGACAAAAAACACATGATTTGGGTGAGGAGCAGTCATTCTCTGGAGCCAATCTTCCCTAAAGCCAAACAGCATGGCATCTCCATATTCTCTGAAGACAAGCTCTCCTAAAAATGGCTTGTTTCACTTTGAAGGTTTTGTAGCTGGATGAAAAGCCCTTATCACCCAGCTTGGTGCCAGGATGGATGAGAGAACAAGGTGATGGTGTGGAGACCCAGTCTCCTTATTTCATTTTGACATCTGAAAAAATTTCATGCAGATATTTATGGGCTGTTATGCACCCTGTATATTCTTATCATATTCCAAAATGATTAAACACAAATGATAAGTTAACTCAACAACGATCATGTCTAGTTGAGGAAGTGACAGTGGCTGCAGACAAGCTGTTTTCACCATTAACAAATTCAACACATACATGAAAAAAGAATCTGGAAGTAATTATGGAAGAAATCGTACGTCTGTCCATAGTGTATTGTCCACAGTAGTGTACCCATGGCCTTGAGCATGTTTGGTATGTGCACTGTCACTTGAGATCCATCTGTAGCTCCTCCTCCCCACCACTGTTTTTGTTGGGTACTGAGATGGCAATTCAGGGGCCTGAAATAGACAAAGCTCTCAAGATAGAGTCACTATTTCACACGTGCTTGTTTCTTCAATGATACCTTTGTGCTTTCTCCATACTTTTGATCTTGAGCATCCTGCTGTCTGACATGTAAAATAGTTTCTACTCTTATGCCTGAGGCCAGGGGAAACAATTTTGAAGGAAACTCAGGGTAGACATGTGTCAGCATACAAATCCAATTCTTCAGCAAAATGGTGCCTGGAAGCATGGTGCCTGATTTAGTGCTTCAGTCATGAGGTAGAAGGTAGGATATCTGCAATGCCCTAGGCCAGAAGTTATAGTGGAAGAATACAGACACATGTGCACACACAGAAATACCTCAGGACTCTAGCCTTTCCCATGTTGGTCATGCATGCACCACATCATCTCCTGTTTATCTCGCTGGTGTGTAACTCCTATGAGCCCTCTGTTCATCTGTCTCTGTTTTTGAGGTGGTGCCACACCCAAGGGAAACTGTAGACCTTCTGGCTAGTCTCTTCCCCTTCTGAAGATGTAGGAATCGGAATTTGACAGTCAGCTGGAGAGAGCTGGGGCACACTGGGATGTCTTCCATCCACTTCCTTGTTCCCTTTTTGACCTCAAGAATCATATATCCTTGTAGACTCCCTCTGTGTCCTTACTGGATTCCATGCACGTCCTCACCATACTCATTTCCCTTAGCCTCACCCTATATGGCCGTAGGTTCATTGCTTTTGAGCTAATGTGATTCTCTGCTAGGAAAATCCTAGACATATACTAATGATTACAAATGAAGGAAACCTTGGAGCATAGGTTTCTTTGGGTCTGGCTTACTTCACTCAATATGATTTTTTCCAAGTCTTTCCATTTCCTTAAAAAATGGAGTGATGTCATTCTTTCTGATGGCAGCATAGAATTCCATTGTGTATATATACCACAATATCTTGATCCAATCTTCAACTGAGGGACATCTAGATTGGTTCCATATCTTAGGTATGGTAAGTAATGCTGCAATGAATATGGTGGTGGTACTAGGTTTAATATGTCCTTTTTTATGGACATTTGAGAAAATGCTCAGGAGTGGGATTGCTAGGTGATAATGGAACTGTACATTAAGTCTTTTGAGGAATTGCCACACTGTTTTCCAGAGTGGTTGAACAAGTTTACACTCCCACTCACAATGCAGTAGACATCACTTCTGGCCACATCCATACTGGCAACTGTTGCTATTCGATTTCTTGATACTGGCCATTCTAACAGGAGTGAGGTGGAATCTCAAAGTTGTTTGGATTTACATTTCCTTTTTTTTTCCTACTCCTGGGCTTGAGCTCAGGGCAAAGAACTGTCCTTTGGACTCTCTCAAGTCTAGTGCTCTACTACTTGAGCCTCAGCACCACTTCCGGCTTTTTTTTTTCTATGTATGTGGTACCAAGGAATCAAACCAAGATCTTCATACATGCTAGGCAGGCACTCTACCACTAGGCCAATCTCCTGAGCCCTACATTAAGGACAACAGTCACTCATTATATGGCTTTGCCTTCCTTATTCTGGAGGTCCTTACATTTAGTGTCATACTATTTGACCTAATGTCTCTGGATTTTATTCTATTGTAAATCTCTGCTAGGAGAGCCCAAGGTTTTTACTGATTATGACAAATGATTATGACAATGTCTACTGCCATACCACCCTGAATGCGCTCAATCTCCTCTACTGGCCATTCTTATTTCCTCCTCAGAGAAGTTTCTCTTTAAGTCTTTAGCCCACCTTTAAATGGGATCGTTGTGTTTTTTTTTTGAGGATTTGTTTTTAAGAGAGTCAATATTTTGAGCCATTAGTTTATTTTTGATATGAGGTCCTTGTCTATTGTATGGCTAGTGAAGTTTTCCCACTCTCTGGGCTTTCTATTTAACTTGCTAGCTATATGCTTTGCATACAGAACCTCCCCAATTATTGCAATCCCATTTGTCCAAACTTTATTATGTTGTGTTTCTGTGCCTTTATTAACCTGTGCTAAGGAGCCCTAGTGTGTCTCTTATTTATTCCTGTAAAGTTTCCAGGGTGTCGGCCTTTACCTCAAGGTCTTTGATCCATTTGGAATTAATTCTGGTGCAGGGTGATATATAAGGATCCAATTTTAGCTTTGTACAGGTGCTTAATCAATTCTGCCAGCACCATTTGTTGACCAGGCTATCTTTCTTCCATTCATATTTTTGCTCCCTTATCACAGATTAGGTGGCCATGGGTGTGTGCATTAATTTGTGGGTCTTCAGTCCCATTCCATTGGTCCTCTGGCTGGTTCTGGTACCAATACCATGTTGTTTTGATTAGTATAGCTCTGTAATGGAGTCTGAAGTTTGGTATTAATATTCCTCTAGCACCAAACATTCAGTCTTTCAGCTCTGTGTACCTTCATGCTGCAGGAAAAGAAATAAAATGTAATCTAATAGAATGTAAGAGAAGGGCTACCTCCTTTCCTTGAAAATCTGTTCAGGGCACTTTCCCCAATTCTCCTTGCATGTCCTGGAGACTGCTACCCACCTAGGAAAAGAGAAAGGTCATGTGGTGGGTATCCTTGTTGTTGGGGACTGACTGTGGGATCAATGACCTTGGACCTGACCTTGGACCTACACAACGGTATACACAAGGAAGTAACTGTTATCAGGATGACTTTAAGCAATGTCAATCAATTCTTATCATGATGACTTTAAGCTATGTCAATCAGTTCTTATCATGATGACTTTAAGCAATGTTAATCCTTTCTCAATTATCCTATATGTGATTTGTTTACTATTTTGTATGAATGTAGCCTCTGGCAGTTCCCTAGTTTTAAGAAGAGTATTTAAGGTCAGAACTTAAAATAAACGACACAGTCTTAGGCAGCAGTCTGGAGCTCACAGACTTCTTGGACCGCTGACTTGGGCTGTAGTCCTCCTGAACTCCATCTGTTTGTCTCTCTTCTATTTTTTCCTAGTCCTTGCCCCTATTTCAGGAATCCCAATCCATGAACCCTGGTTTGCTGCCGGCTGGCTCCGGCAACTGGCGCCCGAACAGGGACCCTGAAAATCTGGGACGAAGGCGAAGGACCCCCCCTGTGGTGAGTAACACGTCGTAGGACTATTAGGAGAGTGTATAGTCAGGAGAAAAAATTATGGGTCAAGTTAATAGCTATATGTCATATTTACCGATCTTAACAGGCCTACTTGAAGCCCACGGAATGTGGTTGGAAAAAGGGGTGCTTCAGAGCTTCCTACAGTTTCTCGAGGAGGCATGCCCGAGGTCTATAGAGGAGGAATTCCAAAAAGCCTGGCAGCGGATAGGAAAAAGAATTAAAGATTATTATAATGTATATGGCCCCGAAAAGACCCCAGTAGAGGCTATTGATGTATGGAATTTAGTAAGTGAAGGCATAGATCCTCAACATGAGAATGCTGAACTTGAATTAAGGGAACTTTATGAATTAAAGGACCCTTCTGAAAAACCTGAGGCTGAGCCATATGCCGCAGCCCAAGAGAGTCTAAGTGAGATCTTGAAAATGGAACAACAACCAGTAGATATTGAGTATCAGAATTCAAATTTGAATATGAGGGAGGAAAGTTATGATGAGCCGATGGAGGACCGGATAGCTACGATAGAAAAGAGGTTAGAAGAAATCCTACATCTACTATCTAAAATGGGGAAAGAGCAGAGAGCCCCCCCAGAATTAGGAAGGAGATATGACCCTCAGGCCACTATGGTTTCTGATTCTAAATCCTACCGCTCACACCCACCGCCTCAGGCTGCAGCCTTACGGCCCCAATCGCTTTTTCAACCTTTCAAGCCTAAAAGCCCTAGCGACAAATCCCTTTTAACAGGCACTACAACCAGGCACAGTGCATCACAATTAAACCTGGCTCAGGCTGCTAGAGAGAGGGAAGATATTTCAGAGCCTCGATGCTTCCCTAGTTTAGTTGATCAGGATGAACAAGTATACCATCAACCTGTTACTGTTAAACTATTGCAGGATTTAAAGAGTGCCTGCTCCCAATATGGGCCAACTGCCCCTTTTACTCAAGTAATATTAGAGGCCGCGTGTGCTGGTATTGTATGCCCAAATGACTGGAAGCGGCTTGCCAGAGCATGCCTTAGTGCGGGAGAGTACTTATTATGGGAGACAGAGTTCACTGCACAGTGTCGGGCTAAAATTGAAACAAATAGGTCTAAGAACCTGCCTTACACTTTTGATCAGTTGTTAGGAGAGGGAATCTATAAAAACACCGAAGATCAATTGGGTTATGCAAAGGAAGCCTATTTACAAATAAATGCTGCGGCGAAAGAGGCTTGGAAAAGGTTACGTAATTCCAATCGTACAAAAAATTTAGTAGAAGTTAAACAGGGACCGAATGAACCTTATCTAGAATTTTTGTCTCGATTAATGGAGACTGCAGACCACCTAGTACAAGATGAGAACGCAAGGAATATTATAGTTAGACACATAGCCTATGAAAATGCCAACGCCGCCTGTCAGGCGGCTATCAGACCCCATAGGAATAAGGGAGGAATCACGGACTTTATTCCACTATGTGCTGATATTGGACCCTCCCATGTACAAGGCCTTACTTTAGCCGCCGCTCCTCAAGGAAAGACTGCTACTGAATTTCTAAAATATAGAGGCCAGAGGCCAGAGGCCCGGGCTGCTAGACCCCCAGGGCGTTGCTTCTCTTGTGGACAAATAGGACATTGGATGACGCAATGCCCACGCCAGGCCAGGTTAAAGAGAGAAAAATTACCTGGCACATGTCCACGCTGTGGTAAAGGGAAGCACTGGACTAAAGATTGCACGTCAAGAACAGATCGCAATGGCCGCCCGATTTCGGGAAACTGGAGAAGGGGCCAGCCTCTGGCCCCGCAAAACCATGGGGCAGTCCCTCCCTCTTTTCGGCCACAAGTGCATCTTCTAACAACCCCCCAAAATCAGTCTCCAGCCTCTTCCGTGCCACCCCAGGCAGCGCAGGATTGGACCTCTGTTCCTCCACCTGCTCAGTATTGACCCCAGAGATGGGGACACAAGCTCTCCCCACGGGGGTCTTCGGTCCCCTTCCCCCAGGAGTGGCTGGATTGCTGTTAGGGCGAAGTAGCTCAGCCCTTAAAGGGATACAGATTACACCTGGCAAAATTGACCAGGATTTCACTGGAGAAATCAAAGTTATGGCCTCTGCCCCGAAACACGTAGTATCAATCCCAGCCGGTCAAAAATTAGCACAACTAATACTTGTCCCTTTATCTCATGGGGAGACTGCTAATTCTTCTGCCCCATGTGGACAGAGAGGATTTGGATCCTCTGATATCTATTGGGTACAAAGCATAAAACAAGAGAGGCCTGAGATGACTATATTTATACAAGAAAAACCCTTTAAAGGAATATTAGACACAGGAGCGGATGTGTCTGTAATATCTAAAAAGCATTGGCCAGCCCAATGGCCCCTGACAACCTCTATGACTTCCCTACAGGGGATTGGGCAAGCAACTGACCCACAGCAGAGCAGTGCGATCCTTGTTTGGAGAGATGAGGAAGGACACTCTGGTCATTTTCAGCCATTTGTCTTGGATCATCTGCCAATTAATTTATGGGGTCGTGATATCATGGAAAAAATGGGAGTGTATATGTTTAGTCCTAGTGCTGCGGTCACTAAGCAGTTACTTGATCAAGGCCTCCTCCCCTTTAGGGGACTAGGCCGAGCAGCACAGGGGGAGCTAGAGCCACTCCAACCCCAGTCTCACCCCCCGAGACAAGGATTAGGGTATTCTCTAACGGGGGCTGTTGTTTGTCCTGCCCCTCATGCTGATCCCATAAATTGGCTCTCGGAAGAACCGGTACGGGTCGAACAGTGGCCTCTTTCTCTAGAAAAGATCATTGCAGTTCAGCAGCTGGTACAGGAACAACTAGACTTGGGACATGTGGCCCCTTCTAACTCTCCATGGAATTCTCCAATTTTTGTTATAAAGAAAAAGTCAGGTAAATGGAGGCTGTTACAGGATCTGAGAAAGGTAAATGCAACTATGGAACTGATGGGAGCCTTACAGCCCGGCTTGCCTTCACCCATGGCAATCCCAAAGGATACTTATAAGATTATTATAGATTTGAAGGATTGTTTCTATACTATACCCCTGGCGCCTCAAGACTGTAAGCGCTTTGCCTTCAGCGTCCCCTCTGTTAATTTTAAAGAACCCATGAAGCGATATCATTGGCTTGTGCTCCCACAGGGCATGGCAAATAGCCCAACTTTATGTCAAAGTTTTGTAGCTAGAGCCATTTCTTCCACCCGTGAAAAATTCTCTTCTGTTTATATTGTTCATTATATGGACGACATCTTGTTGGCTTGTTCTGACCCTACCGTTGTACTACAAGCCTTTGGACAACTAAAGCAAGATCTGAGCCGCTTTGGCCTTATAATAGCAGCTGAAAAGGTTCAGGAACATCCCCCTTTTACGTATTTAGGCCATATATTAGGCCCACACTATTTTAAAAGCCAAAAAATACAATTAAAAACTTCACACTTAAGAACTCTTCATGATTTTCAGCAATTTTTAGGAGATATAAATTGGCTTCGGCCTTATTTAAAGCTGTCCACTGGAGAGTTAAAACCCCTCTTTGATCTCTTAAAAGGAGATACCAACCCTACATCCTTGCGCAATTTAAATCCCGACGCCGAGAGGGCCATCCAAATCGTAGAAAAGGCAATTTCCCAGCAACAAGTGAACTATTGTGACTACTCTAAACCATGGGGAGTTTACATTTTAGCTACTTCTCACTCCCCAACTGCTGTATTGTGGCAGGATGGCCCACTTTTATGGCTTTATCTACCATCAACACCCGGCAAAGTGCTGACCCCCTACTACAAATTGGTAGCTAATCTGATACATATGTGCCGAGTGGATTCCCGTAAATATTTAGGTCAGGAACCTCATTTTATCTGTGTCCCATATAATTTACAACAACAAGATTGGCTATTCGCCCATTGCGATTCTTGGGCCATTGCTTGGGCCAATTATACGGGAAAAATTTTGCATCACTACCCATCTAACAAACTCCTCCAATTTGCTGCGTGTCATACGTTCCTATTTCCTTCCATAGTACGGGCCTCGCCTTTATCTTCTGCCGCTTTAGTATTTACAGACGGATCCTCTAATGGAACGGCTGCTTTGACCATTAATGGGAAAACTCAGTCTTGGGTTACGGGTTTTTCCTCCGCCCAAGAGGTAGAGTTAGAGGCTGTTTTACAAGCACTCGTCCTGTTACAAGACGAGCCCTTTAACTTATACTCAGACAGCCAATACGTAATTCGTGCTCTTCAAGTCATAGAAACTGTTCCCTTTATTGGAACTACTAACTTCAATATCCAGACCCAATTTCGCCAAGTACAAACTTTGCTTTGTTCTCGCAACCACCCCTGTTTTTTTGGCTTCATTTGAGCCCACACTAATCTTCCTGGCCCTTTAAGTGAGGGTAATGCAGTTACTGATTCTGTCACCAGAGTTTATTTAACTCAAGTCGAACTTGCTAAGCAGTCACATGCCATCCATCATCAAAACAGCCGAGCCTTGCGCCGACAGTTTAAATTATCTAGAGAAGCGGCACGTCAAATAGTTAAAACTTGCTCCAACTGTGTGCCCTTCTCACCAGCTCCTCATTTAGGTATAAATCCACGAGGACTGCTTTCTAATCACATTTGGCAGATGGATGTCACACATGTTCCATCATTTGGCCGATTAAAATATGTTCATGTTACTGTAGATACTTATTCTAATTTTATCCTAGCCACCCCCCTTGCTGGGGAAGCTACTAAACAATGTATTTCTCACTGCATTCGATGTTTTGCTGTGATGGGGATTCCCTCGCAAATAAAAACAGATAATGGCCCTGGCTATGCAGGCCAAGCATTTCAATCCTTCTGCCATTCTTATAATATCACTCATATTACAGGCATTCCTTACAATCCTCAAGGTCAAGGCATCGTGGAGAGAGCTAATGGATTATTAAAACATCAAATTGCTAAAATACAGAAAGGAGAGTCATATCCCGCTACCCCTGTGAATATACTTAATCATGCTTTATTTGTTTTAAATTTTTTGAATCTGGATTCAAATAATTTATCTGCTGCTCAGCGATTCTGGGAAAAAAGAGAGCAGCATGCTTTTGCCTTAGTAAAATGGAAGGATCCCCTAACTGGTGCTTGGCACGGACCAGATCCTGTTCTAACCTGGGGTAGAGGGCATGTATGTGTTTTCTCACAGGAAGAAAATGATGCCCGCTGGCTGCCCGAACGCTATGTTCGGATTGTGTAGAGTGACAGTGGTCATCCAAGCAGCGACCCACTGGACCTTCACCCCCAACCCTCCAGTAATGCATCCAGTAATGCGGAAAAGACCTGAATTCATGTTTTTGTGTTAAGTGTAAAAGTCTCTGTTTCTTTGTCTTGTTCATGTTACATATTTTTTCTTGTCCAGTTTTGTCTTTGAAATTGGTACCAGTTTTAAATATGGATCCTTATGTTTTTTCTAAAGTTTTGTTTTGAACCTGGTTCTCACCTGCAAGAGTAAAATTGGCAAAGCTCTCTTGACACAAACTTCCGGAAAATGAATGGCCAATATTAATTTTGTGCACTTTAAAATCTTTGAGTATGAATGTGTGTGAATGAGTGAGTGAACATGTTCAAGGTTTAATCAAGAAAATCATTTAGGTTTGAATTATTGCATTGTTTTAAAGAGGGGGGAGAATGGAATGTTAGATCAGCAAAAAAAAATGAACTTGATGCTTGTATGACAGCTCTTAAGTCCCATTTAGAAGGTCGAATCAGTAGATTGGAGAGAGAACTCCGAGAGCATCAAGGGAGGCACTTAGAGCCGAAAAAAGAGCCTCAAGAACCTACTAGTAAGGTCCCAGAACAGCAGAGACAGATCACGTTGAAAACGACTGCAGCTTCTGAAGAAGGAGGAATTGCCAGCACTTCAGATCCACCAACAGCCAATATCAAGCCAACTCCTGTTGTTTCGACTCCAAGTAAAGTGACAACTGAAGCTGTGGTTGAGAACAAATCAACACCTATGGCCAGTAGCCGTCCAATGGTCACATCTGCAACAGTCACCAATCGAACAACTCCGCAGATCTAAGCCCCAGATGGATGAATTCCCCCCCGAGAGGAATCGCAGTCAAGGATGGGATAAGAGGGGACGCCCTCTGACCAACCTAAGACAGGGCCTTCAGCTTGATCTGAAGAAGTTCCCCATGACGGGTAAGGCAGAGTCAGCGATCCACCCAACCTAAGACAATCAAGTCCGCATCTTTTAAAAGAAAGACAGGGGAGATGTTGGGGACCGACTGTGGGATCAATGACCTTGGACCTGACCTTGGACCTACACAACGGTATACACAAGGAAGTAACTGTTATCAGGATGACTTTAAGCAATGTCAATCAATTCTTATCATGATGACTTTAAGCTATGTCAATCTGTTCTTATCATGATGACTTTAAGCAATGTTAATCCTTTCTCAATTATCCTATATGTGATTTGTTTACTATTTTGTATGAATGTAGCCTCTGGCAGTTCCCTAGTTTTAAGAAGAGTATTTAAGGTCAGAACTTAAAATAAACGACACAGTCTTAGGCAGCAGTCTGGAGCTCACAGACTTCTTGGACCGCTGACTTGGGCTGTAGTCCTCCTGAACTCCATCTGTTTGTCTCTCTTCTATTTTTTCCTAGTCCTTGCCCCTATTTCAGGAATCCCAATCCACGAACCCTGGTTTGCTGCCGGCTGGCTCCGGCACCTTGTGACCAACATTCTTCTTCCCATCTTTCTCCTTCTCCACCAACCAAGGTGTTCAAAAGTCATTGTAAAGAAAACAGGAAGGAGAGTAGTAATGTAAAGAAACAGAGGGAAGTTAATAAAGGATGCCTTGGGAAAGGAAGCAAGGAAGAAAGGATTTGGGAAGTAAGAATTATCTTAAATGGTTGTTTCCAGGTGAAGAAAGGAGGAAATTAAGACTATTGCTGGATTGAGTAAGGAGCAGCTGGTATGAGTATGTCTTGGTTTGAGAAGGTAGAGCTTATTAGTAAAGTTAGTGAAGATGGTATGCAAGAAGAGGAAAAAGGGAGTTCCCACACACCCCTCCACAGAACTACTGCTGCCACAAGTTTCCCCCAAAGGAAGCTGGGGAGAACTGGTCAGGTAAGAGGGGATGTTGGATTCCATACGGAGTCAGTTAGTGCTTCCCCTTTCAAAATTAACCAGAGCCCAGATATCAAAAGTACAGACTTCATGAGCATGCCTATCTAATACTCATTCCTATCTGTCTTTTAACTGGGAAGGAACACATATCTACCACCTATTAGTTCTATTTATACTGAGTCTACCATCCATATTCTTTACTCCAGAAAATGACCAAGGCCTCCCACCGGGCCCTTACCATTCTAATCCAGTCACAGATTCTGACTGATTATTCTTAACAAGTCCACCATGCTGTCCTCTAGCCAGTGGCCACATGTCAGTCAGGAGTAGTTAGGGACATACCTACCAATGCAGAACCACCTACAACATAGGAGACAGGTACCAGCCACATCATTCAATACTTTCTTTTCTAGCCTGAACAGATGGCTGTCCTTTCTTCTGCCATTTATGGGTGCTCTATGTTTGGTCTTTTGTTTTTATCTGTACAGCTCCTGCCTTTTAAGTCCTTTAGATTTCATCCAGAGACAAGTAGGTGCATTCACCACAGAGGAACTGTTATTACTGTCTTTTCCTGGATGGGATAACATTTCTGCCTTCTACCCCTGAGGTGGATGCCCCTTGTTAGTAGGAAGTAGCCAGAGGGAGTCTGTGCTCCTTTATAATGTTCAAAAGGCTGGGATGATAGGTTGGCCTGGGAAAATGGCACCTTCCCTGATTCTTCTCTCCTTGACAAACTGCAGCAAGACTCCTTCCCCTTAGTTCTCTCTCCTAGCAAAAGTGCACCTGGCCCTCCCTAGAAGTTCTGTTACTCAAGTTAAGTTTGGGGGACTAGATTGCCCTCTTAAGTTGGTGATGGTATTGAGAGTGTCTCCAAACCTCCAGAGAGCCACAACTGAGTTAATGATCAGACAGCCCATTGGCCTGATCAGGGTTTATGTTTTCTCAAATACATATATCCTAGTACTTTACCTTCCTTTTGTAGAAATCATAAGTAGTTCATGTCAGCTTCTGGAAGATTTATTTGGGGTCATTTTATCTCATTTTCTCAATGAGATCATGCCAAATGGCTGTATGTCCTTTCTCTGTCTCTACATCATGACTCTTTAGTAGATGTAATGGTGTGGGTGGCTCTGCCCAGTCTGTTGGACTCTCATAGAAGGAAATTTTTCCTAAAAATCATCACAATTGGGTAGCTGAGTTGAAATGGGAAACCAAATAGCCAGCAAGTATGTAGTAAATAGTCGACACTGAGGAGGTGGTGTGGGGAAGGGTAAAAAGAAAGAAATGCATCATTTAGTCATGGCTAAAATGTTATTATTGCTTAAGAAAATACTCTGGGGTTGGTAGTGTGGCCTAGTGGTAGAGTATTTGCCTAAAATACAGATAGGCCATATTCAGTCCCTCTGTACCACATACACGTAAAAAAGCCAGAAGTGGTACTGTAGCTCAATGGCAGAGCAGTAGACATGAGCAAAAAGTGTCCAAGGACGGTGCCTAGATCTTGAGTTCAAGCTACAGGACTTTCAAAAAGAACAAAAATAGTAAAGTACTCTGTCATGGGTCCCAGTAAATCCCTCAGTAGCCACAGTAGGCCATAATTGCTAAAACATTTCAGGCTCCCTTGAAATTACCTTACATAGCCACCAGATGGTGATGTGCCCAAGAACTATTTTTTTTTTGCCAGTCCTGGCCTTGAGCTCAGGGCCCAAGCCCTTGTTCTTAGACTTTCTCAAGGCTAGAGCTCTACCACTTGAGCCTTAGCACTACTTCCAGCTTTTTACTATGTATGTAGTACCGAGGAATTGAATCCAGGTCTTTGTGCATGCTAGGCAATCACTCTACCACTAGGCCAAATTCCTGGTTCAGCCCGTGAACTATTGTGCATACTCCTTCCAGCCTGCTCAAGGACTCAGAAAAGTCTGTGTGTGTGTGTGTGTGTGTGTGTGTGTGTGTGTGTGTGTGTGCATGTACTTGTGTTGGAGGGGTTGAACTCCCAGCCTAGGCATGCCCCCTGAGTATTTTTTTGGTCTAGTACTCTGCAACTTTAGCTACAACTCAAGGATTGTTTCTTTGGGGGGTGGGCAGGCGAGATAATTATTTGGAAATAACAGTCTTGTAATCCTCTTTCCAGGATGGGCTTCATACAATAATCCTAAATTTCAGCTTCCTGAGTAACTAGAGTTACAGGTGTGAGTCACTAGCAACCACTGAACTGTGGGTTTACAGATGTAATTGTGAGGCAGGGGTGAGGCAGGTGAGAGGGGTGTTGTGTGACTTCCTATTAGAATACTTGTCTACCATGCCAAAGGGTGGGGGGTTAAAAATTAGGAATACAAGTGGTTTAGAGGCATAAGCTGGGACTCACAGGAGCAGCCTGTAGCCAACTAGTAACCAAAGGAAGGAACCTGAAGAACTGTATGTGAGCCCTGACCATCAAGAACAGAAGAACAAGAACAACAGGGTTGGGGAGACCATATACTGCTGGGGAGCCTGGGTGGGCATCAAAGCTACGTAGGGTGGAAGATGAACAGACTGTGATCATAGCTAGTTACCTGATTGATGGACTGATTCTTCATCAATGGACAGGGCCATAGAGGTCACAGAGGAGGGGATGCCTTGGGGCAACAACAGGAAGATCCTGGGAGTTCCCAAGCAAGACAGTGAGTGAAGAAAACTCTGCTTTGGGGAAATGAACCTAGCCTTGAACCAGTATCTTCTAAGCCTGATTTGGGGAAGGAAAAGCATGATTGATCTCATCTTAGTAAAGTGGACAACCTGACTCATACACTGTCGGGCACTTTCCAGAGCTACCATAAACCCTCTGCATGCAGTTGTTTCCAGGAAGTATCTGCCTGGGACTCCATCTCCCCATATCCTCACCCTGCAGACAGAGGAGTCAGGTAAGTGAGAGTGAGCTGCCCAGCATGGGCCAGCATGACTAGTCTGACCCCTCTTCACACCTCCTGCTCACACTTTCTTCCCTCAGCAGGGCCTGGATACACTGAGCTACAAACATGGTTAATCAAAAGACAGCCCACAGATTACACAATGAGCTCAAGAATCTAAACCCCCTTCAAACCAACTCAAGAAATGGGCAAATGTGATACACATATTAATACTGGCCAATAAACATACGAGTAAATGCTAAACATCTCCAGTCATAAAGGAAATGAAAATCAATCCAACACTAACATTGCATTTCACTCCAGTAAGATTGGCCAAATTCAAGAATATGAGTGGCAACAAATACTAAGGAATGGAAGGGAAATGGAACTTAGTACACTGTTAGTTGTTATTATTAAATTATTAATTCATATTGTGATTAAATGTTACCAATATTGGTTATAAATAATTTATTGTTAGCATTAAGGCATCTTTAAATTTACAACATGTATTAAGCACCATAACAGAGGTAAAGAAAATTTTGGTAGTTCCTAAATGTTCAATTCCAATGTGTGTAAAGAAGACTGTGACAAAGAAATGTAAGAACCACTCATTGTTTCCCTTTCCTTCCTCCTTCCCTCCCTCTCTTCCTTCCTTCCTTTCTTCTTTCCTTCCCTGATTTCTGCATTTTATCCACTAGTTTAATTTAGCTTTAATATTCTGTTCTTCCACAGAGTAAATAAAAAAAAGGGAAACAAAGTAGAAGATGGAAAGGGAATGAAGTATCCAAGGCAGTTTTGCTCTTGTCTTTGTATATGCAACAGATGATGATTAAATGTTGCAAGACGAGAGTAGAGTCTGGCACCAGAGTTTTACACCTGTAATCCTAAATATTCAGAAGGCTGAGATATGAGGATCATGCTTTGAAGCGAGCTGGAGGAATGATATTAGAAATACTTCTCTGGAAATAAGCACTGAAATTTACAAGATGAGGTGTGATTCTAGAGGTAGATCACCAGATAAGAGAAAAAGAAAGAGAAAGAAAAAGTACAAGTTCTGGTGTATAGGAGGGGGTACGAGAGCTAGGGGGAGGAGCAGGACAGAAGGGGGGAGGGGAGGAGCAGAAGCAGGGGGTGGAAAGAAGAGATAAAGAAACTGAAAACAGAAAAAAGGGAGAGAAATAGTAGATAACAGAACAACTTTACCTAGAATTGAATTACTCTGAGCATCTGAGTCCACCCAGCAACACACCCTAGAGTGAATTTACAAATACTATTCCCATGGGAATCAGAGCCATCGGTAGGGATGAATCCAGGGCTGCACCCTGTTGAATACAAGAGCCTTGCTTACTTGTGGTGCTAGTAAAACCCAGATGTGTTCAGGAAAGGATGAATATTTCAGGAGACTCAAATCCAAATGGAGAGGGAAACACTGATAGGCAGAGGGGAGGATGGGGGAAGTGGGTCACAAGACCATCTGAGGGAGACATGTCTGGGGGGAGGAGGTGCTGCTCCACCTTGAAACCCGCCACTCCCACCATTGGCTGTGTGTCCTGGGGAGGGCTGGTGGCAAGCTCTTCAGCACCCAGGGAGGAATCAGGATCATCTAGGGCTGCAAATTCCCTATGCAGTGACAGAAAAATCACCTGTGGCCAAAACTCACCAGTCATTCCTGGGGTCCCAGGTGTCACCAGTGAGGAACCCCCGAGGTAGCCAGTCAAAGCCATCTGGCCAGCAGTCCAGAAGATGCACCAATAAGGGACCAGGCATGGGATGAAGCGATACTCCTGAGCCGCTCAGGCTCTTGTCAGGAGGAGAGTTACACCAGCCAGGACTTAGGAAAGAAAGTAACCCTCCTGGGCCTTCAGTTGTCCTGTGGACCACCAGGCCTTGCTGCTCACACGCTGGGGGCCGGGGGTCTATGAGAAAGGCAGGACCCATAAGTGGGCATGGGCTTCTGCTGGGGCCTAGGGGGGAGCTACCGGGAGATAGGACCTGGATTGGACATGGACTTGCTCTGGGGGGATGGGGGCTACAGGAAGACAGGACCTGTACTGGACGTGGACTTGCTCTGGCGGCGGGTCTACCTGAAGACAGGACCTGGACTGGACGTGGACTTGCTCTGGGGCGGGTCTACCTGAAGACAGGACATGGACTGGACGTGGACTTGCTCTGGAGCATGTCTACCTGAAGACAGGACATGGACTGGACGTGGATTGGCTCTGGGGCGGGTCTACCTGAAGACAGGACCTGGACTGGACGTGGACTTGCTCTGGGGGCGGGTCTACAGGAAGACAGGACCTGTACTGGAGGTGGACTTGCTCTGGGGGAGGGTCTACCTGAAGACAGGACCTGGACTGGACGTGGACTTGCTCTGGGGCGAGTCTACCTGAAGTCAGGACCTGGACTGGACATGGACTTGCTCTGGGGCGGGTCTTCCTGAAGACAGGACCTGTACTGGAAGTGGACTTGCTCTAGGGCGAGTCTACCTGAAGACAGGACCTAGACTGGATGTGGACTTGCTCTGGGGCGGGTCTACCTGAAGGTAGGACCTGTACTGGATGTGGACTTGCTCTGGGGCGGGTCTACCTGAAGACAGCACCTGGGCTGGACGTGGACTTGCTCTGGGGGCGGGTCTACCTGAAGACAGGACCTGTACTGGACCTGGACTTGCTCTGGGGGCGGGTCTACCTGAAGACAGGACCTGTACTGGACCTGGACATGCTCTGGGGGCGGGTCTACCTGAAGACAGGACCTGGACTGGACATGGACTTGCTCTGGGACGGGTCTACCTGAAGACAGGACCTGGACTGGACGTGGACTTGCTCTGGGGCGAGTCTACCTGAAGACAGGACCTGGACTGGACGTGGACTTGGGCAGGGGCAGAGCCTCAACCAGGATGTCACCGATGCAGCCTCAGCTGGATGCTGGGACACTGGGAACATTTACTTCCGGGTCTTGACGGCCATTTCCTCCAGCTGCACCTAGGGGACTAAGTTCTGTCCCCATGGCCTTCCTGGGGAAGGAGTGGCAGGACTCCTTTTCACCCTTGGGTTTCCCGGCAGCCCGGCTCACCTGTCCTGCCGGCAGTTTTGAAGCGGCCTGGAGCCCATGAGCACCCGGCAGCGGCCTGCGTGGGAGGCCCGGCTCGCAGGTCCACTTGGGCTGTCAGAGCCCAGGCTGCAGAAGAGGTGACCGCTGCTCGTGGAACCTCCACCCTACAGGGGCTGCCGGGCTGGCCGAGTGGTGGGGCCAAAGGCCCAGACTTGCTGTTCTCCAGGCCTAGGAGTTGGTGCCTGCCTGACCCAGTGGGCCGCCTGCAGTGAGAGAAGAGGCATCTAGGCAGTGCCAGACTGGGGGATTTGCCTGGCGGACCTGCCGAAGTTATTCCATGGCCTGGCCTAAATTGCTGCAGCCCCAAAGCCCCAGGGTTCTGGAAACATGGGGAAGGGGCAGGAAGGACTGTGAGTGAAGGGATGGATGCCAGCTCCTCTTCTTCCCCAGAGGAAGAGCAAGTATGCCAGATTGTCTCCCTGTAGCACCTGTATTCAGACTGTGGTCTGCCTGGACTGGCTTCCAGAAAATTTGACCCTGGCCATGCAGCTGCTAATACTGAGTCCTGAATTAAGCAAGCAGAAGAGGTGATGGAGGCCAGGTTCAAGGACGAGGGAATGCATGAGGGACAGAACAGGATTTCTGGAGGCCATCGTAGTTGTCCAGGAGTGGTCTGTGTGTTGAAGCAGAGCATTCAGTCTTCACTACCTCAGGTATTAGTAAACTGTGCATTCATGGAGAGCCTAGCATGCATCACTTGCACCATCAGATGGGAACTAGTTACCACCCTTAGAAGGGTCATGGAATGTAAATTTTTCTACGTCTTCGCTGCAAGCTAATTCATCTACCCTGCGTTTCACTTTTTTTTTAACATTGATTTTTACATCCTATTTCAAATGTCATGTTTAACAAAGGGAATCTCAATATACAGTCACTGGCTCATAGATTTTAGAACATAAATAAAATTAAGCTGAGTCTTTGTATGGCATAGATAATATTAATCTACATAATAAAACATTATGTCTATAGAGTATTTTGCCCATCATAGAGTTTTATGTCTATGTAGTTATGTTTATATATACTGGTTAATGTTCTTTCTTTACATTGTCAGAGTGAGGAAACTATCACTCCATATCACCCAGAGTGAAACCCCATACCTAATAGCAGTCATATTTCCTGTTCTTTTCCTGACTCTCCATCAGAGCTATAAACAACTACCAATGTATCTGTGTATTTGCTTTTTCAGACTTTTCATGGATTGTTTTTCTTAGTATGCTTTGGAAGTTCCTCCTGGTTGTAGTATGTATCTATAAGTCTATTCTGCACTCTTTTGGATGGTCAATACCCCATCGCATAGACATGGCATATTTCAAGCATTCATTTGTGTTGTTACTACTTTTTGGGTTGATACAGCAGTGAATATTTGTGGATAAGTGCTTTCATTTCTCTTGGGTATGTACACAGCTTACATTAGAAATATTGAGTCCTATGGTCACTGTGAAGATCTGCCTCATTACATGCATTTTCCAAAGCAGTTGCATCACCTTGTAGTCCTGTTCCCAATTCTTCCCCATGTCTCTTGTCAGCCTTCGGTATTGTCTGTGTTTTTGGGTACAGCCAGCTGTATTTCAAATGTTTTCATTGTGAGGAAAAATTCATTCAGTTCTATTTCCCCTCAATAGTATTGCATAGAGAATCTGAAGTATTCTGAAAAACTTTTTTCAGTATGTTGAGAGATTCCTTTCTCACCATTCCTGTGCATATTGACACATAAGTTACAAATAATCTTGTATTAGCTTATATTAATTTTAAGGTGGAGAATTGGTTTGCCTTTTTTTCGTACAGGTATACAATATATTGTAATCAATCTTCCTTTATTACTTTCCCCAAATTTTTTCAACAGGTTTCCTTGCTCTGTCAGAATTTTTGCAATCAAACTAGCTATTTCAATATTTAGCCACTACTTTTATTTTACCCACCATTCTCCATTTATACTTATGTAGTCCTTTAGTCAAATTCCTGCTGTATATTTATCCATATAGGCCTAAACATGAATATATACTCCTTTTAGTTTTTGATTCTGCATATGAATGAAGACCTAATTTTTGTGAAGTTAGTTTGCTGGGTTCTATGAGATGTTCTCAAATTGCCTCCCATTTTGTTGCATTTTTAATTTTTATGGCTGTGTAATATTACAGCTATACAGACATTATATTAAGCTCATGAACAGTCTTTATAAAAATAAGAAGTCATGTTTATGTCTACTCTTCCTACACATTACTTTCAATAACTAGGACAAATTCTGAAGTGGATAGGTCGTATTGACTTAACTGTTTCAATTTTCCTTGGTATTGACATTGGTTTCAGCATTTTGGTATAATGAGTATTACTAATTTTGTTTGCATACTTATCATTTTGTAATGATTAATTGATTAGCATTTATGAATAGTACCATGGGGTTTAATTATGATATTCCTATACATATGTACATTGAACTTTGAATGAGTTTCTCCTGTCCTATTCCTTTTTATCCCATTTGTTCATAAAGCATTTAATAGGTTTCTGCAGACTCTCTCCATAGATAGGTGAGTGTCTGTATGAAACATCATCTTCCTCATACCTGGTTTCCATCTCCCTCTCTGACTTATTTAATCAGCAGGTTTCCCTTTGTTGTGTTTTTGTTTCACTTTGTTTTGTTTTTTTATTACACATATCCCATTTTTACTATTATTTATTATCATTACTTTAGATGTAGTTTCCACATGAATGGAAACCTTCGCTATTTGACATCTTGAGCTTGGTTTATGTCAGTCAACATGATGATCCCAGTTGCATTCATTTGCCTAGAGGCAATGATATTTGACTCTTCTTCATGTGAATCAAACTCCATTGCTTGTAAGTATTACATTTTTTCCTTTTGCCAATCCTAGCACTTGAACTCAAGGCCTGAGCACTGTCCTTGGGATTTCTCAGGGCTAGGGTACTACCACTTCTGGCTTTTTTGGGCTTTTGTGTAGGTAGTACCAAGGAATGTAACACTGGGCTTCGTGCATACTAGGCAGGCACACTACCCCTAGGCTATCCTCTGGGCCTGAGTGTTACATTTTCTTTACGCATTCATTGGTTGTTGTTTACCTTGGCTGAGGCACAGCCTAACTCTTGGGAAGAGCACTACAATAAAAATGGGTGTTATAAATGTTTAACTGTTTTAACAACTTACACTTCTCCAGATGTATGTCCAAAGGTCATATAGCAGCATCTGAGTTTTATGTCTAATCAATCCTTTGACTCTTTATGCAAAGGTCACACAGCAGGATTATAAGGTTGCTCTATTTTAGCCTATCCCAAGTGCCCCTAAGTAGGAGAATTTTAGGTCAAGCCCTAGAGTTTGTTCTCTTGGCTTGCTTGCTGGTACTCAGCCACTTAAACCATACTCCAGCGTGGCTTGTTGCTGGTCACTTTGGAAGATGAAGTACCATGGTCTTTCCTCCAGGGCTGGGGGGGAACTGTCATCTATCAGGTTTCACTCTACTGATTAGCTAGGGTTAATGGAACTAGCCAATATAAATAAATAAATATATATGTATAAATACATTTATGTATATACACACATATATACTGATACATACACATATATACATACACACTTATATGTGAGTTTGTGTATATATATTTGTATATATATTTACATACAAGTATGTATATATTTATAGCATCCTATATGTATGTGATTTCCACAGTGGACACACGAAATTACATGCCCACCCACTGTAGTGTATTGTATAAAGGATATTTTCCCCATGTCTACTCTCACAACCTCATCATCAGCATTTGTTGTTTGCTTTTATAATAATTGCTATTCTCACTGTGGTGAGATTGCAGTCTCAGGGTCACTTTGCAAATGAGGTGGAAACTGTTTATACTTCTGCAACCTGAAGAAGTCATTTGCTAATTTATTAATTGGTTTTTGTTTGTAGAATTGTGTATTCTTCATATTAACCCTTATATGTTTTATAGAGGACCAAGATTTTCTCCTATTGTGTAAATTGCTGCATGAATTTATGGTGTCATTTCATGTCCAGAGACTTTTTAATTGATTGGAATCCTATTTGTCAACTAATTCTTGTTCTTATTTTCTTGAGTCCTATCCAGGAGATCATTTCCTGTCTCTCTTGTTCACTGCCACACTGTGTTGTTCTGTAGTGATGTCAAAGTTTCAAATCTTAATATAAATAGCTTTGATCCATTTTGAGTTGATTTTTGAACTGTATAGAGAGACTATGATTGTAGGTTCACTCTTCTACATATAGATAAGCAGTTGTTCAAAATTGTTAAACCATGCTTTTGATTCCTTTTTCCAATAATTGTATGAGGATGGCTGTGTGCATTTAATTTTGAGTCTTCTATTTTGTTTTCTTAGTTTTCTAAGGACCATGTTGTTTTTATCCATGTAGCTTTACAATCTTTTTTAAAGTCTGGTAGTATAAAACCTTTAGTGTTTTGATCTTTTTACCCAGGATTATTTTTACTACGTGGGATATTTTATGTTTCCCTATGAATTTAATGATTTATTGCTATGATGATTTCAGGAAAAAAATCACTGTGAAGTTTTGGTGAAATTTTCCAGAGATGTGAAGATTACTTTCAGAAAGGTTTAAAACTGATATTAGTAAATAATTAACATGAAATAATGATACATGTTAAGGCTTTACTGTAACTATCCCTTAATTATAATGATGAAGTACTATTAATATAAATTCTGACAATTCAGTTTTCCATGTTTTAATGCCTTTATCCCTTTTTTGAAGGATTGATAGAGTATGCCCCTCTAGTTATTATTTAGGGTTCCTGCTAGGTATTGTTTTAATAAAGGCTGGTATTAATTGAAGAGCTTAATTTTTAGTGTATATTTACTACATAAAGCAGTATATCCATAATATTTGCCATGTGTATACACTGGATTTTAATAGGAAGAATCTCATCCTATTTCTCTTTCCATCTCCCATTCCTCTGTTCATTAACAGCCTTTTTATTTACTATAGTTTGATTATATTTAGCCTCCATGTTGGTGTTTCTTTGTATATGTGTGTGTAAAGACATATATATATATATATAATATACATGTACTGGTATGCCTTTAAAGTTTGGATTCCAGCAATAATTGAAAATGTGATATTTTCTTTTTGAGCTTGGTTCATCTCAATCACATGATCATCTCCAGGACTGTCCACTTTACTGTAAATCACAGGATGTTAGGGTATTTAAAAAAAATAACTGAGGATTTACGGAAGACGGCATAGAACTGAGGACCCAGACATTAACCCACAGACCTATGGTCACCTAATCTTTGATAAGGGAGCCAAAAAAATAAAATGGAAGAAAGAAAGCCTCTTCAACAAATGTTGCTGGCAGAACTGGTTCAGCACCTGCAGAAAACTAAAGTTGGATCCTTCTTTTTCACCTTGCACTAGGATTAATTCCAAATGGACCAAAGACCTCAAAGTAAAAGCTGATACACTGAAAACTTTAGAAGAAGGAATTGGAGATACTCTAGCTCTCCTTGGCACAGGTTGAAACTTTCTTAATAAGGACCAAGAAACACTGGATAATTGGGACTGCATTAAACTGCAGAACTTCTGTACGGCAAAGGACATAGCTAGCAAATTAACTAGAAAGCCTACAGAGTGGGAGAAGATTTTCACTAACCATAGAATAGACAAAGGCTTCATATCTAAAATATATGAACAGCTCAAAAAATTGAATCACTCCAAAAGTAATCTCCAAAGAAAAAACCATCCCATTAAAAGATGGGCCAAAGACTTAAAGAGAGACTTCTCTGAAGAAGAAATAAGAATGGCCTATAGACACATGAAGAAATGCTCAACATCTCTAGTCATAAAAGAAATGCAGATCAAAACAACTCTAAGATTCCACCTCACTCCAGTTAGAATGGCCAGGATCAAAAAATCTATTAACAGCAGATGCTGGAGGGGATATGGACAAGGAGGGATCATTACTACACTATTGGTGGGAGTACAAACTCGTTCAACCACTATGGAAAGAAAGGCAGTCCCTCAAAAGACTAAATATAGAACTCCCCTATGACCCAGCAATTCCACTACTTGCCATTTACCCAATCATGCAGAAACAAGGACATACTAAATCCACCAGCACAACAATGTTCATTGCAGCACTATTTACCATAACAAAGATATGGAACCAATCCAGATGTCCCTCAGTTGATGAGTGGATCAACAAGATGTGGTATTTGTACACAATGGAATTCTATGCTGCTGTCAGAAAGAATGACACCGCCCATTTGTAAGGAAATGGAAAACTTTGGAAGAAACCATATTAAGTGGAGTAAGCCAGACTCAAAGGAACACAGGCTCAATGATTTCCCTCATTTGTCATAATCAGTAGAAACCTTGGGCTCTCCTAGCAGAGATTCACAATAGAACCAAATCCTAGATTCATAAGGCCATATAGTATGACGCTAAATGTAAGGACGTCCAGGATAAAGAAACAAAAGCCATATAATGAGTGATTGCTGTCCTTAACGTACCATGTTATCTCTCATCTCTTTTACTGTCCCTTGGTTATCTCATATTATTACAATATTTCACCTTGTTATCTGATATATTTTATATATGCTTCATTGCTTATTTGAAATAGGAGAGGGAAGAGGGGAAATCAAGTTGTGCAGTGGGAGGGGTGAGTGGAATGGGGACCATGACATGAAAAACTGTATGAATATATATGAAATAATGTACCTTCTATCTGGTGAACATAATGTAACTCTTATATTAATTACAATAAAATATATGAGAGAAAAAATAACGGAGTCATATTCCATCGTATATATGTACTACAATTCTTTATTTAATCTTTAGTTCCTAGACACTTTAGCTGAATCCATCATATGCTTGTGGTAATCTAATTGAAATAAACATGGTATGCATGGGTTTTCCTGTATATTCATTAGATTCCTTGAGATATATCCCCAATCGCATTATGGCAGGGTCCCAAGCTAAATCTATTTGTAGAACCTACATCCTTCATCAGGGTGTTTCAAACCTACACCTAGTATTCTTGAATTAGATGGACCCACGTTTTCTTGCTCTCCCTCTATCTGGTATTATTCAGCAGCATTTTCATTAGTAAGATTGTGATACTGTCTCCATTCACAGATAGATTCTATTGCAGTAGTTTTCAACATCTATCATTCTCTTTTCCTCATTTCCTTCTAATCTAATAAAACATTCCCATAATAATGAAGATAATCCTGTATTTTTGTATATGATCCCATGTATCCTTTTACATATGTTTTTGCACATATGAGAGGAAAATGTGATTTTTCCCTTGTGAACCTGGCCTGTAAACAATATAACTTCATCTTTATGGATGAATAATACATAATGTGTAGCTATACCCCATTTATCAATTCATTTGACAGTTTTGGGTCAACTGTTTCCATATGTTGGCTATTTTAAACAGTGCTACAAAGATTGTGTGTTTGCTTGTGCTTCTATCATATCCTGATTTACACTCTTTCAGATACATGACCCAAAATGTTATCACTGTATTGTGTGGTAAATGTACTTTTAGGTTTTTGAGGAACCTCCGTATCAGTTTCCATAGTGCTTGTACTGATTTCTGTTTCCTTACCATTTGTTGTTGTTTGTGTTGTGAGTGATTGCCAATTCTGACTGATGTTGAAGAAGTTCTCATGTTTGGTTTGTATTTCTCTAAGGGCAAGGAATTTTTGAAGACTTCTTCCTGATTGTGTTCTTTCAAGGTATGTCTCTTCCGTGTGTTTGCCCATTTGTTGGGTTACTGAGTCCCCCTTTGTGGTCATTTTTTTTCATAGAAATCGCCAAGGAGTCATATCCAGGGCATTTTAGCTTTATTTCATTTAATTTTCCTCTGTTACTGTATTCAACCATAACTATGATGTATAGTGTTAAAAATGTTAATTTGCAGTGATTTATTTCTTTTCATTTCTTTTTGAGGGAGGCAGCTCTTGCTTTGTGTCTGGTCCAGATGAGCTTTGTGCACTCACCTTGCTGGGTAGGATAGGCATGCAACACGGATCCCAGCCATTGTGTCTCCCTTGGAGCTAGGATAACAACAGTTAGTTCAGATGTGCTTTCAAGAACTAGTATTCCTTGGCTGACCTTGAACCACAGTCTCCAGTCTCTGCTTCTCAATAGATAAGATGGCAAGCTACAGTCCCCATACCCAGCCATATAAATTCTCAATTCTCTGAAATGAGAGCGTGAGCGATTCAACTATTCCTCCCCAAGTCCTCACTATCGCTCTTGCCTAGTGGACCCCAATTGAATATGGGTCAGAAAATATCCAGCCTTCTAGTCATTCTATCCAACCAACAGTGGAAGACACAGATCAATGTAATATATTTATCAGAATACATAATAGGTGATAAGAGGATTCTTAGACTTCTCAACTTGTTACTGACTGTAGGATGGAGGAGGAAAGAGAAAAACAGAGTTCATCAACAACATTAAACTAGAGAAAAGGGGACAATGCTTCAACTGAGTCCCTGTATTCTTAAGGTTAGTCACCAAGCAAGAACTTTGTACTTCTCCTTAAGAACCAATCAAGGAAGAGCAAATTTCTATCAGTTCAAGACTTTCCTCCCTTTGTGTTGTGCTTTCCTTTTCATTTGATGCAGTATAATGTTTTAGTATTCTTTCCAGATATTCTTTGTATTAATGAAATACCCTGGTTCTCTTCACTAGGTGGGCAATTTTCCTTTTACCTATTCTCAGTAGGGAATTGGAACTAGTATTAACACTTATTTTTAATTAGAGTTTGTAAGAGTTTAGTAAAGCTTTTTATTTTAGAAATCTCTTTTTTGCCAGTCCTGGGATTGACCTCAGGGCTTGAGCACTGTCTTTGGACGTTCTAAAGGCTAGAGCTCTACCACTTAAACCACAGTACCACTCCTGGCTTTGTCTTTTTCTTTTTTGAAATTATTTTTTGTATTTTTGAAACTTTGAAGAGCCAAGTCCTAAATGTAGTAGAAAACCACCTCCCAAAAGCTCAGTCCATTTTAAGATGATGAAGACATATAGATGAGTGACAGTTTGAGATGTCCTCCATATACCGTATGCAATTACAATGAAACCCAATATGATTTTTATTCATAATTCTGATGTGTTGAACTCAGAAGGAATGCCTAAGTAAAAGTCTTTGGCTTAACTCACTGTAGTACATTAATACAGAATGGACATCTTGGATCAAAGATAAGAGGCTACTGGGGAACCCCTGGAATGCTTCAATATCTCTTATAACTGGATTTGACTTAGCAGGAATAAATTTTTTAAAAAAGAATCCCTTTGTAAAAGAAAGTTTATACAAAAAATTTCTAAAAAACAAAGAACCATAGATATAATGTGTTCAGTACAGAAGAGAGAATGAATCTTAAAAGCTTAGCTCACTTCTGGTTTAATTTTACTAATCTAGGCCACTCTTGAAAAAAGACCTCATATGAAGGGCTCTGAAGTATGGCCTTCAAATATATTGGATATTAAGTTTACTAAGTAAATCTATGTCTAGTATATGACATATAGTATGCTACTCGTAATAGGATTATTCTATGTAATTAAACTGGGTTTGGAGGCAAAAATAAAATTTATTTCAATGCAGAACAAATTTTTCATGTTTCTATTAAATGTGTCATCCCAAACAACAATGTAATGGTGGTCTATGACTTGGAAACATAATGTAATTTACAGTATTACCAAAAAGAATTCCACAAAAACTTTATAGCACACCTTATGTGACTAGCTCAAAGTACTTAGTTCAACTAAGTGATATGGAAGCATTTTGGTAAATATCTACAAACCAATACAGCAGTTAACAGTTCCTAATACAGAAGTGCATTAAGAAAAAGTCAATTTTGTAACATTTTACATAAAAATAAAAGTAAAAAGGGCACTGCTTCATCAGCACATTCTTCACTCCTGTCTGGACGAGAGGCCAAACTTACTGTTCACTCTTCAGTTCATCTTGTTTTCCATTTAGTTCTTGATCAACTTGTTTTATGCATTCTGGTATGCCAGCGTATTCCATGGGAACAAGCTCTACTAGTTTTGCCAAATTAAAAACATATCTAATTTTTTGCTGAATTTTGAGCTAATAAATGGTTTTGTAACACCCCAGTTCTGGCTTTTTTCTAGGTATGAACCAAGTAATCAAATCCAGGTCTTCATACATGCTAGGCAAATGCTCTACCACTAGGCCAATCTCCCAGACTCTTATTTCAGAAATCATTTTTCAAGTTTGGGTTAACAGAAAAATTCTCCACATTAAATACAGAGGCAAAAGAAAAGGTGAGGTATTCTATGTGTTGAAACTATTTTACTGTAGTGTTCGACTTCGGTCTTATGTCCTTTCCAATTTCAGTCCACTGTCTTTAAGGAGAACTGGTATGCCTTTAATTCTCAAACATTCTATTCCTCATTCTGCAGTGATGTAAAGATGACCAGTGCATTCTGTTTGGGGTTGCCATAGGAGCAACTATATGAGTAGAGTTTGCTCTACAAGGTAAGGGTCTGAGCAAGGGAAGTCTGTCTATCATAGGGTTTGCTCTCTATGCCATTGGACTTTCTTCCCATCCTTTCCATAGGGATTAAAGTAAAAAGAATGAGTTTTTTGAGGGAGGGCTTGTTGGATAATGTGAAGAGGAGAAGGGGATGATTGGAGGGGACTTGGAGGAGTGAGAGCTGACTGGGGATCTCTCTGGTTCTTACATATGAAAGCTTTGCCCTGTAGCTACCTGAATAAAGTGTGTGTGTGTGTGTGTGTGTGTGTGTGTGTGTGTGTGTGTGTGTGTGTATGGGGACTTGAAACTTGGGCCTGGACACTGTTCCTTAGCTTTTTTTTTTCTCCAACTCCTACCACTCTGCCACTTGAGCTACAACTCCATGTACAACTTTTGCTGGTTAGTGGAGATTAGAGTTCCAAGAAGCTTTTTGAGGCTTTGAACTTCTTGTCTTCAGATCTCAGCTCCTGAATAGCTGGGATTTCTGATTAGTCAATCACCTAAAGCTCATTTCCTCTGAAGATTTATCTTAACAAACTGGGTTTAGGGGAAGTGATGAACCAAAAGGAATGAAAAGAAAAAGAAAAGAAAGTTCTTAGCCTGAAAGGTAGCAGGAAAATCAGCTATGATTTAAATTTGTGACAGAGTTTGATCCTCCTCTGTGTCTAGCTGTTTACAAACTGAAAGGCTGGAGACAGTTTGAGTCCTTTTGCCTAATTATTTTAGGGTACCTGAAGCTCCTCATAGTGCTGTCACAGCTCCACAGCAGAAGCAGGGCTGGCTACAAGTCTTCTTGCTCTGCCTTGACCTCTTCTGGCTCCCATGGCTAGGGCCTAAGGACTAGGGACTGCAAGCATTGGGAGTTCTGTTTCCTTTCTGTATGAAATGGTATGGCTGGATACAATGTGTTTTACAAGTGTCTGCTCCAGATCTAAAAGTCAGAACCAGTATTTTACCTAAATGTATTTATTTATATATTTTTACAAGAAGAATTTTATTTTCATGTTACTTTTTCTTTTGAAGAGTGTAGGAATGTATTACATGTGTCTGGATGCCTTAGTGTAAATATGATATTATTCTTATGATGATGATGATTATTATTATTGGACAATTTTGAATATGTAGGTGTGTTTGTGTGTATGTACATATGTTGTGAATGTGTGGTAACACTGGGGTTTTAATTAGGGGTCTTAAATGCTTTCACAACTTTTTTTGCACCCAGGATTAGTGAATTATGACATCTGCTACAGGTCCAATTTCAGCTTTTTTTCATATATATTTTTTTCATATATTTTTTATTGTAATTAATAAAGGGTTACATTACATTCGCCAGATGGAAGGTGCATTACTTCACATACATTGATACCCTTTCTCAAGTGCAGCTTTTTTTCCTTTTAGATAAGTGGAGTCTCCTGGCTGTTTTTTTAGGTTTCTTTGAATTGAGATCCTCAGAACACCTTAGTAGGTAGGATTATAATATCTTTTTATTTCCCATTGACATTGTATTATCTTAACATATACCCACTCTGTGAAATATTATAGAATGTACAATATTTCTCATCCTTTTTATTTCTATTACAAAATGTTTCCAAGTAGAAAATCCATAATAACTGTGATATTAACTCTCTTAATAATGGATTTATTTACATCTCTATGTCCTGTGAAGCAATGCATTATCTGTAAAGGTGCCTTTTATATCAGTGAAAGTTTGTTGATTCAAAAATTTTTCTTCTCTTGTTCTGTAACAGAACTATGAAAAGTAATTGCAGAATGTACTTTTCCCAGGATTGGTCAACTCTGAAGAATTATAGCTTTCAAGGTTTCATAGGCTATAGATTTTAAAAGGCTCACCACCACTTAAAACAGTTCTGTGTGCATGACTTTCCATAATGTTTGGTATATTAAGTATATTTTCAACACAATCAGTGTGAAATTCTTCTATGTTTTCCTTCTCTTAGGTGAATGGTTTGTTACCTAGTGATACTATACTGAGATATATCCGGATTACACTGTAGCAGTGTTGACCCTCAACAAATGTAATATGTAAGTCATGGGATTCAAAGATGCTAAACCATGAGTAAAAGTCCCAAGCTTGGCTGATGAAATTGAGAATATACCTATACTTTCTTTGTTAATAAATGTCAACTCTATGGAAATGATATGTCACACATTCACAAATTAAACACATTTCTTTTTCTTTCTTTCTTTCTCTTTTTCTTTTTGTGGTCTTGGTACTTAAAATTCAGGACATTAGCACTGTCCCTGAGCTCTTTTGCTTGGAGCTAGTTTTCAGATACTTTGTGCCACATCTCCATTTCTGTTTGTGAATTGCAGATGAGAGTCTCAGGGACTGTTGGCTGTGGCTGGCTTCAACCCTGAGCCTCAGCTCTATCTCTTACAGAGGAGAACTACCAGCGTATGCCAGCACCACCAGGCTTCCTTCTGTTTAAAATACTGCAGTTGAGATGCTGTGATAGGCATGCCTGAGTCCATGTAAACTGGGCTCTGGTAGCAGCTGTTGATCCAGCATGAGCAATTGGTGAGTGGATTTACCTGTCATCTGAAAGTAAAATCATTTTGAAATATGGTACCAAGACAAAGTTGATATTACTGCCCAACCATATCATGTAACTATTATCTGTTTTGAAAATAAATACCAAAGGAAAGAGGTCAAAAGAAACTTTCTCATAGGCTGTTCTAAAGTTAACTATGAGGAGCTAAAAGAGTATCACAGGTCAGGCACTCTAGTCACAATGACTATTTTGAAGTGAGGAATTCAGATATGAAGTAGCTAAAGGAATCAGGATAAATGTGTCAAAAGCCAGGACTATTTCACCTGAAATACCACCATCATGATGGATAGGAATCTTGCTTCCGCTGTGCAGATCTTTTTCTCCATAAGACAGGCAGGAAAGAAAGTATTGGTGGAAGCAAGGAGTAAAGGGGAAACAGAATCAAACATTTAGATGATATATCAGCTGGAATTTTTTTTATAATGCGTGAAGTGGAAAACAGTGAACACGGATACAAAATTTAAAAGCCATATCAGCTGGAGTTTCTACATAACGAGTGAAAGGGAAAAGAGGAGACCTGGAAGCAGAATTTGGGTGATATATCAGATTCAGCTTCTACATAGCAAGGGAAAGAAAATCTAGGAAACAACAAAACCACAGAAAACATTGGTGTAGGTTCACAAGGAAAAAATTCTTCATCAGTCTTGTCTAAAAGCTTTGTTTTTTAGAGATGAACATTTAGTTAGATCCCAAAGTCTTTTTTTTAGGAAAACACAAGAAATACCCTCTAAAAAAATATATATCATATTTATAGTTAGTCTTCAGTGAATTGCAGCTAATTTGTGTGAAAAAGTACATATAGGAAGGGGCAGGTGTATGGCCTAGTGGTAGAGTGCTTGCTTAGCATGCAGGAAGCCCTAAGTTCTATTTCTTGGTAACACATACATAGGAAAAGTTGGGAATGGTGCTGTGTTTCAAGTGATATAGCGCTAGCCTTGAGAAAGCTCAAGGACAGTGCCCAGGCCCTGAGTTCAGGCTCCAGAATTAGCAAAAATTAAAAAGTATATATAGGATTTTACATAGTATTTGACTGTGCTTAATTTAATGATTCAAAGCAGATCCCATCTCTATCTAGAGAGGTCAGCTATGAAAGGTCACATAATGAATATAGATAGACATATGTATGAAGATATACAGAGACTAAATAAGTATGTAGGACCGATTATTTTCTTTGATTTTATTTTGTAGGATGGGGACTTGAACTCTGGGCCTGTGTGCTATTGTCCCTGAGCTCTTCAGCACAAGGCAGGGGCTATAGCACTTGAGCGATAGCACTATTTCTGGGTTTCTGGTGGCTAACTGGAGATTCCAGTCTCATTGGAAATTACAGTGGCAAGGCTGGCTTTGAAATATGATCCTCAGATTTCAACCTCCTGAGTAGCTAGGATTTTAGTCACTTGATCCCTGCATTATGGAAACTATTTTGAATGTCACAGCTGTGCAGCTCTATCTGCACCATACTGTCTTTTTAAAGTTGGGTGAATGATTGAGACACCAGTGAGGAGATGGGGTTCTTGATGTGGCAGTGAACAGTAAAGAGAACTCTTAGAAAACTCTGATAGGATAGCTTGTTTATAAGACCCTATTCTGAGGGGCTGTACACATTTTGTAGACTGCAATGACAAATGATCACAGAAAAAGTAGCTTCCGCAGTAACAATTTACATCACAACACTGGGGGATATAGGGCTCAAATCAAAGGGCCCACAGCTACTTGGCCCCTACTCAGGGCTGAGGAAAAGGAAGTTCCTTGTAGATCCCTTTTCCCTGTTTTCCTGGTTGTGGACAATTGTCAGGCCCATGATTCCTCCTCTAGATTGCTGCCCTACTTGGCACATGCCATTCTTATTTTTTCATATATTTTTATTGTAATTAATAGAAGGGTTACATGATATTTGCCAGATAGATGGTGCATCATTTCACATACATTGATACCCTTTCACATGTCTTGGTCCCCATTTCCCTCCCCCCCACACTCACCCCTCATCTTGTTTCTCCCCCTTCCCTATCCAATTTCAAATAACCAAAAACAAATATATCTGATATATCAGGTAACAAAGTGAGATACTGTAACAATATGAGATAACCAAGGGACAGCAAAAGAGATGAGATAACATAGTACCTTAAGAACAACAATCATTCATTATATGGCTTATGTTTCTATATCCTAGAGATCCTTTCATTTAGCGTCCTACTATATGGCCTTTTGTATCAAGGTTTTTCCCTATTGCAAATCTCTGCTAGGACAGCCCAAGGTTTCCACTGATTATGACAAATGAGGGAAACCACTGAGCCTAAGTTCCTTTGAGTCTGGCTTACTTTAGTTAATATGACATTTTTCTAAGTCTTTCCATTTCCTAACCAATAGGGCAATGTCATTCTTTCTGACAGCAGCATAGAATTCCATTGTGTACAAATACCACATTCTTTCGGTACAGTGAATACTTTTTCAAAATCTAAATCCAAGGTTTATGACTCAATGAATAGTGTGTAGATATCAGTAACCTTGGGTAAAGCATTGATGTCTAGGCATCAAGAATGATTTTAATTGTGGAAATGAACAGTGACTGGGTGTTGTAAAGAAATCATATTCTCAAAGAAATTAGGGAGTGTGTGTGTGTGTGTGTGTGTGTGTGTGTGTGTGTTTATATGTGTGTTTGTGTGCTGGTACTCTGGTATTATGACATCTGCCCCTCTGCTCTTGTGCTTAAGTCTGATATTTTCTTTTCAACTCTTCCTTTCCAGTCCAATATTTTGTTGCCAATATTTTGAATTGGAAATGTCTTTTCAAAGCCATTTCTACTCTGATTTCCTTCCATTTATTATCATCAGTCCTCTCAGTAAATGTCATTATTGAGTTGAGCAGTGGTTCACCAATCCATTCCTGGCCATGCTGAGGGCACAACAGGGGTTCATGTGATGAGACTGCGTTGCCAAATACTAGTCTCATCCCATGCAGCTTCATCTAGTACAGGCTTCAGAAGTCAAATCTCAGTACTGCAAAGAGGCCTGGTAGGGATAGCAGAGGTGGAGGGGTAGCTCCTGTAGCAGATAAGTCCATGGTTTCAATACCCAGCCTTGTAGATAGAAAATGATAGTTTTCTTTACTTTTTAGACTCAACTTTTGCGTATGTGTTTAAGTTCTTCACAGTGTGGACACTAACACCCAGAGGGGAAAGTTGTCCCAGTCCTGGCCGGCCCTGAACATCTGGTGAGTCCCCCGTGTACTTCTCATCACAGTGCTAACCAATATGCAGTGTTGTAACCATAGACAATACCCATGGCAGGCACACAGTGTCAGTACAACCTTGTTTTCAGTTTTGAAAATAAACAGGCCACAATGGAACACACCAACAAACAACTGTTCCTATTCTCTTTGGAAGTCAAGTTGCAGGATCTACGAAGATAAATGAAGATGGTCACAGTGAATATATGAAACAGTGAATATATGAAACTAATTGAATGGAATGGAATCAGATTTCACATACAAAGTAGCTAATGGAGCCTGAATCAGTTCTTTATACCCCAAACTTATGTTACCTTGAAAGACTCAGCATCACATCAGATAGAGGTCCTGCAGATCCTTTTATCAATCAGAGAGGTAGGACAGACAGCCACTAATACTGCAACCAAGTAGGGAACAGAGGAGCTACGGAAGCAGAAATGTAGAGGATATATCATCTTGATTTCCTACATAGCATGTGAAATGGAAAATAAGGGAAGCCACAAAGCCACAGTCAACACTGTGTAGATTCATAAGGCAAGATCTCTTGGCCAATGTTGCATAAAAACTTCGTTTGGCAGAGGTGAACATTTATTACAGTAAGAAGCATCATTTTCCAGGAAAATTCAGGAAGTACTCTCTTGCATATACAATATATAGATAGTTTTTGATGAATTATAGATACTTTGGGAAAAAAGTAGGTGTGAGAATTAACATAGTATTTGACTGTGTATAATTTAAAGATAAAGTAGTGATCATAAGGGGAAGGAAATGTATGTCTAGAGAAGTCAGCCATGAGGGTCAGATACTGGAATATAGATAGGTATGTGTATAAAGTTGTACAGAGAGTATGCATCAAGTTTGTGGGCAGTATTTTGAATGTCACAGTAGTGCACTTTTATCTGTGCCATTCCATCCTTTCACGAGGTGGGTGAATGACTAAGATGAATGAGGAGAATGGAGTTCCTGTTGTTCTAGTGAGCCATAAAGAGAACTCTTAGAAAAATCTATAATCAGATCACCTCCATGAGACTTTATTCCAATGGATTGTGTATGTTTTCTAGAGCTCAGTGACAAATCACAATGAAGTATCTTCTGCACTAACAATGTATTTGAGAGCACTGAGGGAGGGGATTCAGTTCTCCAAGGGCCCATGAACACTTGGCTCTGACTCAAGGATGAAGAAAATAATTGATGCACAAAGTCCCATTTTGTTGTGATAGTTTTCTTGCCTATGGATTCATCCTCTAGTTTTCTGACCTACTTGGCACATGCCATTCTTTCTGTACAGTAAATACTAACATTTTTTGGCCAGTCCTGGGCTTGAGGTCAGGGCCTGAATCCTGTCCTTGGATTTTCTCAAGTCTAGAGCTCTACCACTTGAGCCTCAGCACCATTTCTGGCTTTTTTTTTTCTATGTGTGTGGTACTGAGGAATTGAAGCCAGATCTTCATGCATTCTAGGCAAGCACTCCACCACTAGGCCAAACTCCCATCCCAATGCTAATTTTTTGACAAATATGAATCCAGGGTTTATGAGTTGATGCATAGAGTATAGACATCATTTATCTTGGGCGAATCATTAAAGTCTTGGCATCAAGACATGATTTTAATTGCTGAAGTGAAGAGTGACTGGGTGTTCCAAAGAAATCACATACTCAACCAAAGAAATTATGGACTGTGTAACCTATGTGTTTGTGTGTGTGTGTGTGTGTGTGTGTGTGTGTGTGTGTGTGTGTATGTGTGTGATATGTGTGTTTATGTGTATTCATATGATTATGCACTGGTATTATGACATGCCCCTCTGCTCTTGTGCTCTAATATAATGCATTATCACTCAAACTCCACATTTGTAGTCCAATGTTTTGCTGCAGGATTGGAAATAGCCATTCAAAGCCATTTCTACTCTGAGTGCCTTCCACTTGCTATCATCAGATCTTCTAGGAAATGTTATTATTGAGTTCACCAGTCCATTCCTGGACATGCTAAGAGAAAACAGAGGTTCACATGATGAGGCAGCATTGCCAAAACTCGAATCACTCCTATGCAGCTTCATCTAACCCAAGGTTCTGAAGTCAAACCTCAGTACTGCAGAGAGGCCTGGCAGGGATAGCAGAGGTGGAGGTGGAGCTCTAATATCAGATCCCATGCTTGGCATGGAGAAGACCATGGTTTCAATACCCAGCAATGTAGATATTTTTCTGTACTGTTCTGGCTCAATTTTTGTGTATGTGTTTAACTTCTTCACAGTGTGGAATCTGACACCCAGAGGGGAAATGTATCCCAGTCCTGGCCGGCCCTCAACATATGGTGAGTCCATGTACTTGTCAACTGAGTGATTAACAATGTAAAGTGTTGTAACCGTAGACAATATATATGACAGTCGATCAGTATCAGTACATCCTTGTTTTAAGTTTTGACATAAATAAGAATAGAAAAGGTCAAAAGACAATTGTTCCTGTTTTCTTTGAAAGTCAAGTAGTAGGATCTATAAAGGGAAATGAAGATGGTCACAGTTCATGTAGAAAACTCACACCAATTGAATGTATTGGAAACAGATTTCACATAAAAAAAAACTAATGGAACCTGAATCACTTCTTCATACTCCACTCCTCTGTTACCTTGAAAGGCATACTATCACATTGGATGGGAGCCTACAGATCTTTCTATCAATCAAGGAGGCTAGAAAGACAGCCAACAGTAGCACCAGCAAGTGGGAACTGAGGGAGTCATGGAAGCAGCAGTGTAGATGGTATATCAGGTTGATTTCCTGCATAGCAAGTGAAATGGAAAATATGGAAAGACACAAATCCACAATATATGTCCATAAGGAAAGAATTCTTTGTCAATCATTTTATAAAAGATTTCTTTATCAGAGGTCAACATTTCTTTGAATCAAGAACCTCATTTCTAGGAAATTCCCCCTTCCAAAAATAGTATATTTTGTGATTGTTTTTGATGAATTGTACCAAATTTGGGTGAAAAATAGTTTTAGGAATTTCCACAGTGTTTTACTGTGTATAATTTAATGATTCAAAGCAGATCACACGTATATCTAGAGAGGTTAGCATAAAAGGACAGATACCAGAATATGGATATACATGTGTACAAAGATGTTCAGAGACTGAGCACAAAGAATGTGGAGAACTACTGGAGTGTCACGGTAGTGCGATTTTGTCTGTGCCATTCCATCCTTCTGAAAATTGGGTCAAGGACTCAGACTCCAGAAGAAAGTGAATTCTCCCGGTCCTTGTGAACAGTGAAGGGAACTCTTAGAAAACTCTGATCAGACCACCTGGGCATGAGACACAGATCGAAGGGTTTGTACACATTTTCTAGGACTGCAGTAACAGAGGATCACAAAGGAAGAACTTGTGCACTAACAATTTACCTCGCACGACTGGGGATTATAGGTCTGAAAGTGGCTGTGAACATTTGTCTCTTGTTCGAGACAGTAGAAGAGAATGTCTCCACAAAGTCTCCCTTTTGGTTTGGACAATTGGCCCATCCACTCCTCCTTTAGATTTCTCTCCTATTTGGCAGATGCCATGTTCTTCTGTACAGTTAATGCAACCTTTTTCATAAATGTGAATCGAAGGTTTCTGACTCCATGAATAGTGCACAGATGTCATTTATTTGGGTAAAGCCTTAAAGTCTTGGTATCAAGACATGATTGTAATTGTTGAAATGAACAGTTGCTGGGTTTTCTCACAAGATCACATTCTTCATCAAGGAAATTACCAATTGTGTGTGTGTGTGTGTGTGTGTGTGTGTGTGTGTGTGTGTGTGTGTATTCCTGTGCAGTTGCTCTGGTATTTGGCCTTGTGCTCCTTTTGTACTTGTGCCATGGGTGTTGCTTCCACTCTTGATCTGTACATTCCCTCATCAGCATTTTGCTGCTGAACTGAATTAGCCTTTCAGGCACATTCTTTTCCTTAGTGACTTTGTTTTTGTCATCTGTCTTCAGTTCTCTCAGTACATGATCCAGTAGATCACAGAGGTCTGACAGTGGTTCATCTACCCATGCCAGATCATCCTGAGAGCACATCCAGCAAGGGATGATTGAGTCAGCATAGACAAAAGCAATCTTCTGTCCTCAGAAGCTTCATTCAGCACTGGGCCCAAACTTTAAGCTGCAGTTTCAGAGACAGGGATTGAAGCTATAGAACAGTTAGATACACAACTCAAATGCATATCTAGCACAAACCATAGTTTAAACCCCCAACCTTTTAGGGAAATGCATTGTTTCTTCTCCCAGTGTCCCACTTAATTGTCTCTGTGTTTTGTATTTTGTTATAATGAGCACCACACATTAGAGGTCCTCCCATCTGAACTGAGCGCAAATGTTTGGTGAGTTGATTTGACATCTCAGTGTACAACCGTTTTGGAGTCTGAGGACAATACAGATTATACAGACAGCCTAGGAATATCTTTATGAAGTCATTTTGAATATTGACACAAATAGAGGATGATTGAGTTGGTCAAAAAACACTGGTGGATTGGTTGCTCTGTAGTCTAGGAAGCAACCAAAATTTTCATAGTGTCAGTGCTTGTATGTTGCTTTCTATTAGCCAACAGAGGTGACAATCCTACTCAGAACTAAGCCCATGGTGAAATGTTGTGTAGAGCTTAGTATTAAAGTTCTTATTGAGTGTGGATTGACCCTGCATTCTCCAGAATGGTGATACTGAAAAGCCCATCATTATATTGATGGAATTCCTGCTTCTGGCCTACTGTCCATTGTTCCTATCTGAGAGTTGAAATCAGTAAAGATATCCCAGATTATTGAAGGAATGGAGGAAGCAGAAAATTAGGGAATTCAGGGTTGAGTTCCTTTGACTTGCATTGAAAGTTACACAAGATGGAATTAGGCATTGTGGTAGATGTACTGAGAAAATTTCTTCCATCTTGGATGAAACCTTTAATTTTCTGAGGTCCATATTTAATATCCCCAAGAGATACAATTCCATTTCTATGGCAAAATGGAATACTGCTTTTCATTTAATAACATGCCTCTCAGTTTTGCACTGCAGTACCAGAGAAAATCACTCGAGGGAACACAAGAGCTGGAGATGTAGATGTAGCTCAAGTGACAGAACATTTTCCTAGCAGGAGCAAGGCCATGATTTCGATATCCAGCTTGTATAAAACATGTTTGAGTTCCTCTACATGGTCCAACTCAATTATCTGTTTCTAATTTTATTTCATTACTAGTGATGTCACGACGTTTCCAGCCACTGCGGTTTGTGACTCAAACATTGACATTTGGTGAGTTGTCTATCATCTGAAAGTTAAACTGATTTCAATGTAAGTACAATGCCCAATCAATATGGCAGCTTATCAGAGAGTTCTCATGTAATCCCTGTGTGTATTGAAATAGAGAATGATAGCATAAATGAACACACACTTGATCATGGTCTGCTTTGAAGTGAAACCTAGCAACCAAATCCTTATTTACATATCAGTGCCTGCATGCAGCTTTCACAGAGCCAACAGTGGTAAGAATCCCAGTTAGAAACAGTGAGAATGCAAAGCCATATAATGAATGATTGTTGTCCTTAATGTACTATGTTGTCTCTCATCTCCTTTGCTGTCCCTTGGTTATCTCATATTGGTATAGTATCTCACTTTGTTATCTGATATATTGAAGTTATTTGTATTTGGATATTTGAAATTTGATAGGGAAGGGGGGAAAACCAAGACCGGTGGGGGGTGTGGGGGGGGAGGGAAACGGGTACCAAGACATGTGAAAGGGTATCAATGTATGTGAATTAATGCACCTTCTATCTAGCAAATATCATGTAACCCTTTTACTAATTACAATAAAAAAAATAAAAAAAGAAACAGTGAGAATGGTCTTAATGGTTTCTCAATGAAAAGAACAACAGATCTTTTTCATTCTCCAGAATTCTGATACCCACTATCAGAACTGATGAGAATCCTTCTTCTTAGGCTACCGTTCCTTGTCCATTTGTGATAGGCAGTTAAAAAAACAACCAAATAAATGAAAGAACAGAGGCAGTAGAGTAGACTTAGAATGCAGAAAATTAGAAGTTCTAAAGCACTGAGTTCCTCTGAAGTGAGTTCCAATTAGCATTAAACTGCATAATATCAATAGCATTGTGCTAAGTTTACTAGGAAAGAAAAAGACTTTAATCATGCATAAAAGTTTTCTTTTACAAAAGAAATTAATTTTCCTTTCCAGGGAAAAATGGAAATACCTTTGTTCATTTTGCTAAGTTATGTATTATTTCTATTCCTATGAATTTATTTGTGTTAGGTAAACTGTAGCCAATTTGAATAAAAAACTAAGACTATGAGTTCACATGGCATTTGACTCTATCGTTTAATCCTCTAGCACGGATGGAAAAGATCCAACAGAAGTTGGGACAGAAGAATTGACAAAAAGGTCAGATATCTATATGTAGATAAACATATGTAAATATACATGATTGTTAGACAGAGTGTTTCTGGGAATTATTTTCAAAATGTTCTCAGTGCAGCTTTTTCTGTAAAATTACTCCTTTTCCATGGTTGTTGAATAAATGAGAAACAAGTCTCACAAAAGTGTTTTGCTATTTTAGTAAGCAGTGAAGCAAAATTCCTAGACAATCCACACCTTGCTGATATATTAGATCCTACTAGAATTAAATTTGTTCCTTTGGTGTTACAGCAGTGACACACAATTCCATCCATTTGTTCTGATCAAATGAATTTTTTCAAGGTGAAGAAATAAAATGTCATACCAAAGAGACTACAAGTTTGTTTCGTTGTGAAAGGGGTAAATAATCTCTTGTACAACTCTTTCCCATATTTTTGCTGGTTATGCCCAGTTCTCTGATGGGTGTGCTCTTTTTCTAGATCCAAAACTTAATTTATGCATAATATTTTCATTGTCCACTTTATGTCACATTTTAAACTCTGTGGTTCTAAGGTTGGTGACACTATGAATATAGACAGCATTTATACTGGTGAAAGAGATGAATCCATGGAATTATGATTTTATTTTACTTCTTACTGCTCACATGTGAATACAGGGATCATGAAAAAATTCACATTTCAAATAAAAGAGTTTGGAGACAGATTGGGTCCACCAGCATGTGGGATGGGGGTACTCTGATACTATGGCTTCTAGTCAGGGCTTCAGGAATATTCTGCTTTCTTGCTTATACCTGAGGCTCTGCTTCTGGAACCACACATACAGTGCAACATTTTACTGGATCCTTGGAGATGGACAATTACAAAAATAAATTTCTACCCTGGATGTTTTCCTATTGCTATCCTCTGATCTTTGCCACCTGTGTAGAGGTAATTATACATATGAACCAAAAGCATGCACATCCATCGTACATTGTGGTGAAAGCCCCAGTGGAAAGATCATTGATCAAGCAAGCCTAGGCACAAAGATTCACCATACCATGAACAGAGAGTATCACAGATAGTGCTCTGAGTTGAGACCTGAGTACTGGAGATAAGGGGTGTTAGGGACAGAAAAGCTAGAGATACAGCTCCATTGGCAGATACTTGGGTGGCATACTCAAGGTCATAATTTATATACCTAGTAGTGTCAGAAAAAATGTGTGATTTTTTTCCAACATGGTGCAACCTGATTTTTGTATATGTTTAATATGTCCACAGTGAAGACAACAACTTAACAACGGTTGTTTTTCATTCTAATGAAGACAACAGTAATTGGTGAGTTGATTTTTTTAGTAATATATCATTCTGGCGGATAATGTGTCTTCAGACTACACAGGACTGCCTGTCCATATCTGCAGGTAATCATGATCTGTTTTGAAACTTATTAGAAAATGATAGAGTAGATCAAAATACACTGGCTCATGGGGTGCTATGAAGTCAAGTACTAGCATCTCAAATCCTTAGATCACCACAGTGCCTGTCATCTAGTCACATGAGCCCAGGCAGCTGGGAATCCCTTTCTGAAACAAAAAAGTAATCCCAGCGGTCTATATGGCCCATAAAGGAAGACTATATCCTTCCTTCTATAGATGCCTGCAACCACAATCAATGGTAGCCCTGCTTCTAGACTTCTGTTCCTTGTCCCTATCTTAGAGGCAGGAAAGTCACCAGGGAATAGAGGACACCTAGAATACTGATATTTAGATGATATCTAAGTCTTGATTTCCATTGAAATTAGTTGAACTGAAACCAGAAGAGGTTATTCTCCATCAGATGAGGTAGATTTATTGGGTCATAATATTCTTAACTTTTAGGGAAAAGTCTTACCTTTTGCAAGTAGAAGAGTTTAATTTCTCTAAGATGCCTCCAATTGAGTTTCCTAGCATGTATGGATACTGAACATACCTATCCAGGTAGACAAATGTGGAGACTGAGAATTGCGATGTTCATGGAGGTTTCCAGCACTAGAGAACACCATTAACCTAGTTTCTATCTGATCTGAATACAGTGTGTACAGGAGTCTTTCTAACTTTGTTTCTTTGGATAAAACAGAAACTTATCTGGATAAAAGAGAAACATGTCAGGAAAGCAATGTTTCGTGTCCCTGTTGTGTTTAAGACACTGTAAAAACACCCACACAATCTAAAAGAACATTTCATTCAAAATGCTTTGGTATGAGATTTTTCAGATTGGGTGAAGGACAAAAGAATCCTGAAAGAGCAAGAAACAAAGAATTTGGAAAGAGCCAGGAACAGGCTGCAGTTGGCAGGGCGTAGAGGAACCTTCACCAGCAGGTGAAGCTGGTTCTACAAGTACCCACTCATCATCACTGTGGATGGAACCCGCCTCACATTTATACGTGTTTCATGTTTATTCTGGTGGATATGGATAGATGTAAGAAGTTAGTCTAGGGACTTAATCAGGAATTTCTTGGTTGCAATGAAGATGTGTCCCTCTAGAGTGTAATTGTACTTAAAAAAGGGGACTATGCATTGGTATTAAGATGATAGGTCCTTCAATATGAATCCATCAGCTTTTCCTTTGCAGAAGTGTAATGTTCAGGTCACTATCGCAGGAAAACTCATTTCTAGTTAAAGATGTTAGATATGAATTAGGATGATATAGATGAACATTCAAGGTCAGTTATTACCAGACTCATCAAAGAAATGCAGTGATTGGCTTTTCCAAAGTTATATTTAATAACAGTATCTATGTACTTTTGTCCATATTGATAGCAGACACCTCAATCCCAGTGTACATTGTTCAGAGGCCCAGCTGCAGGTCTCTAGTTTATGGCCCTTGGGTTACAGCGTGAAGTCTCTTATGATGGTGAACTTTCGGTGTTAGTGACAGACACTGGGATCAAGAGCTTAAATAGTATACAAGAGATGTATACTAGGAGAACAAACTGAATCGGGAGGTAACAGAAGCCATCACCAAATGCTGTATCCTTTTTGCATCTGAGAAGAAAGGCAGAGGAAGTAAACATTTTCCTATATGCAATAGGTGTTTAATGCATCATAAATTTATACAACTCAGTAAATTGTAAAGTCATATACAAACTTCCAAGTAATTGATTTACTTGGGCGTAAGGTTCCTGTAGCTATAAGCTTCAGAATCATTTTTATACAATATTTAAGAATTTATATATCAGATCTGATATGTGATCACATGTATGTTATCACAAGTGTGCATATATACATATGCAGAGATATTTATAAGGAGTGAACACACAAAACACATGAGTTAATGATAGCTAAGTGTGCAGAGCAGGATGAAACAAGAGGAGAAAGGAAGAAGACGTTCAAATTTGTAAAACGACCCTCTTGAGGGTTTGGAATTGCTGTGTCATTTGAACTGTCATGCTTGTCACTGATGTGTCAGGGGATGACATCTGTCTTCAGATGAAACTGGGTGAGGGAAGAACAGGTCATGAGCAATATGCTTCATCTACCTTGCTCACATTAATAACATATTCCTTCAGAAAATATGAAGTATATTATCTATGGGTCTGTGTTGGAGTCCTTCTTGGACATCTAGGAGGGGGGTAAGATGGCGACGGAGCCCACAAATAATCCCGGGAACACAGACTCTGGAGACCAGACTCCAGACTCTCGGTGCAATTCGCTAAATACAGATCGAGTGGTGGCCGCCACATCAGCAAATGGGGACCTCCCTGTGTATGACCGTCAGCCAATGATGTCCTGAGACACGCCCCACTTGCTAGGAGTAGCCGGGAACTCCTATTTCTGGTGGGAGGGGCCAGGTGCCCTCTGGCTTTGGACTGCTTGGGTCACTGAGTGTGTACATGCTGAAGCACAGGTGGCAAGCAGCGGGGCTCCTACATCACTAGCTAGGAGTCCCAGCAGTTTCCCCTTTTTCTTTATTTGTGGATACTCATAACGGAATGTAGGATGGGGCCCAAACCTTGTGCAAAGATATTAGCTAGATGGCATCCAGGCAAGCCTGGATAAACTCAACCAACTTAGCTAAAGCAAACATGGGTCCCGCTGCTGTGGAAATGAGTGTGGTGGGCCAGAGAGAACTAGGGCTAGGTGGGTTTAAGATGGGACTGGTGTTAACGGGAGTCACAGCCCCCATGTACTCCCCAGCATGCTTTGAGGGAAGACAATAGGGTTGCAGTTCCTCTGATTGTATTGTTCATAATCATATCACGGTCCCATGCCAGGGTAGACATAGGATGAGGTAGCTTTGAGGAGAGTGTGGAGGCAGAGTCTGTGGCATCCACAGCCAGCAGAGCAGTCATCCGGGGTGGTTTTTCTGGATAGGTCGGTGTCCTAGGTCATACTGGTGAGGTCGCAAAGGTGGAGGCAAAGCTGGCTGCGGCTGGCAGCCTTCTTCCAGGGGGGTGCTGGTCTCCCGAGTGGCCCTGGAGCTAAGGTGACTGAACCCTGGAGGCAACTCAGAATAGCGACCACGATGGGGAAGAAATGAGGCAAATCACCAATGTGCTCCCCTTTCTGACCTGCCGGACTACCCTTTCCCACATGGACTCATCCCGTATCCTACCTCCAATCCCTCACAGAGAGAGAGAACAATTTCATAAACTTGCTCAAGCTGCCTATCAGAAAAGTGAAGGTGCCTGCTCTCCAAGATCCCTTTCCACATAATTGCTTATAGAGGTCCACTTACCTACTATTTATGCCCCACGTCTGGGCACCAGTTTTGGGGGTCTTTCTCAGACTTCTAGGAGGGGGTAAGATGGTGACAGAGCCCACGAATAATCCCAGGAACACAGAGTCTGGACACCAGACTCTCAGTGCAGATCTAAGTTTATTTTTGAAAACGCCATGGCTAAATACAGATCAAGCGGTGGTTGTCATGTCATCAAATAGGGACCTCCCTGAATGCGACCATCAGCCAATGGTGTCCTGAGACAGGCCCCACTTGCCGGGAGTATCCGGGATCTACTACTCCAGGCGGGAGGGACCAGGCCCCCTCTGATTCTGGACTGCTTGCATCAATGAGAGTGTACATGCTGAAGCACAGGTGGCAAGCAGCATGGCTCCTAAACCACTAGCTACAAGTCCCCACAGGTCTGCAGTAGATTGCAGAAAGAAACAGACGTAGAGGCTAGTGAGCAGCAGAACTATTTGTATGAAAGATCAAGGTCATGTAAGTATCCCTTATAATATACAGCCCTGTCATCATGTGAAGCTAGTGTTTACAATGCCCCTGGGTCTAGCTGTGCCCCTCTGCCAGCCTGTTCTGATCCTAATCTCTAACAAACTGAAAAGACATTTACCCTCATACCACACTTTGTATTGTTTTATAACAATTTAGATATTTTTAATGGTGGATATAAGAAATTGCTATGAGAAGTGGAGAATCTGGAACTTAGCTGTGAGAAAAGAAGAAATTTGGAATGAGAAAACAGGGCCATTCGAAGCTAACAGCACTGCTTTTACTTAGTTGCAAACAATGAGCATAAAAGTTTTGTTGTATGGATATGGCTTTGTTGTGTGGAATTGTCCCAGACCAAATATGTCCCTTCCCAAACTACTCTCTCTTCTTTATATGCAAAGGTTTTTGCCAAGTCTCAAAGTGACTGGATTGATATGGTAATAATGTTCATTCTTGGCATCACATACTCTGAAGATTATCCCAACCTGTGAATGGAGGATATTGCAGTATCGTTCAGAGCAAGTAATGACTCCATGGTTACTTTCTCTCCTCTGTCTTCAGTTACTTGGGAAAACTGGAGGTTTTGATTACATGTGAAGATCATGGATAGATGACTACCCTGCCTTCTCCTTAGGAAGTTGTGGCCTAGTGTCTTGGTGACTCAATGAGTAATGTGTTCTCTTTATCTTTGGAGATGACCTTGCACCTGTCTTTTTTTCTGACCCAGTGAGCTAGATACACAATTACTTCAGAATGCTTATTGTTAATATTTTATCACCAAGTATATTTCTTTGATAATCTTAAACTGTAATGTTGTGCTGATTTGAAATCAAGTGTGAGAAGAAAATCTCAGTTATAGGGAAGAAGCATAGTCCACTGTTTTGTGACTTGCAAAATAATTTGACCCAGAATATGAAGTTTAATTATTCATGTGATATCTGACTATATGTGTTTTTTGTTCCTATAGCACATCTGCATTTGAATTTTGTTCAGCGCACGATGATGACAGTGTGACTGAAAGGTAAGCTATAATCCAAGCCATATAATAGAGTGCTAGACAAATGTATATAGAAGTTTATGCACATATTTTATATGAATGTA